>NC_136991.1:45899342-45926842 GCF_032717465.1 Coenobita brevimanus
TGTTATTATTACTATTATAATTATTGTTACTGTTGTTGTTGATGTGATAAATATAGGAATTCTTTACTGTATAACTGACTACTACACGTATTCTAATTTATATAAAAATCCCTCGTGAACTTGGGAAGCTGGGTGATTATTTATAGCATTACTTCTATTATTATTATTATTATTATTATTATTATTAGCAGCAGCAGCAGCAGAAGAAGAAGAAGAAGAAGAAGCATCAATTTTAATACCATCATCATCATCATCATCATCATCCCTACCACACAATCCAATCAACATCCTTAATTCCCTTTCCGGAGTCTTTACCACATGCGTTCAGTTTACTTTGATATTTCCTTCGTACACTGACAATAAGCAGATTACATTGGATATCTTAGAGAGAGAGAGAGAGAGAGAGAGAGAGAGAGAGAGAGAGAGAGAGAGAGAGAGAGAGAGAGAGAGAGAGAGACAGACAGACAGACAGACAGACAGAGAGTCTACATTCCATTACTCTCATCTTCAAGTATTTCACCTGATTTGAAAGGAAGAAATATACTGCTCATCCAAGTATCATTAGATCCTTTTATGCCCCATCATTAGCGTACGGATCCAGGGCTAGGCTATTCAGTCCCAACATGTAAAGCAACGATGACCAGTCTTGCCCACCCCTGAATGGCATTATGTGAGCGACAATCCCCAACCACCTCTCTGACAAAAACTCTGACGTCATAGCTCAACATATCTCACCAACCTCCTATGTAATGATATCGTTACCTGCCAATGTAGGTAATGGATTCTGAGCCGATAGGAAATCCTTTGGCTTGTTATTCAGCTTAGTTATCTGAAAGTTGCACTACATCCAGTGGTGTGGATGACAGATGCCCCCACCAACCACCAAGAGAAAAATGGAAAAAACAATAATGGCGTACTGCTTCCCGTCAAATACGTCACCATAACTGATTACTGTTTTCTCCATCAACAAACACACAGCCAAAAACAAGGATGTGATTAAGCCGGCTCACGAACTGTAGGGAAAAACGAAAAATAAAGAGCCTGTGGAGGTGAAACTCTGAATAAGTTGGGTCCATATTTATCAATGAACTTGTCCAAAGTATTTTATGGATAAACAAGACTACAAGTTTATTTACAGATTTTTTTCCCCTTTCATATTCACTCAAATTTGGTCGTGAGGTGTATGCCAGCTGAGTGAGTGAAGACAAAATGTTTTTATACGCAATCATTTAGTGATGCAACTTTAGATGAAAAAAGTTTGTAAATCTGAAGTCTGTGTCTTTCCCTGTGTTTGGTGTTTCTTTACCGGCAGCATATTTCCAAACTGTTAAGCCACTGCAGCACCTACCCTACCCTACCCTGCAACACTACCCTACCTTACTCTACCTTACGCTAGTGTATTCTAAATTATATTCCAACAGCCAAATCTAACTTACCCTAACCTATTAACCAACGACCTACCTAACCCTAGCCCACTCTACCCTACCCTACCATTTTCTAAAATAACCTAAAAGCCAAACCTAAGCTTGCCTTGCCCTACCCTACCCTAACCTACCCTGCTTCACCCTACCCTACCCTACATTAACCTACCCTATCCTAACCTATCCTACTACACCCTACCTTCCCCCAAACTACCTTAACCAAGCTACCCCTAACCCAGCTTACAGCAGATCCTCCTGGGAGAAAAAAAGAAGTCCAACTCGACTACAGTTATAACATTTGCATCCTGGCATCCCTAACCCTGAACCTTTACCTCTTTCCTCCGACGACATTTTTAGAGTTCATTTTTCGTATCTCCAGACGATTTTATCCATCTTAGGAGAGAGATTTTGAACTAGAGGGGTTAGATGAAGTAAAGGAACATTCAGCACGAGGTCTTATAACTGTCTAAATGTAGCAAGGATAAAATATAAAACATGTCATGATACTAATAGGGTGATGTTTTTGCTGGTCACATTTTCATCGTCTAGCCAATTCTTGCATTAGAATCAACTAATTCCCTTCACTACGGTTCTTATTTCGTTCAGGCTACCGTCCGGCGATTTTATGCAAGTTACGAAAAGAACCATGAAAGTGAAGGGGTTAATGAAGGCTGTATCTAAAAACCCTCCGATTTAGATTCATCTTTTTTACTCTGAAAACAAAATTGCGCAGAGATAGCTAGCTAGAATATAATACAAAAGACGTAATCTTCGTACATGGGCCAGTTAAGGGAACAAAATACTGCACGTATTATCAGCACTACAACCGTACATACAATACTAATAATACGCTTAACGAAATCTGAAGCACTGACATGATACTTCATCATCATGATCATGATGATGATGATCATCATCATCATCATCTTCACCATCATCATCATCATCCCAACTAAAAGTGTGATTAGGACAGGATCAAGAAACAAGGATATGAAAAGTACTAGTGTCAGAACTATCAACAACATCTCCTGAGAATTGGGTCACACAATCCTTCACACAAAATTCAAATCTCCGGAATTAATTCCGGCTCCACCTCTCAAGCATACCCCTCTACATTTTATTATTTTCTTTTTACGTGCACTCCACCTATACAAGTATATATATCACAAATAATCCACAAATTATAATATACACTCACATTATGGTTTGGGATTCTAATATTTGTTGCGAAACTCAAACCTTTTTTTGTGATGCGAACTGAAGATTAATCCTTTCATTCTGATGTCATTTTCGTTTCATGGTTGCTACCGCCAGACAATTTACTCAACTTAAAAATAATCCTCAATGGTAAAGGGGTTAACGGAGGCTTTATCTAACCCCTCCATTTTGAAAAGCCTCTCCTGAAGAAAGTAAAATTAAAAGGAGCAAGAATATTATACAGAATAGGTTATCAAAGAAAAATGGTTAAATTCCTTCCCTACAAGACGTCTCTCATTAGTATGATTAATTCGTCCGGTGGCAGTAAAAGTAGTAGGCGTTGTAGTCCCAGGCTCATCTAAAATGGGAACCCAGTAACTGTAGGCTCAATTTGCCCTTCTCCTGCAGTCCATCCTCCTCCTTTTGGGGGAATTCGGAGGAAGTTGAGGAACGTTTGTGTAAAAGGACAGTGGAGTCGCCCGGTTTATCAGTGCCACCACAAGAAGGCGTTCTCCTCAAGCAAGTATAACAGGCATCATTTATCTAACCCCTTCAATCCGGTGGTGTATTTTTCATGATATTACATGCCCACCACGTGATTTTATATTATCATATGAGGATCTTCTGCTATGACGGGGACAGCCAATGAGGGCTATAACCTCTCCAACTCGATGTCTCGATGTCTCTCTCCAAAGCTGAATAAATCGTCTGGAAGTAGCAAAAATAAACCAAATATTAAGATTACTGAAGAGCTTAGTGGAGACTTTCTGATCCTTTCACAACACAAGACCCTCCTTTAACTTCTTCACTACGAGGACCTTATTACATACCGTTCTACTCTTGCTTCTTCCAGGCCATTTTACATGGCTCCGAGGAGACATTTCGAAGTTAAGAGAGATCCAGCCTTCATAAACCCTTCAATACAATATTTCTTTTTTAACCTGCATCAAGTCTCCTATTCGGTAGCCAGATAATTTTTAGAAAGGCGTTCTTGTAGCGGAGGAGTTTGTGAAAAAAAATCGTTGGGTGATTGGAAGAAAGTTATTAAAAGTGTCACTGTAGTGATGTGATTAATGGAAACTTGCCAATATCTGCACAGCGAGAGACAAACCCTCTTTAATATGAAGAGAACTGTCGAGACATAAGTATTTTCTTTTTTTATGGATCTTGGTAATGAAGGGGTTGTACGGTGCGACCAGGGCGGATTATATTAAAGCCTGGTTCCTCAACGCAAGCTCTCTCTTGACCCCGCCCCACCTGTTCTTCCACCATACTCCTACGACTTTTTATACAGGTCGGTCCATATATAAAGCTTCCCAGTTCTCTTAGTTGCGAGAAGGTCAGTCACCGTTACCACTGTCTACCCAACATAAGTCGCTGACAAGGAGCCTGCACGTGGTGGCACTGTGCACCCTAGAAGGAACAACTGCGGCGTTCACACTGGAGCCAAACCTTCTCATATTTTCCTGCACCTCGCCGTGGGAAGGACTCTGGGCCGACCCTGGTGTGGCGCTGTCTACCCCAAAGGGGCGCCAGCTTCCGGCACGGCGTATCTACTACTCTGTATTTGTAGGACGGCCCCGCAGAGGCAGTTGCTTACCTGTGGTCGAAGGGTTTGCCCAGCCATACGGGCTGCGGTTACTCAACAACAATTAACCTGCAACAATGTTTACATCCCGTAACCTTTTTATTATTTTATAGTGTCTGAGTTTTTACGTTTATCGATTGCATGGTTGTTTCGTAATTTCACGAAGAGGTGAAAATGTCTCTACTCCTCACACCAGCTGGCTGAGCAACACACAAGACAGAAGGGGATAATATAGTCCACCTGTATTTTATACTGGCAATATCTAGACGTCTATCCTCAACTGAGAAAACGTCCTTCATATCAAAGGAGTTAAGTTACTGACGACATTAGCGTTCTCCGGTGTCAGGCCTTCTATTAAAAATAAACAAGGCTTCTAAACCTAAGTAAACAATGTAAAGATAAATTTATCCAATGGATACAAAGCTTGTATTTAATACAAATAGGGCTTTTACTCAATGCAAACGATTTGTATTTAATGCAAACGGGGCTTGTAGAATTTTGTACTGATCGCAGCTTAATTTGTACTCCTTGTAAAGCCTGTACTGAATATAAATAATTCGTCTATCCATTGTCAGACGCCATGTATCCCAAACGGGGTGGTCAAGGGCTTAGAGTTAATTGTTTTACAGGGAGGGGCACTAATGAACATAAATAGCTTGTATCGAATATAAATATTTTGTATTCGATGCAGTTTGTACTGAACTTACTGTACAGTATATACAGAGCTAGAGAACTATATGTAAATATTTCTTTACTGAATGTAAATGGTTCTGCACGGAAATACTGATAGCTAGGTCTTTTACTGCATGCTAAATACAGGGCATAAAACAACATCCTTTCCCTCACCACCACCACACCTACACAATTCATCATCAGTGACACGGTAAAAAACAGAAACATTGGCCTTTACAATTTTTGGTCCCCCAATTAGAGTAGATTACAGGTAAGTTCCTGGTATCTTTATGGTTTCTTAATTTGGCAATCGCAGGAAGGGGGAGAGAAACGAGGAACAGTGAAAAAAAAAAGTACTGCAACTTTAAAACAACTTACGGGATAAATAATTGAGACAGAGGACTTAAAAGTTTCGGGAAGGCAGTTAATGTAGACCAAGTTCCCTGGTATTTTAATGGTTTCTCAGTGTGGTATTCAAAGGAAAAAGAGGAGAAGCAAGACACGGAAAAGAATAAAATAACGAAACTGGAGGTAAAATGGCATAGATTGATTTCTAAACAAAACTGCATGCAAAAACAATGCTTAGATTTATGCCTACCAACGGCACGAGGCTGACTATCTAGTTCTGCGAAATCCTGACCATCCTCCTTACGACAACACAGTACAGGTACCAAACCGCTCAACAGAAAGGTCACAAATTAGGGGGACATGAAAACTCTCAACTACGTACGGAATAGCCGATTATACATATTTTCACTGCGTACTTTCATCTTTAATATGAAAGGTTAAAACTGCTGTTCTAAATTATACACTAGTCAGAGGAAAAGAAATGTTACCAGGGGACTGTCTTAGTCATCCTACTTCTTCAAATACCCCTAACAGAAATGTCCAAGAAATATGTGTTTTCTGGCCATCTTACAGGCAGCATCGCCCTCGATAACAACTTCTTAGAATACCCATTTAGGCTAGATAGAGGTAAATTGCTTAAGAGAGAGAGAGAGAGAGAGAGAGAGAGAGAGAGAGACAAGAGGTTAACAAGAAGTGATTGATTATTGAACCGCCAACAGCGTAAGAGGATTCGCCCTACCTGAGACCTCTTGCTGACTATCTCCTGTTACATTATGCTAAAGATCTGGACTCAACATTACTATTATTTACTGTACAAATGTCTATTCTATTTTTTATATGCCCTTTCCTTTGTTACTGCTTTAATACACTAAGCCTCCCTTGTTGTACGATTTTTCTTATTTCCTTTCATAAGGCTATTTCTTTACTAAAAAATCTACTTTATTACCCTTTGCATTGTTAAAAACTTGAGTTATGCTTACTCCATCACTTACCATACTTAATATTTTTTGTATAACTTCTACGCGCAATTAATTTCTGTTTTATTATCATTTTGGTCTAATGCAACCCCTTCCTTCGGTCACTTTAATATTTCACTTCGCCCCAATATTTATCTCTCTTCTTGTTATTTTTTTACGTCTACTGTGTATGTACTGTACTTTTCCCCTTCACTAAGTCCTTTTGCTTACGTTTTTTAATATAATTTTGCGCTTTCAATACGCACATTATACGATTTTTTAAAATTCCTAAATACCTAATGCTTCAATTTTCCCTCCTTTAACGCTATGTTTTAACCATTTTGTTTCTTCTTTTCCCTTACTGCTTCCATTATGTTAATATTCTCTCTCTCTCTCTCTCTCTCTCTCTCTCTCAAAGCACCAAACACACAGTGGTAACGTTCTCGCTTGCCAACTGGTGGACGGGAGTTCGCGCCTCGCTCAGGTTGCGAAAAGTTTCACTGACGAAGTGGGTGGTTACTGTCCCCCTTGAGCAAGGGGACGGGTGTGTGCGTGTGTGAAGGTCACAGCCTTGCCCTTAGATCGGACTATATGAGCTCTCAGCTCCCTTCCGGGAGGGTAAAAGCTGACCATCACGACCATCCAGTGATACTGACCGACCCGGTGAATTACACACACACACACTATCCCCTCCACACAAGAACCTTCCATCACCCCCTCCTTCCCACCCTGTCACTCCCCCATCCCATTTTCACCACGGGAGGCCCCTTCACCCTCCCCTCCTCCCCCAGTGATTCTCTAGGGGTGACTCTGTAGTGTATGGAGGCCGTATTTTTGATAAAGATCCTGATTTACAAAGGAATGGTGTGTGTGTGTGTGTGTGTGTGTGTGTGTGTGTGTGTGTGTGTGTGTGTGTGTGTGTGTGTGTGTGTGTGTGTGTGTGTGTGTGTGTGTGTGTGTGTGTGTGTGTGTGTGTGTGTGTGTGTGTGTGTGTGTGTGTGTGTGTGTGTGTGTGTGTGTGTGTGTGTGTGAGAGAGAGAGAGAGAGAGAGAGAGAGAGAGAGAGAGAGAGAGAGAGGTGGGGTGGGGGTTACGTAGTGGCTGAGGCAGGAAAAGTGACGCAGCGTGAGGGATAGGCATATTGTGGTTCCGGAAAGGCAGGGTAGGGGTAAGGTAAGGGTGAGGAAAGCAGGGAAGGGATGGGGTGAGGCAGGGATGGGTGGGGTGAGACAGGGATGGGATGGGGTGAGGCAGGGTGAAGGTGGGGTGAGGCAGGGTGAGGGTGGGGTGAGGCAAGGTAGGGGTGAGGTAAGGCAGGGTTCGGGTGGGGTTAGGGAGGGTATGGGTGGGTATGAGACAGTGTAAGGGTGAGATGAGGCTGGGTAGGAGAGAGGTGAGGCAGGATAGGGGAGAGGTGAGGCAGGATAGGGGAGAGGTGAGTCAGGGTTGGGATAAAGGATTAATGAGAGTCGTGAATCAGTAAAATAAAAGAGTATACTCACGTAGGAAAATCGTGCTTACAGGAGAGATGCAACAGTTTTGGCCCTACTTGGTCCCTCTACAGGAATGCATGAGGAAAAGTACTTAGACACAGGAATACATAGGAAGAACAGATAACAGGAGGCGTACTGGTCCACACCGAGGTTATCAGATAAACAAAAACTTATTCCAGAAAGATGTAAGCAACACGGATAAAAAATGGACAGAAAAATGGAAGACAGGAAGAAAGGCAGAAAGTGTAAGAGTAATTCTAGTAAGATCTAAACAACGTGAATGGGAGAGGGACAGAAAAAAAAAAGAAAAAAAGGAAGACAGGACGAAAGGCAGAAAGTGTAAGATGTTAAGCAGCTGTGAACCCAGCAAAGGTGTAAGGCACGGTGAGGAAAGGAAAGAGTAAATTATGAGGCAGGTGCGAAGATCAACGAGGCAGGGTGATGAAGATGGGGGGGAAGATGGTAAGAGATAAGATGATGAGGTTAAGGAGGAATGAAGCAAGATGGGACGGGCCAAAGAATGATGAGACACGGTGAAGCAAAGGAATATGTCCAATGGTGGATGAGGTAAGGCGAGGATAAAGTAAAATGAGGATGACAAAAAGATGATGGTCAGGGAGAGACAGAAGAATGACACGATGAGAAAAGGAGAGGAAGGGGATATTAGGCATGTGAAGGATGAGGGGGTATGGCAAGGGAATTGGGTAAGGATGAGATCAGCGAAGGGTAAGGCATGATGAAGTAACAGAAATGAGGAAAAATGAAAAGTAGAACAGTGGGAGACATGAGAAGGGAAGCAGAATGAGGCAGTACGACGATGAGGCTGGGTGGATTAGGTTAATGAAGAATAGGGCGGACCTAACAGAGGACACTACATAAGAAGAATGAGGCATGGTGTGGACGAGAGGAAGATGGAAAAAGGATGACTAAAAAGCAAGGCAGCCGATAAAAGAATTAAGAAAGGTGAGAGAGGGGTCGGACAAGGCACGGGAAGTGATGCCAGTAAAGGGTGATGGTTAAGGAAAAGGCAGTGGAGGATGAACACAAGGTCAGGAGGAGTGAGGTAGGTGAGATGAGGATTAGAAAAGAGACGGAGAGTAACGCAAGAGCAATAAAGCCAGTGGAAGGTAAGGCAAGATGAGGCAGGATGAGGACGAGAGTAGGGCAAGGTGAGAAAAGGTATGGCAGGGAAAAATAAGATCAATATTGGATGAGGCAGGGAGAGGCAGGGTAAGGCACGGCGATTAATGATGAGGAAGGGTGAGGCTGGGTAAGGCAGGGTGAGGCAGAGGAAATGGGGTTACTGAATGTGACGCAGGGGTAGAGGTAGAATGGGGAAAGGGTAATGGAAGAACAGGAAGGGGAGAGGGTAAGGGTGGGGTTGGCAGGGAGAGGGTAAGCAATGGGTAGACAGGGGAGAGGGTAAGGGTGGGGTAGGCAGGGAGAGAATAAGGGATGTGTAAACAAGGAAAGGGTAAGGGAAGGGTAGGCACGGAGAGGGTAAAGGAGGGGTATGCAGAGGGAAGGGTAAGGGAGGGTCAGGCAGAGGGGAGGGTAAGGGGATGGAGGGGGTACCACTTCAGCAGACACCTGATATACGGATGCCAAAGTGGAAAGAGGAGGGTGGAGGTGGATTAGGCGAGGTGGGAGAGAAAGTTAATATCTCCCACACTTCATAATACTCCCTTTTATCTCTTGCTTACTCCCTTCCCTCCTTCCTTCCTACCTTCTCTCTCTCTCTGAATTCTTTTCCTTACCTCTTAAAATATTTACGAGTGGCTATCAAAAGATCTCAGATTCACACAACGTTGCCAAGGGAGCAAACAGGATGCTGGAATTCACCAAAAAAAACCTTGGCATTTAAAAGACATCATCACACTTTTATGAACCTTGTACGACCACACTTAGAAAACGTGGCGCAGTTTTGGTTCCCCTACATAAATAAAGACACCGGCAGACTAAAATCCGTGCAAAGCAGAACAACAAAGCTAATCCCCTGTAACAAATCTTCTGATGAAATACAGCTGGACATGTTTTCCTTGACAGAGCTCCGACTAAGATGGGAACTAACAGAATGTTTTATAAGTCTTAAAGAGTTTAACAAGGTAGATAATGCAGATTCATTTTAGCCTTTGTCTCAGATTTCACTTCATTTAGAAATATTTTAACACTAAATTTACGGTATCATATACAGCTAAATATAATTTCATTAATGATGTGATCCAAAAATGGCGCAGATTCCACGAAAATAGGCTGGAAAGTGTCGTTATAACCGGAAGCTCACCCACACAACAGAAAAGTACAATGAAGAATTGGCTATCTTCCAACTTCTGGGGAGAAATGAGGAATATTCGTAAACACAACGCTGGAAGGAGACTGTTGGCGAGATTTTACCCTAAATACGTGTCTATCTATATCATAATGATCTGATTTCTGTATGTTTGTTCGTTACGGTAAGGGAGCGTCCACACGTGTGCTGGAACAAGTGCTGGCAACATGTAAACAACACAATAACGAACAAGCTTCAAACATGCTGGGAACAGCAGCGTCCAGATCACGTTGGCAACATCATGATGAAGTCTCAGCTGCCTCGTATGGACACACTTATCCCATCACCTCGGCTACCAGCAGGTTTGAAGCTGCACTATAACATGTTTACATACATCTGTCCAAATACTGCTGCATACGTGTATCCAAACAAGTGGCCAGCTGTGTTGTCGACACATGTTCGGGTACACGTGCAGACGCGCCCTAACACAGCAAAAATGGCGCACGTACCGCAAATTTTTAAGCTACCGTTAAAACGCTCTAACTTGAAGAATAAAACAACTTCCAGTCCAACCGAGCCAGCGGTTCCCGAAGGTGGTCTTTAAGAGAGTATATTTAAAAACAGATTTGATCGCTACGTGTACGTGTCAGCAACTGGCATAACACTCAAACATGCATAAATTCAAACATGCATAAATAAGTGTAATCCTTACCAACAATACAGGAGTATATTTGAGTATTCGCAGGTTGGTAAGTATGTTATGTATATTAAACCCATAAAGCTAAAAATACACAGAAAATATAAAGTAATGCATAATTAGTTGTCGTACTGTATACCGGTACTTATAAAAATTCACTCATACGTTTTATTCCTGTATGCGGCTACTTCTACGTATTTTTCTGTACGGCTGACTGTCGGAGAGTGTGCTATGCTACTCCTGAACTTCTATAAATCGTCAGTCTTTCGAATAAGGTTAAAGATCGCAATGTTTGTGTGGCCTGTGTAACTATGTAACTCTCTCTCTCTCTCTCTCTCTCTCTCTCTCTCTCTCTCTCTCTCCCCATATATTCTCATTCAAGCATTCTCCACTAATTTCTTCACTCAGGGAGCTTTTTTATTTTTTTTATCTAGTCATCACCAAACTATTTTATGCTGCTGACTAAACCTCTCTATCTGCAGACCTTTATTCCCTTGCTTCCTCCTCCTCCTTTCCTCCTCTCGCTCTTCTCACCTTCCCTCTCCCTCCAAGCCCCCTCCCTCCCCTCCACCCCTCCCACATGCTCTTCCATTTCAGTCCCAAATATTTATGCAGTCGTCACCTTCTACCTTTTCAACCTACTACCTACGTACCTACCTGCCCAACTGTGTACCTACCTACCTGAGCTGCTACCCTATTAAGTGCTTTCCTACCAACTAACACCTGCTTACCGAACTGCCTATCCACAACCTGCATATTACCTACTTACCTGGCCTATATGCCTACCAACCTACTAACAGCACCAGTACTGACTTACTACCTGATTGTCCGTCCATCTACCTACCTAAATACCTGTCTGTTTGTCTGTACCTACCCAACTACAACCTATCTAACTGCTAACTTACCACACCTACCTACCTACCTACAATTGCCGTACTAGTTACCTACCTTGCTGAATATCTGCAAACCAACCAATTGCAATCTATGTAACTGCCAACCGACCTACAAACAGCTTATTATCAATCTAACAATTACGTGTCTATCTACCTACCTACTTACCTACAACCTATCTGTCTATATAACTACCATCTACCCTTTTATCTACCTAACTACCTCACAGCAACCTGACAAAAATTTAACTAGCTACGGTACCTATGTGTCAACTTACGTATTACCTAGCTATACTGCCTACTACCTACCCAATTACAGCTGCCGACTCAACCACCTAACTAACAAAAATCTACCTGCGACCTACCTACGTCCCTCACATAACCTCCTCTAGCTGCCATTTGGCTGACTCTCTCTCTCTCTCTCTCTCTCTCTCTCTCTCTCTCTCTCTCTCTCTCCTTCCTTTTCACTTCGTCCTTCCCACAGTTTTTCAGTTTTTGTTTTCTCACTCTCTTTTCTAACTCATTCCTTTCCTCAGTTTCTTCTCTCCTCCTACCTCTCCTCCCATTTTTACCCCACTCCCATGCTTCCCTTCCCCTGTCCATCCCTCCTTCCCTTATCCTAATCGTTCCTTCTCCCTCCTTCTCATCCTTCCATTCCCCCCTCCGTCCTCTCCTCGTTTTTCCTTCCCTCCTTCCTTTTATTCCATCCTTCCGTTCTTCCCTCCCTCTCTTCCTCAGATCCCCCATCCTTCCTTCACTCCCTTCCTCCCTCCCTTCTATCCTTCCCCTCTTCCCTCTCTCCGTCCGTCCTTCCCTCCTCCTCTCCCATTCCTCTGCCACGCCCTTCCCAACCTCCCTCCCTTGCCGACTACATCCATAATTCTTATTTCTGGACAAGTTAATCAAGCCTGGATTATTGCTCTCTCTCTCTCTCTCTCTCTCTCTCTCTCTCTCTCTCTCTCTCTAAAACGCAGAAACTAAACACTCACAAATCTGATTTAACATGTTTTCAAGCATAACGATAATATACATCATTCACACACACACACACACACACATACACAAATACGCCATCACCACGTTAACACACAAACACGTTCAAGCACACACACACACACACACACACACACACACACACACACACACACACACACACACATGGATTTGATACCCTTGTAGCAAACATGCATACACACACAAACACACATACTAACACAAATACATGAACGACTCGAGGAACACACACACACACACACACACACACACACACACACACACACACACAAGCACTGGCAAGCAACCAAGCACGTACACACCTAGTATAAATTTATAGATACGGAACCAACCTTTGTACAACCCAACAACACCGATCGTTCCTGGTGTAGTGCTTCTTCCCACCTCCCGAAGAGACTGTTCCCCTCTAAAAAATCGTCTATCAATCCTTCCGGCCAATTACCGTTTCTATATTCGCTCTCCGCTACCTCCTGACGATTTTTTGACTTTCGAAAAACCTTACCGTATAGAAGGGATTATGAACGCTATATATGAAATCCCTCCCTAGTTCGTAAAACAAATAGAATCGAGTGGAGGTAGTACCAAGAATTAACCTCATTTTATTTTTGATGTTCCCTGATATTCAATTTTAATATCGACATTGATGCTAACCCTTCATTGATAAAGGTTGTTATTATTAAGTAAAATCGTCTGTCCGTAGCATTTGAATAGGAAAAATAATCATAGTGAATTAAATTTATCTTTCATTTTCTCTGTTTATTCGTTTATCTATCTATCTATCTATCTGTCTGTCTGTCTGTCTGTCTATATATATCTACTATCTATTTACGGTACCTGGTTGTCTCCAACCCGCCTATCTATTGCCTGCCTTCCTGCCTATCTTTGTGCTTGACAGCCTGCCTACGTCAATCGCTCTCTCTCTCTCTCTCTCTCTCTCTCTCTCTCTCTCTCTCTCTCTCTCTCTCTCACGAAGGTAGATTATAAATCAGTCAGTCAATCTGTCAGTCATTCGATCAGTCAGCCATTACCATCAGTAAGCTCAGTCAATACGTTTTCAGTCAGTCACTCAGCTAGTCAGTCATTCAGTCTATAGATACGTCACATCAATTATAATAGTTCAACATCATGTTAATTTGTTCAACGTCACATTCATTAGTTCATCGTCACATTAATTAGTTCGCCACACAAATTCAACGTCACAGTTCCTCACATCAGCTAAGTTCGTCATATCATTTAGTTCAACGTCACATTAATTAGTTAACGTCACACCAATTAATTCAAGGTCACATTAGTTGGTTCGTCACATCAGTTAGTCACATTAGTTCAACGTTACATCAATTAGTTCAGCGTTGCATCAATTAGCTCGACACATTAATAATGTTCGTCATATTAATCAGTTCAAAGCTATCAAAATAACAGCTGGCTCAATCACTCCCCCATCAAACAAGCCAATTAATCAATGGGTAATGAACTTATTAGGAAAGTAGGCTATCATTCCTGCTAATCGGTCACCAGCAAAAGTCAGTTTATTAGTAACTCACGCTATCGATCAGTCGGCCAGTCGATAAGTCAGGTGATCATCTAACTGTCGGTCAACTATAGTACGATGATCAGGCAGTAAGTCAGGTAGAGGTCAGTCTAGTTGTCCAGTCATCAGTCACAAAATCACCCAGTCAGTCATTACAGCAGACACCTTTACAGTCAGCAATTTCAATAGCCAATCCCTCACTCGCTCAATTACTCAGTCAGCTCGTCGGTGAAATGATCAGCCTCAGCCAGTCAGTAGGTTACCCAATCAATCTGTCAATCATAAATCTAACCTGTAACTTGATCAGATAGTGAGTCATCCAATCTGTACATTGATTAGCCAGCTAGTAAGTTGATCAGCAAGTCAGTAAGCTGATTAGCAAGTCTAAGTTGATCGTCAGCAAACTGATTAGCCAGTCAGTAAGATGATCAGCAAGTCAGATAGTTGGTTAACCAATTAGTAATTAGATCAGGAAGTCAGTAAGTTAATTAGGCAGCCAGTAAGCTGATTAGGAGGCCAGTAAGTTGATTTGGCACGTTGATCAGAAAGTCAGTGAGTTGATTAACCAATCAGTATTTGATCAGGATGTCAGTAACTTGATTAGGAAGTCAGAAATTTGTTTAGGTAGTAAGTTTATCAGCCAATCAGTAAGTTGATCTGTCAGTTGGTATGCAGTTTAGTTAGTCACTAAGTTGATTAGGTCAGTTACCTGATCAGCCAGTAAGCTGATTATCCAGTGAGTAAGCTGATCAATCAGTCAGCCAGTTGATCGGCCAGTAAGTTGATCAGTCAGTATGTCACGCAGTCAGTCAGTCACTAAAGTTATCAGCCAGGCAGCCAGTGAGTAGGCCAGGCAGTCAGTCAGACCCGGAGAGTGAAAGGGCCCCTGACAATTCTCCAATCAAGTAATCACAGTCGGACCCCTCTTGTTATCCTACACAGCACATTCCATTCTCTGTATAAGGTATGGATATTGCTTCATTCTTCAATATATACTTAGAACACTTCACCCCATTCATTTTTCATTCTTCAGCATCAATCGTCTCACTCCTTCCTTTAGTATCATTCTACAGGACATGCATCAAATTCGTTCCTCATTTTCTTATCTTCATTCTTCAGTCAAACATTTCCTCACTCTCTTATCTTCATGCTTCGACCACTTCACTTACTCTTTCAGCAACATTCTTCAAATCCAACACGTCACCCCTTAGCCTCATTCTTCAGACATCTCACTTCCACTCCTTACAACATTCTCCGGAGCAACCATCATACCACGCCATTCCTTCCCTTAATTTCATTCTTCGGTTAAACGACTCCATTTCTCCCTTAGCAACATTCCACAAGCCAGGTGAAGGGAGCAATTATCAGTCATCATCAGGGCCAACCCGGGACTGGACTACTGCTGGACCGGATCTCTCTACTAGGGAGGAGCAAGCCACACCTCACCACACAGTCTAAGAATGGGCTCGCTAACCCCTTCACTCCACGATGTGTTTTCTGTTTTACTCTTGTTTCCACCGACGATTATAATCAATTTATAAATTTACTGGACTATCATTACAGGTACAATAGTCTCTTCAGCTCGAAAAATCTCCCATGAGCTGAATAAAATCGTCTGAAATCAGCAAGAAAAAAATAAATTAACTTTACCCTATCGCTACATCTAACCACTCATGTTAGAAAGTCTCATTTCAGCGGAATACTACCGTATGGAGGTAGCAAGATTATAATAAATACCGATATTACGAGTACATAATTATATAACTAACCCTTCCAGTTCTAAAAATCTCTCTTGAGCTGAAATAAATTGTCTGGATGCAATAGGAGCATATAATAATAATAATAATAATAATAATAATAATAATAATAATAATAATCGCAATCGAATTAAAGGGACCTAACAAAAGCAAAGGTTAAAAGGAGGAGCAGAAGAGAGTGGCCTAGACAGTGGTGAGGGAATGGTGATGGATGTTACTGTGACGCAGAGCAGAAGAGGAGATTAAGGTGCAGTCACCATCATCTATGACTGTTCTGGTGTCTTGCAATAGATGGGTGGACAGATAAGTGGATGCAGACATATAAATAGTTAAATAAGCAGGAAGACGGATATACATACTTACAGGTAGGTAAATAAATACCAGTATACAATATTTATGGTAAACAATGTTGGAAGACAAACAAGCAGTGATGTGGGTAGACAGACACAGGCACAGGGTAATTACACAGGTAATTACAAATGCAGACAGGTAATCAGATAAACATACTGTATATGGTCGCAGTAGGCACATGCAGCTACATAAATGAATTTAGAGACAGGTAAGTAAGACAGACTTGTACATCCACAGACAGACACATATACCGGTAGACAGAGTGTTGTTGTTTTTGCTATTGCTCTCCAGGCTCATCTGTGAACTGCAGGATGAAGCTGCACTTCTGCAGTCCATCCTTCTCCTTTTGGAGGAAGCTGAGAGAAAACTTTACGACAAAGCAGCGGAGCCGCCCAGTTATATCTGTGCTACCACGTGAAGGCACATCACTCCAACGCCTACAGACAGGCATACTGACAGACAGGTAGGTAATCACATGGGAGCGATAAATAAGTACCCGGTACGGGCAGATGGACAAAAAAAAAAAAAATGAATACAGGCAGGCAGACAGATACTATCTATCTATCTATATACCTAGGCTGCTTCCCCCAAGGAGAGGGAGATAGCCGAGACAGGACGACACACTCCCCATTTACTCATCCATTCCAACACATTCATTCGCATCTTAGCCCCAGAGGGAAGAAGGGACAGATCCTCACCAAACCACACCGCACGAGGGTCAACTGCGCAGTGCAGTCAGTGACATCCGCAGCAGGGCCCGACAGCAGAGCTGGTTTACCCCTGCCACATCATAATAGACCCATCCCCTTACCCGCACCTGACCTGACTAGCTGATCAGACCAAATGCGGGAGAATATCCCCTCAGGGCTGCGTCGTCATTTATTCATTCACAATTTCTCTCCATTTATTTCTGTCACGCACAGCCACTCTTCCTTGCATTCCTCTCGCATCCAGCGCTCTCTTCACACTGTCCATCCATCCTATTCGTGGTCTCCCTCTCAGCCTTACACCTCTCACATCAGATCTAGTTATCTTTTTCACCAATCGCCCATTATCCATTCTCTCCAGAAAAAAAAAAAAAAGGCGGGCCTAACAAATCAAATCACAGGCTTAAAGAAAGAGACAGACATACAGGTATTAAATAAAGAACAGTATGGCAACGAAAGACAGACACACACATACTGGTGTCACAGATACCAGTACCAGCATGGCAAAGGAAACTGGAGATTTACAACTACGAACTTCTCACAATTCTCCTTTACTTATATCTTTCTTTTCATTATCAACAGGTGGTTTCGAAAATCGTATATCATTTCCACACTGCTCATTCCACAGGTTCTCCCCCAATCTTCCCCATGCCACACCCAACCTATTCTACATTTTTATATTACACCATAACTGATACACATTGTTCATCGTACTTAATCCACCCATTACCGTTGATCTGCCTCGCTCATAAAATATATTCTACAATTTTACGCATCATTCTTAATCTGTCCACGCTTCTCACATCATGGTCATTCCACGGCCTTGAGTTTCGCCCACTCCACACACCTGCCATCATACCCACTCCACGATATATTTTACTTAGTCAACACTTTTTTTTTTTTCACACTACGCGTACTTCAACCATACACATTCCACACGCTCTAAAGTCATGTTCAGTCCTTGTTCTTAAGTGTTCAGTCAACAAGTTCTATCACACACACCCCACGTTTTCTTACTCATCCCACATGTTCTCAGTCACTTTCAATTTATGTTCTTCAGTCTCATATCCCGTGTTCTTCAGCCGTCCTCATTCCACAAAGTCTCCCATATCATCTGAACGCTTTCCAACCCCACCAAATATGCTCACTCCATGACTAATCTGTCATTCATTCCACATGCTTATCTGTCTTGCTCATTCTTCATTCTCCCAAATTACCAGAAGTCATTGTTCGTTCATCAGTCTTACCCACTCCCAACGTTCTTCAATCATTCTCATTCCACATTCACCCAATTTAAAATCTAACTACATTACACGTTCATCCGTGTTACTCATTCCTCACGTTCTTCAATTATGCCCATTCTACTCGTTCTCCCATCTTATTCACTGTACGATCATCAGTCTTATTCACTCCTCACGTTCTTCTGTTATACTCACTCATACGGTCTCCCATCACACTCACCCCACGTTCGTCAATCGTCATTTCACCTTCGCCAATCACGCTCAGTCCACGCATCAGCACTGTCACTCATGTCTCCCTCTCTTCCCACCACGGCGTCTGTCTGCCTATCACGTGGTTCTGATGCAATGACTCTCTCTCTCTCTCTCTCTCTCTCTCTCTCTCTCTCTCTCTCTCTCTCTCGCTCTCTGCATACCTACCTACTTGACTGCTTACCTACCTATCTCTATCTACTTATTTTTTTTTATGTGTCCGACTCTGGGCACAGACTTCACAACCTGCATTCAAGGCCCAGTAGTTCTCCTACATACATACACCTCTACATGTCACTGGAGGCTGATGCGTAATAAGTAGTCTACAGTACTATAAGGGATGTTGGTGAAATATTTAAAAAGCTGAAATTACGCTACCAAATTTTACTGTATGAACCATTTCGCGTAAATCAAAATGCTTCGTTGGAATTACACATATCTCGAAGTCAAGCGACATTTTCGAACACACAGACAGATATATTAAAGGAACGCATTTAAGTCACGTCAAATATATCTTTTATTCTTCTTCTTCTTCAATGGTGCAGTGATGGTTTACGACGAGACTGAGACTTTGCGGTATGTGATGTATGGTGGTGATGGTTCATTTTGTGGTGGCGCAAGGTATGTGGTGTGGATGGAGGGAAATGTGTGAGAAATGGTGCAAAGGATGGTGTATGGTATGGTGTAGGTATAGTGTATGATATGGTGAGGTATGGTGTAAGGTACGAAGGTGGAAGATGAATGATGTGTGGCGGGAGAAGTGTAGTGTGTGGTGATGGTGATGGGAGGTCCCTGTGGTGTGGTATGGTATGGTGGTGTGGGGTGTATGCTATGGTATGCTGTTGTTCTATAGTGCTCAGTATGGTGGTGACAGGTGCATGCTGCGTAAGTTCGGTGGTGCAAGATGTACAGTACGGTATGGTGGTGTTTATGATGCGTAGTATGGTAGTTACGTGTATGGTGTTTGGTGTAACAGTGTAAGGTTTACGTTGTGGAGTATGGTAGAGAGAGGTGTATGGATGGGTGTTGCATGGTTGCGTAGCACGGTAATGTTAAGTGCATGGTGTGTACTGTGGAGGTGTATGGCATGTGGCGTAGCAGTGTATGGTGTATGGATGGATGTTTTATGGTGCGTGGTATGGTAATGTTAGGTGGGCTTGGGTATATACAGTAAAATGGTGGGGCAGGGTGATGGTTAAGGCCGTATTGTCAGTGTATAGGAGGCTCCGTAGCATATTTTCCTTAGCGATTTATTCCCCTATTACAATCTAGCATTCTCTTATATCCTATTTACACTGTTTTAATATCGTCGTAGTCTGAATCAATAATATAAATGAGGATACTGGGGTGTAGAATGTAGCATAAATCGCTATGGAAGATGCGTTGCGAAGCCTCCTGCATAGAATACAGCCCTTAGTTTATATAACTTGTGGTGCTTGTGTTGTGGCCGCTCTATCCGGCTTGCTGAATGGTAAATATGGTGATGAATTATATGTGAAACGATGGTTATTGTGATACTTCATATGATGTTGGTTATGGTATTGATTAGTGTGACAAGGAAAACGTACAGTAACGTCTGAATGTGGTGGTGGTGAAAAGTTTGAGTCTTTGGCTCAAACCTGACCACGGCAGACATTTAAAGATGGTGCCGCTACCCTTTTTACCATAGTTTGGGCTAAAATTACCATCTTTCCTGCTTGAATGCGGAGCTGTAACAACAGATGCAAATGGTGTTAGGCATTACGAAGTAAAGGATGTAAAGCCACAGCACTGTCTTCTTCAGCCATTACGCTATGTGATAAGTAACAAAAAAAAAAAAAAAATCTAGACCATGCATGTGTGAACGATATGTAGTACTGCAGATTTATGTCCTTCCACATGATTACTTATATATTCGTACACTGTCAGTTTACCGACGGCAGACCATACAGACTGACACAAACATACCCATTCAACACAATCATTTTCACATGCACTGCCCTCCCTACAGACATCCATTCCCTATTCATACTTCGCCAGGATAAGAAAGTGTTAATTCTGGCTGTCACTCTCCCTGCAAGAAGCTGGACCCTGCAAATATCCAAATACAGACCGATTCATATTAACTTAGTGTAGTGCGGCAGGGAATCGTGTGGAAGTTAATGAGGGTATTGACGGTCGGGTTAAGATACCGGTATATACTGTACGCTCTGTTATGGAAGGTTAGGTGTCTGGGTTCTGATTCACAAACCATCAGAGCTCGTATTCTCTACGGTTAAGAAAGCTCCCGAACACTTTTTCCTAGGCGATTTGTTTTGCATACTACACCTTATTGTTCTATACTGTATAAATCCTTCTACATTGCCCGAAACACACGCACACACACACACACACACACACACACATACATATATATATATATATATATATATATATATATATATATATATATATATATATATATATATACACACACACACACACACACACACACACACACACACACACACACACACACACACACACGAGTACAGTGTCTTACTATGTCCTCATTTTAAGATGTCATGCTGTTATGTTTTCATGTTATTCTGTTGTGTGTGTGTGTGTGTGTGTATATATATATATATATATATATATATATATATATATATATATATATATATATATATATATATATATATATATATATATATATATATTATATATATAGTGCTAGGGACATTTTCTTTCCACTTCCATGTGGATATCCGTATATCTATGAATCACGCGTAACCAAGTGAATTATTATATGAATGTATGTATGTAAGCACACACACACACACACACACACACACACACACACACACACAAACACACATATATATATATATATATATATATATATATATATATATATATATATATATATACATATATATATATATATATATATATATATATATATATATATATATATATATATAGACACACACACGAGTAAAGTGTCTTATTATGTCCTCATTTTAAGGTGTCATGCTGTTATGTTTTCATGTTATTCTGTATATATATATATGGAGCCTCTGTGGTACAGTGGTAGAGTGTGCGTTTCGCACGCTTGTGTGCGCGGGTTCGCCTCCCGCCAGAGTTGTAAAAACTTTGGGAAGCGTTCACCAAGCCACTTGTTACTTTGGCGGACACAAGGAGTGCTGTGGTTGAACCAGCGTCGCATACTAGTATGCTTGCACCCAATCGGCTTAAGGCGGGCCGATTAAACTTGGTTCACAGACTACACACACATCCAAAGCCACTACAACACTACAATCACTCTCACAAACACTTCTCACCCTACATACAGTCTCTACCAGACAGCCTAAGCCACTGGGTAGAGATACATTGGCTGTATCGTCCCTGCTTCGGTAGGGATAGGCCGGTCCTGCAGTAGACCCCAACGGCTGATGATGATATATATATATATATATATATATATATATATATATATATATATATATATATATATATATATATATATATATATATATATATATATCATCCAAACCTATGCCGCCCCATATATATATATATATATATATATATATATATATATATATATATATATATATATATATATAGCGCTATATATATAATTTTAAGGTGTCTTACTGATCCGTTATATATATATATACCGGTATATATATAATTTTAAGGTGTCTTACTGATACGTTATTTTAAGGTCTTGCTATGTCATGTCATTTTAAGGTGCCTATGTTATTTATGGTGTCTTGCTGTGTTGTGTCATTTCAAGGTATCTTGTTATGTCATTTTAAGGTGCCTATGTTGTTATTTATGGTGTCTTGCTGTGTTGTGTCATTTCAAGGTATCTTGTCATTCCATTTTAAGGTGCCTATGTTGTTATTTATGGTGTCTTGTTGTGTTGTGTCATTTTAAGGTATCTTGTCATTCCATTTTAAGGTAGGCTATCTTGCTACGCTCTCATTCTAAGGTCGTGTTGTCATTTTAAGTGTCTTACTATGCTATGTCATTCTAAGATCTCGTTATGTCATGCTATGTCATCTTAGACGTCTGGTGAGGTCAGGTGCTATAGTTAACCCCTTCACTATGATTACGTTTCAAACTCTATTTTTGCTGCATCCAGACAAGTGCAACAAACTTATGAAATATAGTCAAAATGGGGGGATGGGTAATGGATTTTGCTTTTGATAATCTAACTACATCTCTCCTATTCGGAATGAAAGTGTCTGGTAGAAATTAAAGTAAAATGATAATCACGCCTTTGCAGTGACGCACGGTTAACGATACAGGGCAGTACCTACCCTCAAAGGAAACCGCTGAATATATGGTTTACGCTGAATTATACCGCACGGCACTGCGTTACCAGACACTGCTGTGCCAAATGATTTAGGAGGGTGGCGCGTGGTTGCAGTAAAATGCCATACCTGTATGTTGGTATATTAAAGATAGAAATAATTCTTTACTAATTCTCTTAATCGTGAAGAATGGTTTATTCGGAATGAGAAGGGGTTTCGTTTATGAAATGATGAAAAACTGATGTACTGACTGCCAAGCAAATTGATTGACTGACTGAATGAATGAATGACGTGCTGACTGATGATAGATTAACTGATTCAGTGATAAATGCAAGGTGTAGTGTAAGCGCTGGTGATAAATGATGCTACACTGTCATAAGGTCCATTTATGCAAAGTTATTCCACGGTACGGCAGCCACCGGTACCATATATAGCGTGTAGCCTAACGGAGAAACAAACAGTAAAAAAATGTATTATATCCTTTACAAACATGGCTGCTTTATTTTACTCCTGGTGCCTTCAGACTACTGGATCTAAATTTAAGAAAGACCTCTTGTACTCAAAGGGTTAATGAAAGCTTTATCTAACCCCTCAAGTTCGAAAGTCTATTTTTGAATAAACTCGCCAGGTAGCAGCACGACCAAACTAAAAAAAAAAGCTACCATACTGAAGGGGCTAGCTAAAAAGGAAATGGAAATTGGTGAAAGGGTTAGTGAAAGGAGAGACAGAAAAGAGGACTGGTGAAAAGTATAAGAATAGAGGAATAGAGAACAGAGGAACGAGTGAATGGGGTGTGAAAGAGAAGGGAAAGAAGGCATTGCAGAAGGGGCAAAGTGAAGAGAACAGAGTAGGGAAGAGGCAAAGTGGAGAGATGAGCGTCGGGAAGAGGCAAAGTGGCGAGAAGAGAGTAGGGAAGAGGCAAAGTGGAGAGAAGAGAGTAGAGAAGAAGCAAAGTGGGGAGAAGACAGTAAGGCTGAGGCAAAGTGGAGAAAAGAGTGTAGGAAAGAGGCAAAGCGGTAAGAAGGTTTGGAAGGGGTAGAGTGGAGAAAAGAGAAGGTAAGAAAGTTGCAAAGAGAAGCAATGACAAGGTAGGGAAGAGGCAGAAAGAAAAACGATGAGAATGTAAAGTCAGTGGGGAGAAAACGGAAGTCGGGAGGTTAATGCTGGACTGAGTTATGACATATTCCGTTCCTTCATTAAATGTCTTCTAACAACACTATATACATTTATCTGTAATATTTTCCAACTACCGGGTATTTTCAATCAAGTGTCTTAAAAACAATATTTCCACTACATATGCACAATTTAAGTATTTCATATTTAACTTACATTTACACTCCTCTCTCACTACCTTGCCTCAGTATTCACTATCTTTTACATACACCGCACAGTTACAAATGCCTTGTATATAACTACTTAGCGTTAAAATAAAGTATGATTATATTACTTGTAAAGCATTACCCCCCCTCCCTCTCTCTCTCTAATCCTTGTAACTAATTAGAGTTTAAATATATGAATACACAACTCATAAAGCATTTCTCTCTCTCTCTCTCTCTCTCTCTCTCTCTCTCTCTAAGCCTTGTAACTAATTAGAGTTTAAATATATCATTAAAACAACTCGTAAAGCATTCCTCTCTCTCTCTCTCTCTCTCTCTCTCTCTCTCTCTCTCTCTCTCACACACACACACACACACACACACACACACACACACACACAGTCTACAAAGTCCTACCGGAGTACGGTATCTAAAACTTCTTTGCAAGTAAACAGTCTGACATACGGTACAGAGATGCAGTTTTCACCATACGACATGAGTAAGATTTAGAACTTCTTACTTTTTATGATTCCTGTGTTAAAACTGTCGCCGCACACAGGACCACTGCTAATGAAACACGGCAACTGTACACTCAATCAAAAAACTACCTTTACCACTTTCCTCTTAACATTTTGAAACAGTGGACGAAACGTATGAAAATATTCTCAGGTATCTACTCATGGTTGTATATGGCTAATAATTTTATCAGTTGGACATGAAGAAAACTTTATGTGACGTATAATCCTTCAGAAATATAAGCCTAAAGAAAAAAACATAGTACCAACGCTCAATGTGAAACCACTGACCACCTGAGTAAAGATATTTTGATCAAGTATACATATTCGCCTGAGACTGATACATCCAACTCTAATAATATGGACAAGAGTAACGGGCCCGATGAAAACGAAATTCAATTACGGGTATCGATTTAAAATGTCGCACAACTACTGCACTATCATATACATTGTTCTTTCCTCTCTTATCAGCCTCCTCTGAGCACCGCATAACCTATCCCACTAGCGACTGGTATCGTGGTGGTGGTGATAGCTGTAGTGGTGGTGGTGATAGCTGTAGTGGTGACTTGTGATAGTGCAGGTGGTGGTGGTAATAGTGGTGGTGGTAATAGTGGTGGTGGTGGTGATGGTGAGTGGTGGGGATGGAGGAGGTAGTGGTAGTGGTGAGTGGTAGTGGTAGTGGTGAGTGGTGGTGGTGGTGGTGGTGGTGGTGAGTGGAGGTGAAGGTGGTGGTGGTGAGTGGTGGTGGAGGTGGTGGTGGTGGTGGTAATGATGAGTGGGGGTGGTGATGGTGGTGGAGGTGGTCGTGGTGATGAGTGTGGGTGTGGTGGTGATGGTGGTGGTAGTTGTAAGTGGGAGTCATGAAGTGATGGTGGTGAGTGCCGGATGATGGTGGTGGTAGTGATAATGATGGTGATAGGCCAGATAACGCGGTGTCTGAGGGGTTGACAGAAGAAGCACCACCAAACACGCCAGATAAGAGTACATGAAAACCCAGGTCCCTGTTCACTAGATAAGAGCAGTGTTCAGGAAGAAGTGGGATAAGCTGACTGACGTGGATGATATTTAGTTTATCTGTTCCCTACTGCACCCAGTTTATATAATTATGTACTCTAATCATCCATAGTATTTGTGTCAGCCTCCAAACCCTATAATCCCAGAGTTCCTGCGACCTTGACAACAATGACTTACCATTCACCTCGCCCCTCCCACCACGGCACGTAAACAGAAATATGATACCAGTGTGATGACAGAATAAAACAGTCTTCTACCTGTACAATTGTTAGCTCTGTAAAAGCAAGATATTGTGGCTCTGATCATCGTTCGAAAGGGTTTGCTGACATGATGCAGTATCTATTTTAGTCATGATAATATACTTCAATATCTTCAAGTAATGACTTAATATCGTACTAGTTACTGTAATGTTTCTGACAGTTGTACACAGGAAATAGGTAAAACGCAAAACACGAACCGCGCCACTATCTCGCAAGTAGCTCATACTCTTACAGTTAAACGAACAGTTAACACACCACTCTAACATTATGCATACAATAAGAAAGGTACACAAACTATCATGCTAAGAAGCAACAACTGTAGAAATAAGACGGTTATGGTAAATTTCATTAGTTCTTTCGAAGTGGTCAAACTTACTTCTCTCGTTATCTTTGAACATTTTCAAGCGGCAATGACCAATACCCAGCATATTATTTTCGCACTGTTTTATGCTCCACCAGTCGCACATCCCTCTCGCACAGGTATCTTTACATGCCACACTGAAGTTCCTGCGTAATCTTGGTAAACAAGCAACGAGAAAATCAACTGTTCAACTCACCTACGGCTCACGAGCCGGTAGTGTGCCGTGATTTATAAAGTTTCCCCCGCTGATCCAACCACTTCTTAAGGTGCTAACCAAACAATCTTTAAGGTTTCTTGACCACTGATGCCAAACAGAACAGAAATTGAGGCACTAACACATAAGACTCCACACCATCACTTTCATGTGCCCGCCGAGTACGACCGGGCACTGATGTCTGCGAGCCTGAGAGACGTGCGAGTGGTGTGAGCGTGTTGTTGCTGCTGAGTTGCCAAGTCTCGTTTACCTACCTGCCCAGTATCACAGGGAAAAATACCCTAGAGTTTGTTGGCTACTACTTTGCGTTGAAGCGTACCACCACTTTACTAATATTACTATGGCGCCTTTATTCCTATTACGGTTCTTAAACCACATATAAAACAGTAGTTTTTTCTAAATTTCCCACAATTGCTCTCCACAGCCAGCCTAGTGCAGGAAAGGGTTGCCATTTCCACTGCTACTTCAATCAACTCCCTGATCGCGTGCTCATATAATCTCAGTCATAATACCCACAGTCCCTCTAGAATACTACCGTGGATCATCTCAGCATAACATCCCTAACTTCGTAATAGTGTACTAATATAATTATCATCTGGCTACAAATTATGATGGATTGGTGGTAAAAGATGTGCCCTCACTAGTTTTTGTGGTATCCAATGAACGAGTGCTCAAGAGTTTACGATAAACACGTCCCCGTAGCAGTTAATTTCCATCACGGATCATTTTATTTTTTGTATTTTGTTACATTAATATTCACTTTGATTTGACTGGTATGTGTTTGGTTTCTGCAAGAGTGATGACTAACCTGGGGAGGCTGTCTTATAAACCGGGAGAGTTTGTAAATACGCCCAGGATCGCGCTGCTTGGGGTGTTAGGGAAGGGGTAGGGTGGGTTCATTCATTCATTCCAGACCACACCTCTACCCTCTTCCAGTCCCAGTGTTGTGCGCTCACCCGCGCTCAGACTTTGCGTCAGTGCACATGCGCGAGGATGGAGGGCGAGCAGAGCCAGTTGTTTCTTAGGTTCTAATGATTCATTCTCAGTTAAAATCGTCTATCATCTGCAGGAAATAAAGTACTATAGCGTTTCCCCGATCATGAGGTATATTTGCAGTAGAGTTAACACTCAGCTCTTTGTCTTTTACTCATAGTGCTCTA
>NC_136991.1:45931842-45934342 GCF_032717465.1 Coenobita brevimanus
ACCTGTAAGACTGGTGGATTAGGTATGCCTCACCCTTGCCGCCTGTTTACCCGACAGTACAAGTGGGATCCTGGATGAAAATTCAATGATTGCATGTTGAATCTTAGAACACAAAGACTCAGAAAAACTTGATTGTTTGCATTAATTACCCGCGCATAGCGGTGCTGGAGAGGGACGCCTTCAAGTGGTGGCACCGATATGACGAGGCGATGGAGCTGCCTGGTTATATGAACGTCCCTCAGTCCTCTCCCTATCCCCCGACAGGATGATGGTGGACTACAGAAGGGTAACTTTGGCCTGCAGTCCACTGGGTTCACGTTCAGATGAGTCTGGAGTTGCAGCTATCACTATACTCCTTTTACTATGAGCTGCCTAAATTTGCCATCTCCTCATCTTGACTGCTGAGCTGTGCCAGTAGAGTAACACTAGATTATGATGCTAGTCACGAAGAATGGCCATGAAAAGGTATAATGGTAAAATTATCGTTTTTTGCCCAAACGGAAGAAAATCTGGGCCAAGAAAGAGTAAAAAGACTGTATTATAAAGTATCCTTGTGTGGTCGATACGCAATAATCCCCAGCCTGCCTTTTTGTTTTCTTTGGCTCGATTTCTCTCCAAGATAAAGTGAAGCTTATAAATGATGGACAGAATTATCGCTTTCTGTTAGTCCCCGGAGCCCTTGTTGAAGATGATATGTTTACGTATGCATCGCTGTGGCTCTAGTGTGTGTGTGTGTGTGTGTGTGTGTGTGTGTGTGTGTGTGTGTGTGTGTGTGTGTGTGTGTGTGTGTGTGTGTGTGTGTGTGTGTGTGTGTGTGTGTGTGTGTGTGTGTGTGTGTGTGTGTGTGTGTGTGTGTGAGAGAGAGAGAGAGAGAGAGAGAGAGAGAGAGAGAGAGAGAGAGAGAGAGAGAGAGAGAGAGAGAGAGAGAGAGAGAAGGAAGATAGGTGCAAAGGAATCTCACCCAACCACCCCCAAGAGGGAAGAAAAGCAACATATATTATCTACTTCTGTTTATCTATTAATTTATTCATTACTTCACGCCATAAATACCAAAAATACGATTCACCCCATTTACTGGCCCACCCCATTCATTTACCCAACCCATTTATTAGTGGGAATAGGATTAGGGTGGTGGTGGTGGTGGTGGTGGTGGTGGTGGTGGTGGTGGTGGTGGTGGTGGTGGTGGTGATGATGATGATGATGATGATGATGATGAGGCTGATGATGGTGGTGGTGTAAAGACGACAACGACGACAGTGGCTGTGGTGATGATAATGTTTCTGGTGATGATAAAGCTAATGATGATGATGATGATGAAGATGATAATGATGATGATAATGGTGGGTGTAAGTTACTGAGTACAGACATCCCAGTGTTATCTTTTAATCCCTTCGGTACGATGACGCCTTTCTATATCGATTCACACAGACACCCCAATTACAACACTGATATTCTCACTTCAGACACTCTCTGCTCGTACTTCGCCTGCATGGGAAAAGGTTATTTCTGGCTATCACTCTCCCTTCTAGTAGATGGTCCGGTTCTGCAGTGGACTTTATGTGAAAGGTTACAGATACAGCTTACAGCCATAACCCCTTCAGTTTAATGACTTGTCTTTTATTTTATTCTCACTATAATACATTCACTTTGACTTGGCTCACATTTCCATCCTTTTAAAAATTATTTCACGCAGTGGCAGAAAAAGACAATTCTGTGGCTATACATCCTATCGGTAGCACTTCTTCGTGACTAGCATATTCTACTGTTAAACTATTTTTATAACTCGGCATTCAGGATGGAGTGATGGCAAATTTAGGCCAAGGTAATGCAGAGAGTCTACCTCCAGATGATTTTATGGATTTCTGTTAATGGACGGGTTAATAAAGAAAATCTAACCCCTCCAGCTCCACAAGTCTCTCCTAAGCTGAGGAAAATCGTCTGCAGATAGCAATAATAAAAAATAATTCACTGGACTGAAGATGTTAATGGTGATTATTAACTCTTAGGCTTCTATGACAAAGGCCCGTGTTCTCGTTGGTTAAGGTGGATCCCTAGCACCTTTTCCTTAGCGATTTATTTTTGGTTATGTTTGGTTAACATTTTGTACATTATTTATGAAAAGTATGTCGAAATTAGAAGGATTTATACAACACGAAAAAAGGTAACTTCGTGTAATAAGGAAAATGAATCGATTAGGAAAAGGTGTTAGGGTTATCCGACGAGACCATGGGGCTGTGATTCAAGATTATAGTTTAGAGGAAGTGATGAACAGCTTATGCATATCCAAAGACTTACAGAATTAAGATTCCACGTTAAAACTGATTTATGAATATCGATAAATTCTCTGCTGTTAATGGTAATACTGTAGCTGGATTCTTTATTAGAGAGAGAGAGAGAGAGAGAGAGAGAATGCCATCACTTAGGCTACTGCTTCATCTTGTAAAACACTCTCAGCTGAACAAAATCGTCTGGCGTTAGCTGGAATTTAATACTGTATTAG
>NC_136991.1:45936842-46109342 GCF_032717465.1 Coenobita brevimanus
AGTTACAGTGATCAAGAACTCACGCACACGCCAGCAAGAATGTGGTGAGGACGCAACCTAATAGTGTGTGTACTAGTTCAAGTTAGATTTTATTTGGTGTCAGTGGCTCATTTACCACTCGATGGATTCTTGTTCTCTTTTAGGGGGATCTAACTGTGACTGAAATCTGAAAATGTTTGTCAGTGACAGCTTCAAGACAAGGACCATCTGGCTGCCTAGCTGATTCGTAAATTAATCATTGTTATGTCTGAGTGATTGGGAAGAGGTGTGTGTGTGTGTGTGTGTGTGTGTGTGTGTGTGTGTGTGTGTGTGTGTGTGTGTGTGTGTGTGTGTGTGTGTGTGTGTGTGTGTGTGTGTGTGTGTGTGTGTGTGTGTGTGTGTGTGTGTTTTGATATCATTACTACCAGTGACATCATTACCGCTACCACGATCATCACAACCATTTACCTTCACCACCACGATCATCACAACCATTTACCTTCACTACCACGATCATCACAACCATTTTTACCTTCACTACCACGATCATCACAACTATTTACCTTCACCACCACGACCATCACAATCATTTACCTTCATTACCACGATCATCACAACCATTCACCTTCACCACCAAGATCACAACCATTTAACTTCACCACCACGATCATCACAAGCATTTACCTTCACTACCAAGATCACAACAATTTACCTTCACCACCACGATCATCGCAACCATTCACCTTCACTATCACGATCATCACAACCATTTACCTTCACTACCACGATCATCACAACCAATGCCACCTCTACCACTGTCTCTACTGCTATTGTCAAAGCAACTACAATCATCACAAACTATCATCACTATCAGTCGCAAAAAAAGTGCTATTGAAAGACTGCAGAACCATAGCCTTGTCTTATTCCGCCACAGAACTATGAAGACGATGTTAATGGAATAAAAAGGTCTGTTCCAAGTTAAGGGAAAGGGACAGTAGTACATCGTTGTATGCGATTTATGTTGAATAGTACACTGTATTATCTTTTACGCTACATACATCTTTTTAATATCAACACAGTTTGCACAAGTAATACAAACGTGGGATACAGACCATTTCATCACCAACCCGTTTCGTCACCACATTTCAGACCTTACCGTCCTCTACCTCTCTTCTGTCCCACCTCTCTTCTTGATATTTCCGTGTTTCGTCCGGCCTTTATTTTCCCTTTACTCCTTTCAAGTTATATACGGTATTTGGTTTCATGACATGCACTGTTTAAGGACTTCCCTCAGACGTTGACCTTTTCTCCTTTAAAAGCGCTTTCACGCCAAGACTACTTCAACGCCAGCCTTAGTGCCAAATGACTACGAGTATATTATGGCTTGGTACCGGTACTAATTCTTCATTATATATATATATATATATATATATATATATATATATATATATATATATCCATCATCCAATCCTACACTGCCCCATGAGGAGCGTAAGAGCCCGGGGCTAAGCAGTTGGTCCCGGCATTTAAGATGAGAGTGACCAGCCTCACTCATCCCTGAGTGGCATTACATGAGCAATCAACCCCAACCACCCCTTGGATATAAAACTTCACCGGTTCAATTCGACTGGAGCGCAATAATTACTCACTAAACCACCAGGCGCCAAAATTTGGTTATATGGTTACCACCCAGCGTAGTAAATGGTTTCCTGGTGTACAGGAAGCCATTTGGCTTGTCACTCAGTGTAGAGTCACCCACAGGCTGAAGGAAGAGGAAAGAATGAAGGAAAGAACGACAGAAGAGGAAGTGTATAGTTACCCGTTGGCAGAAGGACAAGGAAAGAATGAAGTAAAGGAAGACAGAAGAGGATGGAAGGAAAGAAGGATGGAGGAGAGGAAAGGGCAGACACCCGACAGCAGCACTACATCGAGTGAGTGGATGGTGTGCGCCCCCACCTACCACAATAAATATATATATATATATATATATATATATATATATATATATATATATATATATATATATATATATATATATATATATATATATATTACTTGCCACGAGTCTTTATCGCATGTGCTACGAAAATACTGTATATTTCTTAAACTGACAGGCTGTCAGTCACACACCTACTTCACTACGTTTAGAAATAAAGAAAACGTGACCTGAAATCTTGAGACACACTGTCAGATTCCTTCATCCACAATGTTCTTTTCCTACAATACAATGTTGTAAGTATGGTTTTGGAGCGACTATAAAAGACATTAAGTCCATTAGTCACCAACAGTTTCAATAAATGGTTAAACCCATCACGAGGGAACACTCTCTGTCTGTCTGTCTGTCTGTCTGTCGGTCTCTCTCTCTCTCTCTCTCTCTCTCTCTCTTGCAACAGTCTAGTGGGACCCTAGTCTTTGGTTCATTCTTCCTTGCAGTGATAAAAAAAAAATATATCCTTTTAACGTGGCAGAAAATTTCCAGTTCCATCTTGAATATTAAGCTCTACCATGAGATTAACACTGTAATATCACGCTAGTCACGAAGAAGTGCCGTGGAAAGAATGCAGGACCATAGTATTAATCTTCCATTGAGTAGAATATGGTACTAGTCACGAAGAAGTGCCGTGGAAAGGATGTACAGCTGTAACATAGCTTTTTCACGTCACTGAGCATCGAGGAAGAAGCTGCCAAAGAATGAAAATCTAAGCCATGTTCTCATTTGGCTTGAGAACGTCTTATACCGGTATATATTAGTCTAACTACTTCTAAGGGTATTTTTTATTGTACTAAGAAAAGATTATCTGAAGTGGGGGTGTTGATATAATATTTCTTAATTTCTTCTTAGTTCATTATTACTAAAGGATTTTCTAAGTCAAGTGAATCTCGCTGGAGGTATCGTGAATAAACTAAATGAAGACGTAGTCGTAGTGACGGGGTAGGGTTCACAAACATGCTTAGGATTGATTCCCTCCTTTTCGAATATAAGATAGTTTATTATTTATTATGAGTCTCTTTACATCATCATCTGCTTAACCCCTTGCTTCTGACATAAAATTTTATCATATGCTACAATCTTCTTTTCTTTTCTTTTTCTTTTTTTTTTTTTTACTAAGCATGAAATTGCCAACTCTCCACTTTTAAAACTGAGCTGTAACAAGACTTTGGTTCGTATTCTAAGCTGTTAAGGAAGTTCCCAAACACCTCTCCCTCACCGATTTATTTTGGGATACATTAGCTAATATACTTTTGTACGGTATTTATGCAGACTATGGTGATACTGGAATGATTTAAGTAACACAGAAGAGGTTGGCAAGGTGTAATAAGCAAAATAAAGTAGTTTAGGAAGAGGCGTTAGGAAGCTACCTTAATCGACGAGGCTGCGGATCCTAAACTCTAGAATACGGTGCTAGCAACTAAGAAATTCGAAGGGAAAGGTGTGGAATTAATGAGCCACGGGAATTATATTGTAAAAGGAAGAAAATCTACGCCTAGGTAAAATGAATGAATGAATGAATGCGTGTGTGTGTGTGTGTGTGTGTGTGTGTGTGTGTGTGTGTGTGTGTGTGTGTGTGTGTGTGTGTGTGTAAACAGTAAGTGAAGGCTGTATCTTCCCCATCCATTTCGAAAAGCCTCCCATAAGCTGAAGAAAACCGTCTGCCTAATAGGAAAAAAAAAATCGTCATGGGGCTAAAGAGGATTAATATCATGGTCATCATCTACTGTTTTCTTTCTTTTCCTTTTTCTTATTTTTTATTATTCTCAGGCAATATATAAATTACTCAAGATTATCAACAATTTTCTTCATATTATTTTTTTGTCTTCCATTATTATTGTTATGGTTTTCAATTTGCTTCTCGTTTAACTTATTGTTCCTCTTCATCGTATTGCTTGGTTACTGTTTTTTAATTCTTCATTTATTTATTTATTTATTTATTTTGCTTGAGCCACACTTGGTCGCGATGTAATAAGCTTTGTTTAAGAGAGAGAGAGAGAGAGAGAGAGGGGGGTGGAGGGTGCTAGTGAGTGAAGTTTTACGACCGTAGCTAATGTACACTGTGTGTGTGTGTGTGTGTGTGTGTGTGTGTGTGTGTGTGTGTGTGTGTGTGTGTGTGTGTGTGTGTGTGTGTGAGAGAGAGAGAGAGAGAGAGAGAGAGAGAGAGAGAGAGAGAGAGAGAGAGAGAGAGAGAGAGAGAGGGGGGAGGGGGAGGGAGTTACTACTATTACCTCCATACACAGTAAGTGAAGTTTTACAACCTTAGCTAATGTGCACCGTGTGTGTGTGTGTGTGTGTGTGTGTGTGTGTGTGTGTGAGAGAGAGAGAGAGAGAGAGAGAGAGAGAGAGAGACAGGAGGGGGGGGTCAAACAAAAGGCTTCCTGTTTGGAGCTTAACTGCTGACGTCACACAATGAGTCGTATTTTCGTTGATATAAGAGGCACTGTAGCACCTCTTCCTTGGCCATTTATTTTGCATATATATTAAACGTCATAGCTTTTTATCCAATCTTTATTTTAATCTTATTCTTGCTATCTTTAGACTATTTTATTTATCTTTAGTGAAATTCATAAAACTGGAGAGGTTCAATAAAGTCTCCATTTACTGCTTTACCACACCTAAAAAAAAGCGAATTACTCTGAATAGCTAAATTAATAAAACACACCATTGGATTGAAAAGGCTTCAATAATCTCTACTTTATTATAATTATCTTTTTAAGCCTTTTAATTCAGAAATACACTTCTTATTTAAATCTTGCTACGTGGCTATCCAGGCGATTTATTTTGACCGAGGGGAGATTTTTGGAACTAGAGGGGTTAGATATAGACTTAATAAATCCCATCAGGACTAGAGATCTTCCCAAAGTTAAATAAAATCGTCTGGTGGTAGTTTAATAAAAATAAATAAATAAAAAGACATCACAGCACTGAAAGGGTTGATAATGATAAGTATTTGCATTGAAAATAGACTAAAGGAAATTAATTCTCAGAGCGATAATCATTTTCATATCTTATTAATGTCATATCCATACGACGTTAAGCAGTTTACAAATAATATGTAGATAATAAATATGGAAAGAGGGCAATGTAGAGTGAAATAAAGTTTGAGTAAAGTGGCATAAAGTAAAATTGGAGAGAGTAGAGTCAAAGAAACTAAGAACAGAGTGATATAAAGTAAGAAAGAGTAAAGCAGAGAGCAATAAGGTACGAGAGAGTAAAGCGGAGTGAAATAAAGTAAGAGAGAGTAAAGCAGAGTGGAGTAAAGTAAGAGAGAGTAAAGCAGAGTGGAGTAAAGTAAGAGAGAGTAAAGCAGAGTGGAGTAAAGTAAGAGAGAGTAAAGCAGAGTGGAGTAAAGTAAGAGAGAGTAAAGCAGAGATAACGCAAGAGGGGGTAAAGTAGCGTGAAATAAAATAGGAGAGAGTAGAGCTGAGTGAAATAAAGTGAGAGTAAAACAGCGTTAAACAAAGTAGGAGAGAGTAGAGGGATGTAAAGTAAAAGAGAGTGAGGTGTCCATTTTAACACACCTGAGAGCGCGGCCAATTAGGGGCACACAGGTAAGGTGTGTGTGTGTGTGTGTGTGTGTGTGTGTGTGTGTGTGTGTGTGTGTGTGTGTGTGTGTGTGTGTGTGTGTGTGTGTGTGTGTGTGTGTGTGTGTGTGTGTGTGTGTGTGTGTGTGTGTGTGTGTGTGTGTGTGTGTGTGTGTGTGTGAGGTGTCTTGCCTGGCACACCTCAGAGCGTAACCAATTAGCAGGGGTAGACAGGTAAGGCGCGTTGGCCTGTGGAGAGAGAAAGAAGTAAGTAAGGAGGGAAGGAGGGGGGGAGGAAGGAAGGAAGGAGGAAAGGATGGAAAAAAAGAAAGAAGGAAGAAAATAGGGAGGGAGGGATGAGAGAGGAAGAGAGGAAAAAAAGAAAGGAGAGAAGGAGGGAGGAGAATGAAGGAGGGAGGAAAGAGGAGCACTGGAGGTAAAAAGGGAAGGAAAGAGGAAGGAGGGAGGGAGGAAGGAAGGGGGAGAGAATAGGTGTAGGAAGGGATGGAGGGATGGGTAACAGAGAGGAAGGGGGAGAAAAGTGGGCAAAGGAAGACGGAAGGAGGGAGGGAGGGAAAGAAGGAAGGAGAGAGGGAGAGAAAAGTGACAGGGTGGGGAGGGAGAAGAGGTGGAGGAAGAAGATGGATAGATACTGATGGTCAGATAAATAGTGAGAGAGAGAGAGAGAGAGAGAGAGAGAGAGAGAGAGAGAGAGAATTTTACCAATTATACCTTCATATCGAATCATCACAAATGTATTTTTCTACAAGCCATTCACTTTAAAAACTAGAAAGCACTCAGGATGCACATACCTCCGCCAATGCCATTGCCATAAAAAAGGATCCGGATCCGTGGATATAGGATCCGAATTTAATCAATTCTTTCCTGGTCCATGGCCAACCTTTCCACATAATTTTCGTTGAAATTCATTGAGAACTTTAGGAGATATTAGGAGGGGTACTCCGGATCCGGATCCGGATCTGCCACCAAATTTAATATTTTCTTCCTTGGCCCATGGCCCACCCTTCCACAAAATTTCATCAAAATCCATTCATAACTTTTTGAGTAATCCTGATAACCGACAGACAAACAGACAAACAAATCAACGGCGGCAAAACCATAACCTCCTTGGCGGAGGCAGTTAATAATTCACGTCTTGAGAAACAGATCAGCACATATCACATTTTTCACTACAAAAACCTATTTGAATATAATAAAAAAGTTCCAATTTTCATATAAAATTACCTGACACAAAAAGCTAAAAATAGTTACATAAGATAGAGTGACGCGGGGGGAGAGAGAGAGAGAGAGAGAGAGAGAGAGAGAGAGAGAGAGAGAAGGATTGATGGAAGGGAGGAAAGAGCATGGAGGTAGGCGGAAGGAGGGATGGAGTGACTAGGAAGAGAGAAGAGGTGAATAGGGAGGCATGGAGAAAACGCAAGGATAAGGAGAGAGAGAGAGAAAGAGAGAGAGAGTAGGTGGGGTGTGGAGAGACGTTATCAGACAAGAAGTGGGAACAATTTATGATAGGGGGGAGACGGAGTGAGTGAGTGAGCTAGGAGAATGAAGTAATGTAAGGAGAGAAAAGGAATCAAGAAAAAAAAAGGGGGAGAATGGAAAAAAGAAAAAAGTGTAAAGCGGCGAGAGGCAGAAACAGAAAAGGGGAAAAAAAAGACGGGAAGAAACAGAAGAGAAAGAGGACGGGAGAATGTAAGGGAAGATGAAAGAGAAAATGGACTTGAAGAATCAGGCAAGAAGGGGTCAACTGAAGAATGAGAGATTTTAATAAACTTAGGAAAGGTCTCCCTGTAACTAACCTTATTCGTTCCAAGTCTCTCCTAAACTTGAATAGTATCGTCTGGAGATGGCAAAAATAAGAAAGTCATCGATGTGAAGGGATTAGTCATCGTATTGTATGGGTTCACAGTGATTATATCCAATTCTTATACCACCCTGGATCTTCCCTAAGAAGAATTAAATCGTCTGCCGGTAGAAAAAAAAAAAATGAAATTGATATATGGGCCTAGCATTTGGATCTGCCCTGTGACCTTGACCTTCGTTCGATTCTTCTCAAAATCGAATTGGTTCATTCTCGTCTCACCTTGAACACTTCTACCAAGTTAGGTTCAAATAAGTTCAAAACTATTTCAATTGACCTTGTCCTATGACCCCAACCTTCAACCAAGGGTTCCCCAAATCGAAACTTCATCCTTGGCCGACCCTCATTCATTTCACCAAGCTTGGCTAAAACTGAGCCAGCATTGATTAAAGTATAAGGCTGAATATCTGGATCTGCCCTGACTTACACCTCTGACTAGTTGTCCTCAAATTCGAATCCCATCATCTCTGGTTTATCCTCAACCATTCCATCAAGTCTGGTCTGGATAGAAGCTAAAAAATTAATCTTGTAATGTGATCTTGGCCTTTCACTTTGCTCTGCAGCCTGACTATTCGCAAAATCGAATCCTTTCATCCTTGCATTACCGTGAGCCCTTCCACCAAGTCCGATCTAAATCAGATAAAAACTGTTTAAGCCGATCTTAATGTAATTCTGATTTTGACTTACTGCTCTCAAAAACAATAGGCCTGCCTCTTGGCTGACCCTCAGCCCTTACACCAAGACTTCCATATCGGATCAAAACTGTTTGAATTATGCTGTTAACACACACACACACACACACACACACACACACACACACACACACATCTGGTGGCGCGGTTGATAGAGTACTCGATTCCAAATCCAAGTGACATAGTTCGAGCGTCACTCGAGTCGTGCTATTAGCATGGGTGAGGCGGGCTCTCCCTTGTCAAATGTAACTCATGGTGCGCTGTGGTGGAAGACCCGCATGAGTTTGAAACTCAGCGGGGTAAAGATTAGGCTGTCTACGCCTCACTCCAGCCTCAGTAAGGCTTGGTAGTATGTCGGCGCTCCTCAGCAGCAGCCAGAGTCAACCTGCTGACCCTCTTAGGTTGGGATATTAGATTAAGGACCTGAATATTTTCAGCAACTGGTTGTGATGAACAAATAAACAGATAATTATAATTAAATAATTACTGCACACACACACACACACACACACACACACACACACACACACACACACAAAACGTTACACCCACCGCAATAAGTGTACGCGGGTGTAACCATCGTACTAGCAAGGACGAGATAACTTCTAACCTCTTGACTACTGAATCTCTCCAAAGCTGAATAAAATAGTCTGAGGCAGCATGACAAACATAGAGAAGGACGTCATCGCACTGAAGAGGTTAAAGGGGTGGAAAATGATATTAAAAAAAGTTGCTAGATAGAAAGTTGATTAATCAGCTGCGGTAAGGAAAAAAATGTATGTAAAAAAGATGTTACAAAAAACCACAATTAAGAAAACCTGAAATTCCTGAGACTGGTTTTTCTAGGGTAATGCTTCAGGCGGCTCCTCCCTTCATCTTTTCTCCCTTCCTCTCTCTCTCTCTCTCTCTCTCTCTCTCTCTCTCTCTCTCTCTCTCTCTCTCTCTCTCTTCTTCAATCTTCTCTCCCTCCCTCCTTACTTCCACCTTGAATCCCTATTTTCCTTCCTCCTTACCTCCATACTCCCTCCCTCGGTATTTGCACCTTCTCTCCATCCCTACCTACTTCCATTTTCTCTCCCTTATTTCTACCCTTACCTCCTCCCCATTCCTCCTTATATCCATCACCTCCTTTCCTAATACCTACCTACAACCATACTCTCCTCCCTCCCTACCTTCATCTTCTCCCCCTCTTCCCTTCCTCCCCACACTCTTTCTCTTCCCTCAAGCCAGTTCCTTTCCCTCCCTTCTCCCATCCCTCCCTCCCTTCCCTCCATCACTCCCTCCTTCTCCTCTCCCTCCCTCCCTCCTCCCTCCCTGTTACCTCACCTTCCAACTGTTCTTCCTCAGTTTTTTTTATTTCATTTTTTTCCGTTACTTCTCGAGTTTATTTACCTTCTTGTTTTCTCTCCGTTATTTATCCGCCATGACATTCTCTCTCTCCCTCTCTCTCTCTCTCTCTCTCTCTCTCTCTCTCTCTCTGCCTGTTCTTCTTCTTCTTCATTTCTTCTTCCCCCCACCTTTCTCCCTTTCTTCATGCCTGTTTCTCCTTCTTCTTCTTTTCTTCTTCACCCACCTCTCTCTCTCTCTCTCTCTCTCTCTCTCTCTCTCTCTCTCTCTCTCTCTCTCACCTAAAAACAACCAAGACCTCCAAGGTGTGTGAGTAAATATGAGTCAGATGATGTGAGCACAAGGCCAGTGAGTCAGCAGCATGAGTGATGTGTAAGGGTGTGAAAAAGATATAAGTCAGAGGGGCAGAGTTGGGTATGAGGTATGGGAGAGGATGAGGTATGAGGGAGGATGAGGTAAGTATGAGGTTGTGGATAAATTCGGTAAGTCAGGAGTAAAAGATGGGAATTAGCTCCTTCAGTCCGATTAAGTACTTTTCATTTTATTTCTTGCTGCCTCTCGATTAAGTAATTAAACTTAGGTGAGAACTCTTGTAGTGAAAGGAGTAATTCCTTCCACATATTGTATTACTATTATTATTATTATTATTACTATTATTATTATTACTATTATTATTATTATTATTATTATTATTATTATTATTATTGTTTTCATTATCATTAATTTTAACATTTTTATTATTATTATCAATTCCTGTTACCTTGAGAGATAAAGTTTTGTTCTGAAGTTTTGGAGGGAACACTGTAGTGGCAGGGTTTGAAACAGACTCCATTAACTCCTTCCCAACCTCATGTTCCTCCCTGAGGTGAACAAAATCGTCTGAAGGCAGCAAGAATGAAATGTCATCGGATTGAAGGGGCTAATGAAGGCTATACTTGACCCTCCAACTCGATGTCTCTCCTAAACGGAATAACATAGTCTGATTCTAGCAACAAACATAAGTACAAAAGTAGCAGACAGACGAGGGAGCTTCAAAGTCCTATTAAGAGTCTTCGCTAAAGTCGCTATAAAGTCTATGGGCATGAAGAGCTAGTCTCAGCGCCCTAATATTATGGCTTCGCTAAAGTCGCACCTCAGCGTGAATGACGGGGAGACAGGACCACCACTCCTTCAGACGCTCCCGTACCTAACACTACGTCACAATATTCAAAAGGTTCAAGCCCTTTCTGCAGTCGCTGGTAAAGTTAAGAGCAACGAAACTTTTCACTACTCATTTTCCGTTTGAAGCCACCTTTGACAATGATGCTGGCGAACTTACGACTTATGAACTAAGTCTGCTTCATTATAGCCTTTACCATGGAATCTTCAGTAAATTTCTTAACTCCCCAGTGAAGCTTACCTTGCTGGCGAGGCATGGACCATAAACAAGAGCATAATAAGGCTTACCATGGAATCCTTACTGAGCTCAGACAAAGCTTATCAATATGCGGATTTTTTTTTTTTTTTTCAGTGAGATGCAGATATATCAACTGTGGAAACGACACTAAATAGCGAGAAGTATGGATGAGTGGGTTGGTGAGGTGCTGGGGTAGGGAACAAAAAATGTGAGGTAGTTCCTGAGGGTTATGAGTAGAATGTAGTGTGTGTGTGTGTGTGTGTGTGTGTGTGTGTGTGTGTGTGAGAGAGAGAGAGAGAGAGAGAGAGAGAGAGAGAGGTGATTACAGGTGCATGACGAATGAATTGCATAACGAGGAATGACTAGACGTTTGTAAATGAGGTGGTAAGCGAGGTGCGAGATGAGGTAGACGAGGTGTATGAATGAGGTGTGAGTAAGGTGTGAAAGGTATGGGGTATGAATGAGGTATATATATCACTCTGAGTTTAAAGATGAGAAACGATTATGACGTGTGTATATAAGGTGTTAGAGGAAGTGTGAGTTAAGTTGTAGGTGTATGAAAGAGAGATGAGAGTGAGGTGTGCAGGGTATGAACTGTGAATGATAGACAGATACATTAAAAATAGATAGACAGATAGACAGAAATACAAAGACAGACAGATTAAGGTGCTAGAAGAAGTGTGAGATAAGTTGTATGTGTATGAAAGAGAGGTGAGAGTGAGGCGTGCAGGACATGAACAATGAATATCAGATACAGAGATACAGAGAGATAGACAGACAGAGATACAGATAGACAGATAGATAGACAGATAGATAGATAGATAGACAGATAGACTGACAGACAGATAGAGACAGACAAAGACAGACACATAGAGAGAGAAATAAACAGACAGATGGACAGACAAAAAAGATATACTGAAATACAGATAGATAGATAGATAATAAATAAATCAGTTTGAAGCACAAGTAGACAAATCAACAAGACTCGTATGAGTGAGTGTTACGTGAGAGACAGAATAGGCTACAAGAGGAGTATGGGAGAGGTTGAGTGAGGTAAAAATGAGGTAAGAAGGGTAGGAGGAATTACGACGTTTGAGTGTGAGTTATAAGTACAAGAATAACTTACATGTGTACAAATGAAAGCTGAGTGAGGAGCAAGTTTGGTGTGCAGTAGGTAAGGCAGGGAAAGTATGAATGTTGAGGTAGGAATGAGAGGAATGAGTTGGAGGCAAAGGAATGACACTGATGCTTGTCCTGATAAGGTACTGAACAGAGGGTCAGCCAAGGCAGACGATTTATAATGTGAAAAATGGAGATGCTAAGTTTGAGTTACAGATGCCTGAGTGTTAAAAAAATACTGACAGGCATGAGTGACACCTGTCAATCAAGGCGTGTACACATTTTTGTTACACTAAAAATACTTTCCATTGTGTTTTCTTTTATGTGAGCTACGTGGTTATTTTTTGTATATTCCTGGTATCTCATGGCCTTTGGTTCCTTCTTCCTTGCATAAAAAAAAAATCTCGTGATAATTTTTCTGATATGAGGAGTTAATGAAGGCTATGTCTAACCTCTTCAGTTCGAAAAGTCTCTCCAAAGTTAAATAAACTTGTCGGAAATTGTCGAGTGAAGTAAAAAAAAAAAAAATACGTCATCGGCATAAAGGGATTAAATAAGATGCGAAAACAAACAAGGTAATTTTAACCTTTAGACTAAGATGACGCCTACTTAATTTCAGTCCATTACTACCACCAGACCATTTAAGTCAGGATAGAAAAGACGTCTCGTATTTACGAGGTTAATGAAGGCTGTATCTAACACAACCAGGTCTCTCCTTGGCTGAGGTAGCAGTTGGGGAGAATAAAATAAAATAAACGCAATAAAGTAGTAAAGAATATAAGTCCCCATGGTCGCGAACACCAAACTGTACATTTTATTCAGGCCTGCGCCAGACGATTTTATTAAGATCAAATGAATTTACTGCAGCAGGAAGATAAAAATAAAGTGACGATCTGCTAATCTTCTACACCTTGCCAACACTTCCAGATTCCTATGACTCAGCTACATATCGGCTGGTTAGTTATAAGAAAAAAAAAAATGAGCTTCCTTGATTATTAGAGGAAGGGCAAATGGCTCTATAGGTCTTTTACACTAACTTGGCCCAGACTTTCGTCCTTTTGCAGTCTGTATCATTTAACTTAGTGACAGAAAAAGAGAGATCTACGACTCTACATCCTTACCATAGCACGTTTTCATGACTAATATCATACTCTACTGTTAATCTTTTGTTCAATCTCAGCAATCATGATAGACAACAATTTTAGGCCAAGTTAGAGTAAAAAGGGTACAGCAGTAACAGGCTTAAGATCCTATGAATCATTTAGTTTAAAAAAAAAAAAAAATGGGCTTAGTTGGACTGCATTACTGAACCCATTCCGATCATGAGATGGTTAATGATTATAATATTACTATTCTTAAGATACTAGGATTCTCTCTCTCTCTCTGTTCAGACACATATCAGCTATCATACCTGAAACAAAATGTTGAAGTTGTCCGGGCCATGCAAAAGGAAGTTCCCTAACACCTTTTCCTAAGCGATTTATTTTGCTTCTTACACCTTGCCGACCCCTTCTGTGTTACTTAAATCATTCTGATATCACCATACTCTGCATAGATAACGTATAAAACAGTATCTGCCAGCCGTATCTAAAAATAAATCGGCAAGGATGAGGTGTTAGGGAGCTTCCTAAATCGCAAAGAATACGCACCCTGTAGTAAAATACAGAGTTGTTACAAGCATGAGGGGGTTCAATGGAGAAATTTTCTAGGTCAAAGGAAGAGGAGCTCCACACAGATTCCTTTGTATATGAAAACAGCCATCCCATGAGTGAGTGAGTGAGTGATTGGGTGAGTGAATGAGTGTGAGTGAGTGAGTGATTGGGTGAGTGAATGAGTGTGAGTGAGAGTGATAGGGTGAGTGAATGAGTGTGAATGAGTGAGTGACTGGGTGAGTGAATGACTGTGAGTGAGTGAGTGACCGGTGAATGAATGAGTGAGTGAGTGCGCGGGTGAGTGAGTGAGTGAGTGAAAGATTATGAGCATGAATTGGAGAGTGAATGGTTGTATGTGAGTTGGTGAGTGGGTGACTGAGCGAATCTGAGAGTGAGTGACTGAATGGTGGTGCATGAGTGAGTGAATGAGTAAGTGGGCGAGTGAAGGTGACATATTAAGTTAGAGCTGGTGAATGAGTGAGTAACTGAGTAAATGAATTGTTGCTGGTAAGTGAATTATTGTGAATGAGTGAAAGCAAGAAAGTGAATGAAAATGAGATAGAGTTAGACAGTGAGTGAGTGAGAGCAAGAGAGTGAATGAATGAGAAAGAGTAAGAGAGTGTGTGACTAAATCACTGAGTGTAAGTGAATGATGTGAATTAGACAGTGACAAAGTGAGAGTAAGTAAACGACAGGATGAGTGAGTGAGTGAGCAAGTGAGTAAGCAAGAATGACTGACACTTCTACTAACGTCTACTCTCATGCAGAACTGACTGGCTGACTACCGAACAGGCAGACAAACTCTGACGTCAGTGATGGCGGAACAAGCAGGCCTAGCGTCAGCCCTGCATGACAACTAAAGGGGTGCATGACAGGGTGTAGAGTGGACGGGAAAGAGGTGTAAGTGAGGTGTAACAGATGACAGATAGATAGATAAGTAGATGGGTAGACAGACAGACAGATAAACAGACAGATATACATACATACATACATACATAGAAAAGACATAGAAATATATATAGATATGTAGATGGGTAGACAGACTGATAGATAAATAGACGGATAAATACATACATACATACATAGAAAGACAAAAAAAGATAGACAGATAGGTAAGTAGATGGACAGACAGACAGACAGACAGACAGACAAACAAACAAAGACTGAAACATACATACATAGAAAAAGGACAAAAATAGATAGATACATAGATATAGATTGAAAGACAGACAGAAATATATAGACAGACATATATAGTTTGACGTCAGTGGTAGCAAAATACGTAGATTCACAGTAATGTATAGTAGCTGACAGGAATGCATGACAGGGCGTAGAGTGGACAGGGAAAGGGGTGCGAGTGAGGTGTGACAGACAGATGGGCAGATAGATGGAGAGATAACAGACAGGCTGATTCATAAACAGATACATTGAAAACAGACAAGTGGACATAGATAGAATGAAGGACAAATAGAGACAGATAGATACACAGATCGATAGACAGGTACACGGATAACTTAAAAGCGCTCAGAGGGAGTATACCTCCTCCAATGCCAGCCATTAAAAAGGATCTGGATCCCGATCCGTCCCCAAACTTTATCATTTCTTCCTTGGCCCATGGCCCACCCTTCCATAAATTTCATCAACATCTGTTCATAACTTTTTGAGTGATCCTGCTAACAGACAGAAAAACAAACAAGCAAACGCGGGGGAAAACATAACCACCTTGGCAGAGGTAAAAAGAAGGATAGGTAGGTAGACAGATAGACAGACAGGTATAAAAAAGCAGACAAAATAAAAGGGAGAGAGAGAGAGAGAGAGAGAGAGAGAGAGAGAGAGAGAGGGGGGGTAAGGTATTTCTGGGGCATCTGGGAGGAAGGTCTCCTAATGCAAACATCTAAGAGCCAGGTGTGTTTACTGCAGTCCCCCCCTCTGACACCTGGCTCACACCCTATTTCCTCTCTCTCTCTCTCTCTCTCTCTCTCTCTCTCTCTCTCTCTCTCTCTCTCTCTCTCACCTCATTTTACGTTCATGTTTGCGCTCTCTCTCTCTCTCTCTCTCTCTCTCTGTCCCAGTTCAGTGCTGTCTCGCCATTCCTTTACACACATTTAACATTCTCTCTCTCTCTCTCTCTCTCTGCAGGGCTAGACGTTTCGCCACTACAGGAAATCCTCAGTGTTTTGAAAGTGGTGGTGGTGAAAGGATGGATAATGAAAGGCTGAATAATCCCGGTCTCCTGTTATGCAAGCGACATTGGGCTTCATTCACCCGTTCATTCATTTATGTCTCGCTAATCTTCTGTCTGTCTACTTACCTCTTCATTCATTCACTTGTTCCTTCATCAATCTCTTTACTCCTTCATTTTCCTCGTCTGTCCATTCATTTCTCTCTATTTCTTCCATTCATTTATCTTTCCATTCTTCTCTATGTCCATTTTTGCAGACAATCTTTTTATTCTACTGAATGTTCATTCATTCATTCTCTCTCTCTCTCTCTCTCTCTCTCTCTTTCGTTTTTTCTTTTCTGTCGTTGTTGTTCTCCTTTTTCTTTTTTTTCTTTCATTGTTCATTTTTCATCTATCTCTTTGTACTTGCATCTTTCTATCCATCTATCCCTGCACTCCTGTATTTACTAGTATCTCTTATTTCTCGCTGTCCGTTCATCCATCTATCCTTATCCACCTGTCTCTCCATGTACTCCTTTTTTTCGTTCGTCTCTCTTATTTTGCGCTGTCTGTTCTTCCATCTATCCTTCTCCATGTGTCTATCAGCATACCGGCACATACAGTATGCACGTACCGTCTCGTGCCCCACAGCTGCACCCTCCACCACTACTATACCAGTCCTCTGGAATGTGGAGGGGCACTTTGAATCTAAATATTTACTCTCCCTCCGTGTGCGGCTCATCTAAGCCAAGCTAAGCTAAGAAAGACAAAACTAAACGTAGCTAGCCTAAACAAATGAAGCAACCTAATCTTAACCAACCTAATATAACGCACCACAAATAAGCTAATCTAATCTAACCTTATCTAACAAAGTAACCTACCCTGACCAAGTCTAACAAATTTAAATTACTCTGACGAAATATAATCTCTCTTAAATATAACAAGCTAAGTTAACCCAATTTATCATCATCATCATCATCACCACCATCATCATCATCATCCTAGTCTTCTTTCTCACCATACATACGGTGGGAGAGGTCGAGAAACAGGAACAGGAGCGCAGAAAAACTGGAGAACTATGTAAAAAAAGAAAGAAAAATTAATGGAAAAAAGAAAAACAGAAAAAAAAGGAAATGGGTTATTCATCCATTCACTCATCATTCAATCCATCAAAATAATTCTCACCTCCACCTCACAGGCCAAACTAGCCACACAAATCTGCCCTTCACATAATGCTTGTGGGATAGAGCTGTTCCGCCGAATGTAAGATTACGAGAGAGAGAGAGAGAGAGAGAGAGAGAGAGAGAGAGAGAGAGAGAGAGAGAGAGAGAGAGACCGAATCTCAAATATAAAAACCAGATACATGTGAAACCAGGGTGTTGGAACATGTTGTTTGGATATAGACATGGTTGAACGACGTGAATGAATGGTACTGGAGGAGGAGGAGGAGGAGCAGGAGGAACAGGAGCAGGAGCAGGAGCAGGAGCAGGAGGAGAAGGAGGAGGAGCAGGAGCAGGAGGAGAGGAGAGGAGAGGAGAGGAGAGGAGAGGAGAGAAGAGAGGAAAGGAGAGGAATGGAAACGAGAGAGGAGAAGCGTGGATACATAAGATACGATACATAATGAGAAAAGAATATAGGAGACAAAGATGCAATACGATACACTATGACACGATCCAATACAATAATTATCTATGATGGGACACGGGAGGAGGACAGAGAAAAGAATACGATATATAACGATACGATGCAATACGAGACATGAGGAGAGGGAAAAAAAATAAAGATTAATAATGCTGAGATGAGAGGAGACCAGTAAAAAAATACGGAGAAAGGTATTGTAGAGAGGAGTAGTAAATCAAGAGGAAGCGGATAAGAGGGTGAGGAAAGTCAAATCAAGAGGTGCAGAAGACTTAAAGGCGAACGAAGCAAGACAAAGAAAGCGTGTAAAAAGAAGAAATAATGACGATTTTGATGTATAACTACGCCAAAAGAAAGAACGAAAGAAAAATGAATTCACAAACTGGAAAAAAATACAAGCGAAAAAAGAATAAAAAACATAAACCATATCAAAATTACGATCCAAACAATATAGACATTCTGCTTCCATAACCAAGATTCTTTAATGCCTAACCCGGTTTTAACGACCTGAATTTCTCCCTCCTTATCTCCTCCACTTTTCTATCTCCTTCTCCTCCACTCTCCTCCCTCCTTCAGCTCTTAATTGCTCTTAACCGCTAGACAACTTTATATTTCACTCTTATCGAAGCAGTGCGAGAGAGAGAGAGAGAGAGAGAGAGAGAGAGAGAGAGAGAGAGAGAGAGAGAGAGAGAGAGAGAGAGAGAGAATGAAAACAGTCAGATGTTAAAACAGTATTGGAGCATGTCGCTGGGAGTGGGACATCGTTGAACATGAATGAATGGTGCTCGAGAAGGGGAGGGGAGGTGAAGAAAGGAGAGATGAGGAGAGGAGAGGAGAGGTGAGGAGGGAAGACAAGAAACGAGAGGTGAGGAGAGGGGAGAAGAGGAGAGGCGCGGCGAGAAGACGAGGGAGGAGAGGAACGGAGTGGACACATATGATACAGTACAAGAAGAGAATATAAGAGGACTTTAAGATACTATACGATACGAAACGATACGATACGATGCAATACTATACGAAAGAGAAAATAACCTTATGCATAACGATAAAATGCAACACGTTAAAGAGGAAAAGAAAAAGATGAGATGGGAGGATAGTGTGGAAGAAAAAAAGATAAAAGATACAAATAGGAGAAAATGAAATGAGGAGGAAATAAGAAGGATGAGGATAACGGAGGGGAAAGTCAATGCAGGGCAGGAAGTGGAAGAAATAAGGAACCAAAAGAAAACGAGGATAGAAAAGATAAAGAGCGTATGCTATAAAGGAATTTAGTGATGACATTTTTGGATGACGACGGAAAAACAGCGTGGCAAAATCAATTACGTACAGAAATGTTAAAATCCTGGAATAACAGACGTAAGTGTAAAAATCGAAGGAAAAAATAAGCCTGACAAAGAGCCACAAGGAAAATTTTAGATTACAAAATATTTTACATAACCCCAGATATCTATATTCTTTACCCGGTTTTAACAACATGAATTTGTCCCTCCTTATCTCATCCACTTCTCTCTCCTCCGTCTCCACTCTCCTCTCTCTCTCCTCCACCCCTTCAGCTCATAATTGCTCTTAACCACTAGATAACTTTATCTTTTATTCTTATCGGGGCCCGGTGTGTGTGTGTGTGTGTGTGTGTGTGTATATATATATATATATATATACAGAGAGAGAGAGAAACTTTTACACTAATGTACTGTAATCGTGTGTGTGTGTGCGTGTGTGTGTGTGTGTGTGTGTGTGTGTGTGTGTGTGTGTGTGTGTGTGTGTGTGTGTGTGTGTGTGTGTGTGTGTGTGTGTGTGTGTGTGTGTGCGCGCTAGTAGTAGTAGTAGCAGTAGTAATAGCAGTAGCAGCACAGAAAATCTGGAAAAAGGATTTTGATGAAACTTGTCAGGATGATTGGAATAAGGTTCGTGATGAGCCAGCTTCAATTTCATGCTGGGTGTTTTAGTCCCTAATAATCGTCCCCGGTGGTGTTACATGATGCGTGCGCAGAAAAATACGGCGGGGGATTTCCTTGGATAATCATGAACCTCTGCAGAGATAGATAGATAGATAAATTGAGAGAGAGAGAGAGAGAGAGAGAGAGAGAGAGAGAGAGAGAGAGAGAGAGAGAGTGATGGGGAGGTTGCACAATCTACAGTCCAATGTCTGTCACTTCACTGATGTTGCGAACAGACGATTTTTTTAAGTAGAAAATGGTGGTTGCTGTGTTCGTGGTGGTGGTGGTGGTTCTAGCTGTGATGATGGTGGAGGTGGCAGCTATGATGATGGTGGAGGTGGCAGCTATGATGATGGTGGAGGTGGTAGCTGTGATGGTGGTGGTGGTGGTAGCTGTGATGATGATGATGGTGGTGGTGGTGGTGGTAGTTGTGGCATCTGTTCAGAAACGGCTCTCATTTGGACAAGAGCTGTGCAGCCCTTGCAAGCACTTGCACCAAAGTGAAGGGCGGTTCAGACGCAACTCCCATTTGTACTAGCGATAGGCAGCCTGGTAGGGCCGAGAGGTGCTTGTAACCAAACTAATCAAGACGGCCTAGTACTGAAAGAGTTAAGATTCGTCCAGCAATGTATAGGAGTCTGCTGTTGGAGGGGCGTATATGTATCTAAGTGATGGTTGTTGAGAGAGAACGTGACTAGCAGTGTGAGGTGCTCGTGAATGGAAAGAATAGAATCGGTAAAGAAGTATAATTATTTTGGTGCAGTATTAGAAAAGAGACGTAAATGTGCATGTAAAGTTAACCCTTTCACTCCCAAGACTTATTAATCCTTGATATTTCCAGATGCCTTTATTCAGGTTAGGAGAGACTATCTGAACAGTGGGGTTCAAGTCTTCATTAACCCCTTCATAACTAAATATCTTCCCCAAGTTGATGAAAAATTGTCTGGTGATGGCAAAAATAAACTTAAATACAGCTCATCATTAGATTCAAGGGGCTGAAGTACTGGAGTGGTACGGGGAAGGAAAATAGCTGGTTCTTTAAAGGCCTTGATGCTACACACATGTCTGAGTGTGACGGCTACACGAGGATTGCGTTAAGCTGCGTTAGTGCCCACATTAACATATGGGTGTGAGACTTACGTATCGCATGAAGGAAAAAAGTCAGGAGTGATGACGGTGGAAAAGGGACTAATGAGAATTGAGAAATACCTATGGAGTGCTTAGAGTGGATAGGCTAAGACGTAATGTGATTCGCGAAAGATGTGGAATAAAGAAGTTTAACAGAGTAGATGAGTGTGCTTACATGGTTATGACTATAAACGGAAAATGGATGTAGATGACGTGGTGAAATGGGTGTACGACAGTTAGTTTAATGACGAAAGCTGGTGTGGTAGGCCAAGACGATGGTGAATGTATGCACGGTACGTGTAAAAGTGTGTAAGAAAGCGAGGTATGAAAGTTTTCTTGACTGGAAACTAATAAGGATATTGGGTGGGCAGATGAAATAGGTATGAGGAAGCACCTGACAAGGGTTTGACTTCCCCCTTTTCAACCTGACAGTCGACGAAAACGTCTGACAAGGGTTTGACATCCCCCCTTTCAACCTGACAGTCGACGAAAGCACCTGACAAGGGCTTGAGGCACTGGTATGAAACGAAATATAAGTGCAGATGGTTATTCCTGTGAGGTGAAGTCACGATTCCCAGGGTTTCAATGATGTGTAAATGATTATCAACTTATTTCACTCGGCGTGCTGTTGATAGTTCTCCCATTTTTGTGTTTTCTCTTTCCCTCTTTCTGGATCAGTATTCTGAAGCTAGGAATAAGGGTTTGGACACACACACACACACACACACACACACACACACACACACACACACACACACACACACACATTTTCTCTCTCTCTTTCTCTCTCTCTCATAGGGTCACTTGCACGGTCGCAGCTATTTGTTAAGATGGTAAGTAAACCTCCATTCCTCTGCTTCCACATATGATACTGACTGGTGCACAAACCATTAACACGTGAATTATCCGAACACTTGTCATGGAACCTTAGCGCGCTCCAGGCCTGCCAAATAATGCTACTTTTGCTGAGAGACAAACAAATTGACTGTGGAAGCGGCCCTTAGAGAACGCCATCCCTCCCAAATGAAGCTTACTATGTTTGGGATCCTTTTCTCTGAGGTGCGAACAAACTGACTATTGAAGTAGCTCTGACAGAATCTTACACAAAAAATAATAACTATAACATAAATGGCCCTGGTGTCCTTCCCCATAGGCAAATACGTGTTCTTCACTGACGTGCAGATGGCCACAACATACTAAAGTCATGTGCGTTCTCAGATCGAACACTGTTCACCACTGTGGAGTGGATGTGGAGCGGTTGCATTGAGGCAGTTGCACAAAATTCTAAATAAAGCCTATAGATTAATCAACAATCTTGCCATTACGCAGGACCTTCCTCCATTATCAGCACGCAGAGATGTTGCTTCTTTAGCATTATTTTATCGATATTTTTACCGTAAGTGCTCTGACGAACTAGCTTCAATTGTGCTTCCCCTTCACATTTTCTTCCGAAATACTCGGGCAGCTGGGAGAGCCCATGAACTCACATTCTCTTCCCCGCTATGCAGAACCGCTGCTTATCAAAATTCATTTATCGCCATAACTACTACTCTCTGGAATTCACTTCCAGGGAGTTGCTTCCCTCAGACATTTAATCCATTTCAATTTAAATCCAGTTGTTACAAATATTTTATGAATGGAGGATGTCTTTAGGCACATGGCCTTATTTTTTTTCCTTTATTTTTCCTTCCTCCATTCATTATCTAAAAAAAAAAAAAAACTATGTTTTTCAAACCTACTACTTGACTTCCTTTCTTAAAGTATGTGTTGTAACTTCATGCTTCTCCAAATATACTGCTGGGACGTCTACCTGCAAGAAAATGGCAGTTATAACTTCTGAATGCATTCGTTCATGTTGCTTCATCGGTGACGGAGCTCCCTTAACCCTTTCAACAAGGAGACACTTTTAAAAAACTAAATTTAACGTCCTTTTTAACGAAATTCAAATAATCAGACTGTTCTTTGAACCAGCCTGATATCAAACTCGCGTCCTTTCGGACAGCACACCACTTCTTTAACTATCTGACCACTATCTTCTCAAAGTGTGTGGTCAGTACAGTGGTGGTCAACAATTTCTGGACCAGTGTCTTCAGAAATATTATTTCTCCATCATGATAATGATATGCAAATATGTCTTAACCTGAAAACAATTTCCAGCTGTTCCCATCCACTCATGTTTTAGTTTAGTTCAGAGGGTATTGACCGAGATGGTGCATTATATGTTTACATCGTCGGCAGTAAATATATGAGTGCAGGTGTGCTTGTATTATATATACAAGATAGCTGAGCTATCCTGCCTCTCAAGAAAAATACACTATACAGTCTGGAGCAAAATTTCACCAACTATTCCACTACGTGGACTTCACAGTTCGGACACGTCCGTCACTTTCCTCCCTGATGCATAATATAAACAAGAATTATTTATGAGTAAAGCAACATACCAAGCATTTCTCAGCACAGAAATATCAGTCACCAGGGGACAGTGGCAAGTAGATGCAGCGAAACATTAGGTGAACTTTCGTTTCTGGCTGTTCACTAAGTAAAAATAGTATCGCATCCCTGGGTTGCGATGCATAAGAAAATGAGCAAATTCCTTAGATACAGATGGCTCTATTAAACCAGTTCCTAACTCAACATATTACTATGCATAATATTTGCACTCACATCATAGGCTGGCCCACGAACCGCACTGCTTCGTCCAGGTTTCAAAATGTTAGTGCGGTAAGTGGCGTGATATTTTGTTGTTGTTTGCCATGAGCAAACGTCGGTGGACAATCCTTTGCTAACGTCGTGTCTCGCCCTCCCTATTTCTCAAACAGCAGACAGTATCCCTTCTTCTCACACTCTTTTGCTGTGCTCTCCATTTTGGTATTAAAAAAAAAAAAAAAAAAAAAAAAAAAAGCAATACCTTCCATGGCCACAGCCAGCAGAGAAGGGTCGGCGAACTTTTGCTTATGACTGGCTATAATTTTTCTAAACCCTCTGAATCCCGTCACTTGTTTTACAGGATTTTTCTTCCTACCTTCAAACGATTTTATTCAGATTACAGCCTCATGTAAATAAGGAGTTAACGGGGGCAATGTCCGACCTCCCCTGCTCAAAATCTCTCCCCTGAGCTGAATAAAATCGTCGGTAAGCAGCAAGAGCAGAGTGCAAAAATACGTCACCATTTTGGCTGTTGGCTGTAATGTCTTTTTTTTTTTTCCTTTTCAGTTTACATTCCAATAATTTAGTGATGAATAATAAATGAACAAGTTACGACAGTTACAAGATTATTTTTGAACTACGATGACGTCTTCTTCAATATTTTTGTTACTATCAGACCCTCTTATCCAGCTTCGGAGAGACTATTCAGACTGAAGGGAGTTAGATGTAGCCTTCATTAACCACTTCACTACTAAGTGTGCGGCCACACTTGCCCGAAACATGTGTTGGCAACATGTTTCAGACTGTGCCCGGAACAATGTTACAGACATGTTTGAAACACAGGTGTCTTTAACATGTTGGCAACTCTGCTGGAATCATGTTGGTAGAACCTGTGTGGACGAGGCTTTGAGCTGCGGACATGAATCTAACACAGCAGTGGACCATTACCCGTGACCTTAGTACCATTTCAAAATCTGTCTTTGACATCCTAAAGAAATTACGGAATTCTGAAGTACCCCCCACTTGCACCGATAGCAGTCCAATGTCATCTCTAACGAGTTCACTTACAAAATAATGGCCATCACCATTGGGGTTTGCCTTACGTGATGGACGCACCCAAAATCGCCGACGAGCACGTATTTTTTGTCCCTGCTGTGCTCATAATACAACCGTCGCGGCTGCGACAAGTAAGGCGTCCTCCCTCATCGCCATGTTGCTGGGTACCGTCTCTCGCAAGTCTGGACCACACGACTAAGTCACCTTTGTTTCGAACATGTCAGTGACTACTCGAAAACCATGCTTGTGACACGGTCCGTAATATGTCTGTGACATGTTGCTAACATGTTTGAGGCACGAATCTAACGTCACGAGCAATGTTTCCGACAACGTTCGAGGGCAAGTGTGGCCGCATCCTAACACTTGTTCCTAACTTGGAATATAATCGTGCAGCGGCAGTAGCAGCAGCAGTAGCAGCAGCAGCAGCGCAGCGGTGGTGGTGGTGGTGGTGGTGGTGGTCGTAGCCCTAGGATCATCTGTAATGTGAACCCGGTGGACTGCAGAATGAAGTTGTCCTTCTGCGGCAGTCCATCATTCTACTTTAAGGGGACAGGGAGGGAGATGGGGAGCTTTGTATAACTGTGAAATAGATCCGCCCAGCTATATCGGTGTTACCACAGGAAGGCGTCCCTCTCCAGCACCTAAACTTGGTAATACCACCTGGTAACAACAAGAATAAATCATAAAGAAGTCCAAAAACCACGAAATAAGTTCTCGGGCTGAAAGTGATAACAGCTGCCACCTCAGCATAATATCAGGTGGCTTAAAAAAAGAAGAAAAAGAAAAAAAGCTATCATCACCCCGCCACATGCACGCTGAAAAATAGACCTGTTCGCCTTGCTTCAGCGCCGTGGTAACCCCTTCAGTACGATATGTACTTTTAGGCTTTATTCTACCTACCTCCAGACAATGTCACTCAACATGGGATCTTTGGTAGTGGAATGGTTATTGAAGGCTTTATCTAACCCTTCCTATTTGAAAGGTTTGTCCTAAGATAAATCAAATTACTAAACAAGAAGTGGTAAGAAATCTGCATTGTTCCTTAAAATACGACCCAATGTGAGAGGAAGGATGAGGGAAACTTAAGCGTCCGCCGGTAGCTAGAAAATATATATATACACACTGAACTGCGGGTGTTAACAAAGGGCCAACTATGCTTTTACGGCATCCTGAGAGGGCTGGTTTTCGATGCCCAAGGTGCAGTTTGCATACTGACGCTGCTGTAAATCAGATGAGTTTCATACATGGCCCAAGTCTTCAGCAAATTCAGCTTAGAAATTTTGTAAATCTCCTCATAAGGCGTCTGGGGTTATGATAATGTAGAAAGAATCTGGAAGAGGTGGCCAATCTGTCGTGATGGTCGGTACGTACATAAATGTAATAGACACTTAGATGAAAGATAAATAGACAGACAGACAAACAGACAGACAGACAAACAGACAGATAGATAGACAGATATATCGACAGACAGATGGAGATAAATAGATGATAACGCAGACAGACAGAAATACACAGGTAGATGGATAGACAAACTGATATAGAAACTCCTCGATCGACTGACCGATCGACAAACAGAAAGGCAGAGAGATGGTTAGACAGACAGACAGACGGACTTGGATACATACTCCTGTGTGTGTGTGTGTGTGTGTGTGTATATATATATATATATATATATATATATATATATATATATATATATATATATATATGAGAGAGAGAAAGAGAGAGGGGGGGGATTACTCCCAGTGTCTTGGGGTCCACGTGTGTCCTCGGACATGCGTTGACAACACAGCTGACAACATGTTTGGATATATGTGTGCAAACGTTTCAGTGCAGCTTTGAACTTACTGGCAGCACAGGTGATGTGATAAGTGTGTCCATACGTGACAGATGTAACTTCATGATGGTGTTGCCAACATGATCTGGACACTGCTGTTCCGAGCACGTTTGCAGCTTGTTCTTTATTGTGTTGTTTAAGTGTTGCCAGCACTTATTCCAGCACACGTGTGGACGCGCCCTTCACAGAATCCCCACTACCTCTGTCTCAATCTTCCCCTAGACTGAAGAAGACCCGCATAAAGAGACTTTTCGATCTGAAGGGGTTAGAATTAATGGTCACGAATACCGTCACTAAAACTGGTTCTTCCACAGTTAAATAAAATCCTCTGGTGAAAGCAAAAATAAGATACGAAAAATACGTCATGGAATTGAAATGGTTAAATGGGCCAGCTGGTTGTAAAGGCGACTGATTTACGCGATGTGAAGGCTACCCAAACAAACTCAAATATACCAACATGCAGAAGAAGCACCAGTTTGAAGGATACGCAAATAAACACAAAGATACGCACGCTCTAGCCAAAATATACCAGCATTAAACAAGCCACACAAATAAACCCGAGGCCCGTACTCATAAAATATCTTAAATTGTTCAGTACGGCGATGTCTTTTAAAGTAAAGGGGATAACGAAGGCTGTATCTAACTCTTACAGTTAATCTGAACTGAATATAATCGTCTGATGATGGTGTTGACTGATGATTGATGACGACGACGATCATCATCATCATCATCATCCCAGCTCTTTTTCCCACTTGCAGTCGGGGTGAGGTACGGTACAGAAAGCGAGGAAAAGTTAAGAATACGATAGTGGGAGAACTAATCAACAGCAAGTTCAGTGAACTTAGCTACACGCATAGTCAGTCACCATGCAAGGCCCGGGAATCCTGGCTCCACTTAACAGATACATATGTCCATTCGTAGTTTCACAGTGACCTATCAGACAGAGTCAAACCGACGGCTGTCAGATTTAAAAGGGGTGCCAAACTCTTGTCATACACTCCTCCATACAAAATTAATCGAACCAGCTTGATCCCTTGTCAGTTCCCTAGCCTCATCAGCTTCCATACCTCTTCTTTCGCATATGCACATCAACCATATCTATCCACTTACTTGCTGGCCTGTCATACCTCTTCCCACCCTCAAACTCACTCACATGTACCCTTTAACCTATTTATATCAATTCAAGCACGCTCTCTTCAGCCATGTTATCCACGGATATCCTTATTCAACATTTTTCACGAATCACATCTTTCCATTTCCTATCCAATCTCCGCACCCCACACATGTCTGTCAAGAACCCCATTTTCACAGCTCTATCTCCTGACTTATCGTTTTCACGCCACACCAAAGGCTCACATCCACATAACAGTGTGGGTATTAATTCTCCTTCATACAATCTTCCTGCAGTTGCCACGCTCACACCTCTATATCATACTGTATCAAGGCCTTCATAGCACCAACCACTTTCCTTGCCTGACACTTCTACACTGTACTTCCTTTGCACATTAATCTCTCTTTTCTGTCACTGCATCTAAATACTTAATCTGTCTCTCTCTCTCTCTCTGTCTCTCTCTCTCACTCCATTCACCAGAACATCACACAGAGAGTCATCTTCTCTTCCAACAACCATCAATTTACTCCTTTCAAGGCAGGGCGCTCACAGACATGAACAAAACTACTCACCAATCTCCCAAATTCCCATCCAACATTAGCCGTCAGCACAGCATCATCACCATACATTAGATCTGAAATACTCCATCTTTCATCATCCATTACTTTTTATTTTTTTTTTTCCTGTAATGATACCAAGGATAAACAAAAGCAGAGGTTATCGGAGTGAAGGGGTCCACCAGATATTACGATAAATAATTCTCCATAATAAACTGTTTTGTTTTTGTTTGCTTAGGCATGTTTTTCATATTGTTATTAAATTCACTCCTGTTTGGTTTTGAGGTGATTGGTGGCTTTACTGTCTCAAGATAAAATCGTAAACACACGCTCGTACACGCAGCTGTCGAAACAACTCTAGTACTCTATTCCAGCTAAAGCCACACGATTTTATTCAGCTGAGAGTGAGTCATTTGGAGATAATATCAACTCGAATCCGGGTGACGTCAGTTTAATTTACTCTTGTTGCTACCAGAAGTTTTTACCAACTTCGGAGAGGCCTCCCGTACTGAATGGGTTAATGAAGGCTATAATGCTGAAGAGGGTTGCCTTCGTGCTGTGGCCCTGATATGACAGACAGATGAGTTGCCCGGTTATACATTCGTCCCTCAGCTCCTTCCCTATCCCCCGAAAGGTGGTTAGTGGACTGCCGGAGAGGGGCAACTTCAGCCTGCAGTCCACTGGGTTCACGATTTAGCTTAATCTGGGGCTACAACAACAAATACAACTTCCACACTCAAAATTATGTCCCAAGCAGAGTGACTGCCAGCAAGAAGCACTATAAATTACGTCAGCGGACTGAGCAGGTACCCACTGATCCAGGGAACGTCTTTTTATTTCATTCTTGCCATCTCCTGACGATTATATTCTGCTTAGGATGGATTTCTCGAACTGGAGTGATTTTGATGCTGCACACCACCATCCAGCTTTTGAGAGGTGAAGGAGCTGAGGGATGTCTGTGCAGTCGGGCAGGTCCCCCGTCTGGGCATCAGTATCACCAAAAGAAGGCATCCCTCAACCCCATACAGCATTAATAAACCCCTCCAGGCCTTTCCTAAGCTCAATAAAATCGTCCAAGAGCATCAAGAATAAACAAAAAGTGACGTCATCCGGATTCAAGCGATTACACAAGAACTTCCATAAAAACGGTCCCAAAACACCAACATACAAAGCGCCAACACAAACAGGCTAACGATAACAACAGGAGGATCGTAATGACGGGGTTAATAGTGAGCATGCTTGTCTGGCAGTAGCGATGATGTGGGTAGTGTAACTCTGATCAAGTGGTGGTGCTTAGATATTCCAAGGACGGGTTCATTCAGCCGTGTGTGTGTGTGTGTGTGTGTGTGTGTGTGTGTGTGTGTGTGTGTGTGTGTATGTGTGTGTGTGTGTGTGTGTGTGTGTGTGTGTGTGTGTGTGTGTGTGTGTGTGTGAGAGAGAGAGAGAGAGAGAGAGAGAGAGAGAGAGAGAGAGAGAGAGAGAGAGAGAGAGAGAGAGAATGTGAATAAACTGTTGAAATCCACCCAATCTATGAATACGGGAAATTAATAAATAAAAGCATAAATACATCTGAATATTAGCCAAATCTTAACCTACAATATTAAATCCAAGGTCGGGTTTTAGCTTAATATAATCTTGTTAATGTAGACGATTTTATTCAGCTGAAGAGAGATATCGGACGGGAGGGGTTTGATACAGTCTTCAATAACTATTTTAGTAGTTTTTTCACTCTAACCTGGCCCAGATTTTCAACCCTTTGTAGTTTATTTGACGTAGCTGCACTTCTTCGTGACTAGCATCATAATGTGTTAATCTGTTCTTCTCTGAGTGTTCAAGATAGAAAGATGGAAATTTTTGGCCAAGTTAGAGTAAATCGGGTATAGCAGAGGATCTACCTATGCTGAAAGAAATCGTCTGAAGGTAGCAAGAATATACTAAGATGAACGACGTGCTCGGGTTGAAGGGGTTAATGGTAAGGCCTTGTCAGAGTCATAAACGGAGTAGCGGAAAAATAGCGGAAAATTAGCATCAATATGAGACGAGCTTCTTTTGGTGCTGTGAAGGCAAGATCAGGGGGAGAAAAAGTGGTATTGGGGCTCCTTAGGTGGCTTATAATTGAAACTCTGGTGGGGTGAGAGAGAGAGAGAGAGAGAGCTCTGTTTTGAAGGCCATGTGTTAATAATTATAAAAATCCATTATCGCATGCACAACACTGTGATAAGACTGCTTGGTTATTACTCAGCTTCTATTCATCTATTTATACGAAAACAGAATAAAGTAACCTCATTCACTAGCATATCAAACCAATTTAACAAATTTTGGTCTGCCCTTACCATCTGATTAACAAATCTTGGTCTGCCCTTACCATCTGATTCCACACGTCTTTCTTACAGTGTCATTTCGTCTGATTCCACACGTCTCTCTTACAGTGTCATTTCACCTGTTTCTAAACGTCTCTCTAATAGTTTTATCTAATTCCACACGTCTCTCTTACAGTGTCATTCCTCACCCTATCCAGCCATCTCACTCGATACGTAGACCGTAGGCACATATTTCCAACATTTTCACATTTTTTCAGTTTCTGGAATTCGAGGTCCACGCCTCTCCTTCAAACAGCACTGTCGGTACTCCCATGCCTTCATACACACCTATTATATAGTAAGAGAATTTTACAGATAATCCATAATACGGAATATGTATAAAATTCAAAGGTAACAACAGGTCATCAGAGGAAACTGCTGTGGACAAAAGAAATTTTAAAAAGGAGCTAAAACATTTTTCTACAGCATCTGAGAAACTTCATGAAATATTTACTGGCACCCATAAAGACGGGGTAACTCTACAGGCCGCTTCCACGGAACCTTGAACCCTCTGTTTCTGCTTTCATGGTCGCTTTTGTTGGTCATCTTGGCAAGTGTACGAACCATTAACGTAAGCAACAACGGTTATGTGAATCCAGACTGAGCTACATATCTCTCCAGTGATGCTTACCATGTCCTTCGTTGAGATGCAGACAAATGAATTATGGAAGCGGCCCTAGAACCTGCTCTGCGGAGACTGTCGCGTTTTCTCCAGATCTTATTCAATTTCTAGGATAAACAAACCCCCATAGCATTGAATTATTACTAGAAATAATTTTGATTTGTCTTACTGTTCACTTTAATATTCACGGCCCTTTCATTGTGATGTTTTCGGTTGTTGTACGAGCGAAGACAAACAACACACACACACACACACACACACACACACACACACACACACACACACACACACACACACTTAAAATTTTAGCTCAGTTTATAAATATATCCGTAGGGTCAGTGTCGAGTCTCCAGCGGGGATGACTCTGATACTCCATACTCACAGGCTTGCCCAAACCCTGGTGTCGTCCCCAAATGGAGCTGTAAACTTGATCATAACCGGTCATAAAGTGCTCGGGGTTCACTGGGTTCGCATGGTTCGGTGACGCAGAGCATTGTTTGATCTGGAAGTGGTAGAAATACAAACGAACCATTCAGTACGATGATGTCTTTTGAGCGGTTTACGTTTGCTACCACCTGACGATTTTATTTAGTATAGGAAAGAGCTCTCGTTTCAAAGGATTATTAAGGCTAAATTTAACCCACCCAGTCTGAAAAGTCTCTCCCAAGCTGAATAAAACCTAGAAAGCACTCAGAGGGCGCATCGCTCGGCAAATACTGATATAATTTATAATTTACCACCGCATTCCTCTTTCCTACCAGACTAATAATTTTACAGTTTCACAGTCAATTAATTCTACGAGCTCTGGTTACCTAGTTACACAATCTCAGAGATCGCATACCCTCGCTAACGCCAATAAAATTTATGAATATTCTCATTCGGATCCGCATGTGGATCCCCATCCGGATCAACGCCAAAGCCTCATAAATTCTTCCTTGACTCACTGTCCACCTTGCCACCAGATTTAACTGAAATCCGATAACAACTTTTTGAGATTTTTTGTACACAAACAAACAGACATGGGTGAATACATAACCTCCGTCCAACTTCGTTGGTGGAGGTAGTGATGTCCCCTGGATGAAAGGGTTAATTATGAAGTTTAAGGTAATCTACTGAAGTAAAGTCTGAACTAGTTTACCGCAGCCATACTGTGTCGTGAGGGTGCTTGTCCTATTCATGTACAGTAAGCAACAATAATCGTGTCGTGAAATTTGGTGAAGACATAAGCTAACGGGCTAAGCGTCTGGTACATTCCGCCGTCTATCATACGGACGGTTCATAATGTTTCACGAGTTACATTTAATCTTCGGACAAAACCGCGACACGACTACTGTTGCTCACTGTACACATTGATATTTCTAATGCATCTGATTCTGGGCACGCATATTCATATGTCTCCACTGGATACTACAACCAGCGTCCGCACTTAATACGAGTACATGCTAGGAAAGTTTCATACAGAGCTGGTGTGATAATATTGTCGGAGATTTTTTTTTATGACATGTCCATGGCTATTGTGGACGATCAGCAAAGTAGTTTTACCGAAATTCAAATAATGAAATTGTTTCTTGCACCAGCCTAGGATCGAACTCATGTCCCTTTAGACAACAGACCACTTCTCTAACAACATGACACTCTCTTCACTGGTGTACATGAAAACTGAACCCCGCCTGTGAAACATCATCCTGGAAAAACTAAATGTGTTGTGAACTCATATCCCAAGATAAAGAAAATTAATGAGACAGAAATTACATGCATAAATACACATACCTTGTTTTTGTTAACTGATATGAAAATAAATACTAGCACTACGAAGCAGACATTCAAATTAAAAACACGTTGTTAAGTTTTGAAATACTTGCATTACGAAGCAGGGTCAAATTAAAAACACCTTGTTACGTTTATGTGTTTAATTTGTTCTAGTAACACTGCGAATATTATTAATATGCCTAGAAAGAGAAGTTTAATTTTAATAAAAGAACAGTTACTATTTGTGATCTAAATTTTGTACCAAAGTAAGGTTTAGTTTCATTCACTTAATCACATTTTTTTTTTAAATTCTTGTTACCGCCGGACAATTTTATTCAATTTAATACAGATCCTTGTAATGACGGGGTTAATGAAGGCTATATCTAACGCCTCTAGTTCGACAAGTCTCTTCCAAGCTGAATAAAATCGTCTGGGGGTAGCAACAACAAAACGCAAAATACGTTACTGAGTGAAGTCGGTAATTTCTAAAGTGAGGCAAAGTAAGAGGAATGACTTTTATTATAGTTATCCTCGCTAATACCAAACGATTTTACTGAACATAAAAAAGTTTAATATTTCTATATCTATATATTAAATATGTAATTATGTATTCTAAACTCTTTGCTTATCGGGTCGGGTCTCAAAATTCATGCACTCTGACGATAAAAAATTCGCCGACACTTCACTGCTGACGATGGCAATGGAAGGTGTTACGTGAAATATTTTTGTGACAGCATTATAAAGCACATACGAAAAGAGTACGAGGAAGAAGGATGCTCTCTGACGTTTGGGGGAGAGATGTGGAACTGGAAGGCAGGACACAGCGCTGGCAGGGGAGTGTCGGCGGTCTTTTGCTTGTAATAGTACAACTGCCTCAATGTACTCCTTTCTCACATGGTGATTTTTTGTGTACATGTGGCAGAGTCCCAGTGTGTGTGTGTGTGTGTGTGTGTGTGTGTGTGTGTGTGTGTGTGTGTGTGTGTGTGTGTGTGTGTGTGTGTGAGGAGATACCGTGTGTACTGTGCTGATGGAAGTGTGTATTCATCTATATCAAAGTGTACCGTTGTAATAGTGTAGTGTAGTGGCGTAGTGTAGTGTAGTGTAGTGTAGTGTAGTGTAGTGTTGAGTAGTGGTGTGGTGTGGTGTAGTGTGTAGTGGTGCGGTGTGTAGTGTAGTGCTGATAAAGTGTAGTGTAGTAGTTCAGTAAAGTGTAGTGTATTGTTGTGTTCTGTAGTGTAGTGCAATGCAGTGTAGTTTAACGTAGTGCAGTGTAGTGTAGTGTAGTGTAGTGCTGTAGTTTAATGCAATGTAGTGAAGCAGTGAAGTGTACTTTTTCTGTCTCTCTCTGCCACATGTAAACCAGAGTCATCTCAGGGGAAAAAAGGATCTCATGATGCAAACGTACGCTGTTGCCATGTGTGTTAGCCTGGGTAGCGTCATCTTAGGCAGTTTACGCTTTTAGGTGGTATTCATGTCAACCACCACTACTCTGATATAAGCACTGCAATAAACCTGTCGTCACGCAATAAAATAAGTGAGCTATAGTTATTGCACTGGGAAGCAAAACGCCAGGGTCATATTCTGGCTGATTAAAATTCCTTAGCGCCTTTTCCTTTGCGATTTATTTTTGGATACGGCTAGTTGATATAATTTCGTACGTTACGTATGAAGAGTATGACGATGATAGAATGATCTAAATAACACAGACGAGGACAGTAACGTTTAATAGGCAAAATAAATCGCTTAGGAAGATATGTGAGGGAGAATACGGGCTCAGGACTGATGTAGGGTGTTAGGCGCAGTACATGACAACCCTAAAATAGTCTACTTTAGCCTCGTGGGGTGGTACTACACGACAACATTAAACTAGGTCACAGAGTACAGACCTAGTGAACCACGGGGAAGCGCTCGTATGGGATAATCTAGAGGTGACAGGGCTGGCATGGGTGACACGGCTGGCTTGGGTGACACGGCTGGCTTGGGTGACGGGTGGCTTGGATGACACGATTGGCTCGGGTGACACGGCTGGCTTGGGTGACACGGCTGGCTTGGGTGACCTGACATGCGACCCGGCTTAATTTGCTGATACAAAGGAGGTATTTTATCTCCTTCACTTGTCCTAAAATAAATATCTAAAAACGTGATTTTCTTTGCTGTGCGTTGTTTTACGTTCACCACACTGACTATACTGAAGAAATAACAACAAAATACCATACACCCACTCCACTCTGCACTTGCAATGAAGGAATGACAGCAATAATTATTTCTGGTGAAACTGAAGTAAAATTGAAAAGCACTGTTTTCAATCACACTTGTTGAGGTATGAAATGTGGAGGGAGGGGGGGGGGGCCTTAATTTTTTCATGTTATTTTTCTTATGCTACTCTATCCTTGTCAGGAGACGACTCGGCGCTGTATTAATTTATAAATCCGTAATAGCAGGGGCCGGATATTATCTGTAAGCTTACACACAGCAAGTGACTTTTTTTTCATATACCTGCGTATAGCATGATATGCTTGCGTACAGCATGCTTTTACGGCCTCAAAATGGGGCACTGCAAGTTCGAGAAAGAGCTTTCCAGGGTAACGCACTCCGAAAAGACTGAAATGCACTGTCATAAACAATTTAAGCTCCAGAACGCTGTACATACAGATTCTGCTCTATAATATATATCACCCTTGCCAACCCAGCCTAAGCCAGCGTGGTGAGCTATGGCATACTGGCTTACCACCAATAATTCTCAACACGTTCCTATAAATGACCGACCGCCCGAATTAAGCGGATTTCAAAAACTTTTGTCCTCTTAGTTTTAATACCTTTAACTCGAGGACGTCTACTTAATTTTGGTCCTAATTCATTACATTTCGGCCTTGCTACTCAAAGACGATTTTTTAATGTCAAAGGCACAAGAGCAAAAGCCCTCGATGAATGTAGGATCTTTTGGGCCAGAATATGGGGGAACACCAAAGTCTACGGGAGTAAAACACCTAGCACGCTAAAATCCCGAGGGAGTGCCTACCTGACTGGGATTCTCCAAGAGATAGTCCTGTATCTTAAAGGGAATATGGTTTATGCAGTATCTTCCTAACACCTTTACTACAATACGTGTCTCTAAACTTTAAGAAAATTGCTTGGTGTTAGAGATAGCTAAATAAACAAAATGTCATTATGGAGAAGTCCTTAAGTAATTATGTAAGGTGCACTAAATTATAATATTAAATAATAACTTGCCACCACAAAAAACGTCATTTGCATTTAATTCTTGATACATCTAGACGATTTTATTCTGAAATGGGATACTTTATGTGGTTAAGGCAGGTAAATAAGGCTATATGTAACCCTTCCAGTTCAAAATGTATCTCCACAGCTGAATCAAATCGTCCAGTAATAACAATAATAAAATACACCAGAAATTTCTCACAAAGCGGACACCTCCGCCAACATCAACAAAATTTATGACGTACTCATGTAAGGTCTCTTGCCTACCTGACGAATACTTTTATGGTCTCACATACTCAGTTAATTCTACGGGCATAGTCTGCCCTGTTACAAACTCTTATACAGCGCACATCTGCGTCAACGCCAATAAAATTTATAATTTATTCCTGCATTTAGATCAAGATCCACCTTCAAATATAGTAGTCTTCCTTGATATGTCTTCCACCTATCAACCATATTTCACTGAAATCCAATAACAGCTGGAATATCTTGTATACAGTCCGACAAACAGAAACGGGCGAACACATAACCTCCGTTCAACTTCGATGGAGGAGGTAAAAAAAAAAAAAAAGAAAAAAAAAAGAAAGAAAGAAAAAGGGGAAGGGGCGTTGAACTGAAGAGGTTAAGAATGATGCCGCCTTGGACAGAATTAATGAGTGATGGTGGGGAAGTCTGTGAAGTAGTGGGATAGTGACTGATAGTAAACAGCACGGCAGAAATAATTCTATCAGCATCATCGTCATCGTTCATCGCCATACTCTCATCATCGCAACACGACAATTTATTTTACCTTTTTATATTATTATACCATCATCTTCAGCATCAATGTTCCCGTGTACTTATCATCATCATAATGTCAGGATCGTGAGGGAGATTAATTAGTTCAACACGACGACGCATCTTTATATATATATATATATATATATATATATATATATATATATATATATATATATATATATATATATATAATTTTTGTTGCTATTAGACGTTTCTATCCAACTTAACGGGGCCCATGGTCGTGAAAGGGTTAGTGTTAGTGAAGGGCACTTTCCATCTGGAAAGAAAAAAAAAAATATAAGTTGAATAAAATCGGCAGATGGCATGAATATAATAAATATGACGTTCTCGGCCTGAAGGGGTTTAAAGGGAGGACTGAGATACCCAAATGTCCCCAATTTAATACCCAGAGGGAGCATATATAATTTTACTCCTGCTGCCATCGGATCATTTGACTCAGATTAGGAAAACACAACAGCAGTAAAAGAATTATGACGGGGACATTAAAATACTGCAGTTCAAAAGTCCATTTCTGAGCTGAATGGAATCATTTGAAATGAATATAACTGATAGCAAACAAAATAAGACAGACGTTATCTCATTCAAAGATTATATCGATAACCAACTGGAACAACATCAGTCCTATGTGTTTTATAACAAACTATATCCATGTCAGTATATCAAATACAAAATATAACGATATAACATATCTTCTACATGTAAGATTTTGGCTTTCTTAGCATAAACTACATTGCTAGTATAATTTCATTTCTATATTTTTTTCCCCCTTTTTTTATCACAAAATGAACAGAGAACAATTTCACTTCTGTTCGTACATAAAATATTTTCTTTTCGCATTTTCATCAAAAAGTACATTACAAGAGCATCATATATCTATATACCGACTAATATTTCTCTCTCAATATACCAAATTACACTGCTGTCACATTACAGTCGTACTCCCTGGGTTGCCCCTCTCACTAAATTCTACCTTCTTATCCTTTTTGTTTACATTTCATTATCTTCATCTGCGCCTCATCTGTCTTACTCTACACCCACACGCCCACCCTCACATCCCTTGCTCTATTTTCGTGCTTTCTCACTATTTTTTTTTTTTCAGCCTTTACTCTTCTTCCCTCCATCCCTCACTTTCTTTCCCTCCGTTTTATCTATCCTCCTCTCCATTTTCTTCCGCCCCCCCACAGTTTTTCTCCCTCTCTCTGCTTCTCTCTCTCCCTCCCCCTCCCTCTCCCTTCCTCCCTGCCTTCTCCTCTTAAAATACATTTTTTTCCTCGTCTCCCCCTCCGGCCTTCTCTCTCCCCCCTCTCTTTCTCCCCACCTCCCTCCTTTTTTCCTGTTTCTTTCCCTTTCTCTTTCTTTTTCCCTCTCTCCATAGCTCTGTTGTGACTCCCCTCCAGCTTTTTTTCTTCCCGTCCCTCTCTCTCCCTTCCTTTCTTGCATTTTTTCCTCTCCCCCCTCCCCTTCTTCGAATTCTCCCTCCCTTCCTTTTTTCCTAATCTCTGTCTGCCTGCCTATTTGTCTGTCTGTCTGTCTGCTATCTATCTATCTATCTATCTCTCTGTCTGTCTGTCTCTCTTCTCTCTGCGGCCCGCCAGTAATTATGCACTTGGGTGTGAATGCAGGAAGGCAGACTGTGGGATTAAGAGATGGTTATGATGTCATGCAAGATGCCTTCACGATAACATAAACCTAATTAGCTCAGATGATGCTCTCTCTCTCTCTCTCTCTCTCTCTCTCTCTCTCTCTCTCTCTCTCTCTGATAAATAAATACAATAATATCATCCTGGCCAATGCAACATAATTCTCCACTTACTCCACCATAAGCGAGTGATATGCGAAAAATGATCCTGCCTTTCCCCTTGAAAGAAAAAAAAAACAATAAAATAAGGAAATGAATGTCCAAGGGGAAGGCTTATTTTACTCATTATTGTAAGCGTACATTTTTTTCCACTTAAGAGGGACGACAATTTCCATCAGCATTTTTTTTCCCTACCGCCAGACGATTTAAAGCCCTTCAGTACTACGACGCCGATTTATTTTTTACTCTTGCTATTTACAGACGATTTTATTCAGCTTAGAAGTGACTCTTTGACCTCCAGGGGTTTGACACAGCCAGCTCTAACCCCTTCGTTACCAGACGTCTCTACTTAGCTCAAGAAAATTGTCCGTGAGTACTAAGAATACAACAGAATAACACGCCATCGAAGTGATACCCTTTTTATTCTAACCTGGCCTAAAATTTCCATCTCTCTATCTTAACGCTGTGTTTTTATAATACATTAGCACTAGAATATGGTGCTAGTCAGGAGGAAGTGCTATGGAAGGAATGTGCAGCAGTAGTTTTTCTTCTGTCACTGAGATACGTGAAATAAACTGCAAAGGGGCGAAAATCTGGGCCATGTTAGTGTGAAAGAACTATAACCAACGACAGGAAACCCTCTCATACAGAATGGGTATAAAACTAGCAGGATTTGGCTTTAATAGTGAGAGTTAATACAATAAAAGAATCCAAAAACAACGGTTCAAATCTACCATACTACCATTAGCCTCTTGTAGTGAAGTTAATGTAATAAACAAATGCACAAACGCGAGGTTCAAATCTCCCATAGGACTATTCACGTACGTTTAAATACTTCTGTACAATAAAGACTTTCGTATTTTGTAGACACCAAACGATTTTATTCAGTTCAGGGAAGATTCCTTGGAGTGAAGAGGTTAAATGACCAATTGTATCGTGGGGAATTTGAGGTGTGTATGGTCTATGTAACAGCTGACTATATCTAACTCTTATTCCTATTTTCCTTTTCTCTAACCTCCTCTCTCTAACACCCTCACTCCTCTTTCTCTCTCTCTCTCTCTCTCTCTCTCTCTCTCTCTCTCTCTCTCTCTCTTTCTCTCTCTCTCTTGGTCCTCTTCTCTGCAATCATCTTTCTTTCCACTCTAATATTTACACTCTTTTCCTCCTCCGTACCACCCTTTCTACGTCATACTCCCATTCCTCTTTTCATCCTTTAATGATCTCTTCTCTCTCACTTCAGCTTACATTGCTCTTTTCCCTCTCTTAAATCCCCCTCTCTTATTCACACTCCCACTCCTCTTAGCACTCCACTCTACCGCTTATTCCGTTTTTCCAACTCAAACTCCCTCTCATTCACACTCCCATTAATCTTTCACTCTACACTTTAGCTCCCTCTCTTCTCTCGCTTAAACTTTCAAATCCACTTTTCCTCCCCACTCTAACCTCCTCTCTCTCTCTCTCTTCCACATACATTCCTATATCAATTCCCTCTACGGTGGTTCATTGTCTATACTTCTTTACCAGTTTAATTTTTTCCTCCACACTTTATTTTTACCTCTCTCTCTCTCTCTCTCTCTCTCTCTCTCTCTCTCTCTTTCTTGGGCAAATATACATAATCTTGTGCATACACACTCTCTTTACCTTACATACACACAGGCGTCCAATATTACACGAATGTCTTACACACACACACACACACACACACACACACACACACACACACACACACACACACACACACACACAAACAAACACACACACAGTCTTTTAAACAGAATCTAGCAGGACTCTCTCTCTCTCTCTCTCTCTCTCTCTCTGTCACTCTCTCTCTCTCTCTTCCTAATCCCGGTGTCACGAAGTCAACAAGCTGACTGACCTTGAGACGGCACCAAGCCTGTTAGTTTGTGTGTGTGTGTGTGTGTGTGTGTGTGTGTGTGTGTGTGTGTGTGTGTGTGTGTGTGTGTGTGTGTGTGTGTGTGTAACTTTTCTGTTTGTTTGGTTATGTGTTTTTGTACTTGACGCGTTAATCTGAGAAAGAGAGAGAGAGAGAGAGAGAGAGAGAGAGAGAGAGAGAGAGAGAGAGAGAGAGAGAATAAACAATAACAACAGGTTTTAATCGACTTTAATTAAACTCCATAAACTTCATGGAACAGATGTAGTATAACCAAGGGGCTCACCTTATTTATTTAAAGAACAACAGGTCAAAAGTCAAGGTCACAGGTTTAGGTCAAATACATACACATCAAGGTCCTTATCAGATTTAGACCAAATTTGGAGTAAGTGTAATGGTATGGGAAGCGCAAAGGGTTTTGATTTTGAGAACGATCAATCAAAAGTGGAGGAGAAGGGTCTAGGTCAAATTTCGACTTAAGCATCATTATGTGTGAACAAGGTAGGTCATACGGTGTTAATCTGGTTTGGAGCAAGCGTGGCAGAAGGATTGAGGATCAGGCAAGTGCTGATCTACTGGTTTTGAGAACAACAGGTTAAAGGTCTAAGCCACACGGTAAGGTCATCTAGAACTGTTCTGAATCGATTTGGTTCAAAGTTGGTGGTAGGGTTAAGGGTCAGCAAAAACTGAGATAGTTCGATTTTCTTAGTAATGGAACAGATGTCAAGGTTAAAGACAAGGTCATATAATCGGCCCTTAGATCAAATGGTGGGCGTGGGTGATTCATTCTGTGCTTGCTCCATCTTTTTCTTTTTCTTTTATTTTTTAAATGTCAAACTATTTGCAAACAGCCTTGGACATACCCGTCGTAGTGACGAGGTTAACCATTTAAATCAAGGAGCCGGGAGGGGTGGGGGGCGTTTTTAAAATTTAGTCCTGCCACCTCCTGACAGCTGTATGCAGAGCAGAATAGACTACCTATCATTCATTCTTTTTTCCCAAACAGGAGCGTAAGGATCCTGGCTAAGCTACCGTCTCGAAATTTAAGGGGAATGTGTACAGCCCCACCCGTCCCTGAGTGGCGCCATGTGAGCAATATACCCAAATCTTACCTCAGATTAAAGCCCTTAGGGACCTCATCAAGTTGGAGCGCCTAAGCCCACTTGATCACCAGACATCATCTGGTTATATGGTTACCATTCCACATAGTAAATGGTTTCCTGGGATACTTAAAATCATTTGGCTTGTAATTCAATGTACATTCACCTGAAGGTGAATGAATGGTGAGCGCCACAAACTGATTTACATTGCCTGGTATCAGCAGGAGTAAAGTCAAAAGTTCAAGGGATTCCTCTGATATATATTTTCTATAACATTTTTGTGATCACCGCACAATTTTCTGCAACTTAGGACTGACCTCTATAGTACAACTGACGGGGCCTCTGAAGACTGTTATCCATCTCACTTAATACGAAAATTCTCTCCAAAGTTGAATAAAATCATATGGTGAAGGAAAAATAAATACAGAACACGTCATGGGTGTGAAAAGGCATGAAAATAGTTCGAGAGGTCTCTGTTAAGGTGAATAATTTCGTCTGGCGTTAGAGACAACGGAGTAAAAAAAAAATTACACTAAAAGTGTTAACGTAAGAAATACATTCAGATATTTACAAGATTTATTGAAGGAATATTAACCTTCTCAGTAAGCTGGTGTCATTTCTTACTTACTTCTCGCTACCTCGACGAATTTTCTCAGTTCAGAGAAGATGTACTGAAAGGGTATATGAAGGCTATATCTGCACAGACCAGGATTTTTGGGAAAAAAAATCATACTGTCTTGGGGTGGTAAGTATAGTTACAACAACGTCGGCATGCTGACAGGGCTTATAATCAATCTCATACTCCGCGCCAACCAACTTGTCCATAGATTCACACCTAAGTAGCGTCCACATCAAACGTTTGCTGGCGCGGGCGGGCGTAAGTGTTTTTCATCACTGTTACCCATACAGGTGGTTCCACTAGATGCGGGCGCGTGAGGGCGAGAACTATGGGTTACTGCGATGCAGATGTGCTGATGGGACACCTCCTCGCAGAGACACCACCTCCATGGAGATCTCCTGGGAGCCCAACCGTCCTAACTATCTCTTCCCGGGTGAGTGCGGTGCCCCAGCGCTTCTGCTGTCGTGGGCCACCTCACTCACTGGGAGTGCAACGGCCAGGGTGCCGATCTCCTTCATTCTCCTCACCGGAGATCTAGTGAGGGTGATCAGTTTCCTCCGTTGCTCCGGTGTTCGTCTCGATGACACGGCGGCAACTCGACAACAACAACTGTGATAAAGATGTCCCACCAGCACCAGCAAGCACTTGATGTGTGGACGCGGCCTGACAGTCACCTCTGACTAAGGTAATTTTCTTCCTGGTGCTCAAATGATGACCTAAGCCACACACACTATGTTCATATTTATTCACAAATTTCACGATGACCTAAAAATTATTTCGGATGGTAACTGAAAGGGTGCGGGTCTAGCCTGGCGTCGAGTATGTGGTAAAAAATATTGCGCCTATACTCTGTTCACTTTAACTGGGCCTAAAATTGCCATCTCTTCACCTAGAATGCTGAGATATAACATGAAACTAGTACACGAACATGGTGCTAGTCATGAAGAAGTGCTACGGAAAGAATGAGGAACGTAGTACTCTCTTCTTCTGCCAGTGAGCAAAAGGAAGTAGGATCCACAAGGACGAAAATCTCCACCAGTTAGGATGAATAAAATACATTAAATTCTGGCAACCTACTTGAGACATGAAAAACGTTAATTTGTGATAAACTGTGAACATTCTCTCTCTCTCTCTCTCTCTCTCTCTCTCTCTCTCTCTCTCTCTCTCGTGTGTGTGTGTGTGTGTGTGTGTGTGTGTGTGTGTGTGTGTGTGTGTGTGTGTGTGTGTGTGTGTGTGTGTGTGCGTGCGTGCGTGCGTGCGTGCGTGCGTGCGTGCGTGCGTGCGTGCGTGTGTGTGTGTGTGTGTGTGTGTGTGTGTGTGTGTGTGAGTGTTTGTTTGGGTAAGATAGTTTTGAGCTTGTGTTAATTAGCGAGCGAGAGAGAGAGAGAGAGAGAGAGAGAGAGAGAGAGAATTAGGTCAGTGATGTGCACGACTCTCAAGAATTATACACGTTGTGTGTGTGTGTGTGTGTGTGTGTGTGTGTGTGTGTGTGTGTGTGTGTGTGTGTGTGTGTGTGTGTGTGTGTGAAGCGAACATTCACAATAAAACACCTCACAACACCGGATACCGCTTATTTCCGCTGTTGCGTTCAGAAAACTGCCAGAAAGCATTAAGAGAAGTACTCTGAGATGGTGTGGTCATGTGGAGAGGATGGGAATTAGAGACTGACTAGGTGTGTATGTAAGTGAGGTGGAGGGCGGCGGGTGGTGTTGAGACCAAGGATGATATGGAGAATGAGGTTGAAAGCCATATGAAGGGGGGTCTGAGTTGGGGAGAAGGCATCCTGTTGGCGAAGGACAAGGTGACATGGAAATGATTTTTTTTTTTTTTGTGGCCACCCCTTAAGGGATTAAGATGTTTGGTGTCGGATAGGTAGATCGACTGACAGATATATATAGAGAGAGATACTGTAGACAGATACAGAGAGACAGACACAGTTGTCATGATATATCTGTATCTATCTATCTATCTATAAATATGTATATCGTTTTCGTTTTTCGTTTTTTAAAGGCTCCAACATGCTTGCATGTGTCGGCCTTGGTCACCTAATGGCGGCTCTCCACGCTGCACGATCCATTGCAGCCTCCCTGTTCAGTCCCTTAAGCCTGAGGTCACACTTAATGACCTCGCCCCATGTCTTTCTCGGTCTACCCCTCATAAACCCACCCCCAATATTAACACTTCTCACCTTCCTCACCCAATTATCATCCCCTAACCTCTCCACATCTCCAAACCATCTCAATCTACCTCTCCTCATCACAACACCAATACACTCCAGTCCCATCCTACCTCTCAACTCTTCCATCGTAAACCCAGCCCCTCCAGGCCTTGGAAGCAGGGACGCACTGCACATCCACCTAATCATTGTCATTTCTGTACGTCTGAGCCGGCGAATATCTTCCTCCTTCACTGCCAAGGTCTCACTACCATACAGCATTACACTCCTGACACATGCTGCATACAAAGACCCCTTAGCACGTAGGGAGAGTCCTCTCAATGTCAGGAGAGGCAAGAGCTCCCTGAACTTCTTCCAACCACTTCTCACCCTAGCCACAGAGCTAGCTCCAGCCCCACCTCCAGCACAAAACATGTCTCCCAAACAACAAAACTCTTCCACACACTCAAGAGATTCACCAGCAATTTCAATCCTTTCACGTCTGACAATCTCCACCTGCTCACCCCGACACGCCGTACACATAAAATCAGCATTATCTCGCAGTCTACCTCTGATACCACTACATCTCTTATGCACCCATTTATCACACACACCGCACAAGATGGAATTACTTCCCACGCCCTTGTGGCAAACTGCATATGGCCACTCTCCCTCGTCTTTGACAGTACCGCCACCAACCCTAGATATCATCACTTTTGTTTTATCTGCATTTACCCTTAAACCCTTTTGCCCCATACCATCTCTCCACTTCCTAAACCTTTCCTCCGCCTCCCTTTCGTTCTCTGCAATCAACACCAAATCATCAGCATACAACAACTCCCACGGGAGTCCGTTTCTCAAGTCACGTGAAAGGGCTTCAAGTACCATGATAAACAACATGGGACTCAAGACTGACCCCTGATGCACACCAACATTCACGGAAAACTCATCACTCAAATCTCCATTCACTCTTACCTGGGTGTGAGCACACACATACATAGCCATAACCACCCTAAGCAGCCACTCCTCCAAGCCAAGCTTTCTCATTGCCCACTTCACCACCACTCTAGGGACTCTGTCAAAGGCCTTTTCCAAATCAACAAAAACAAAATAAAGATCCCTTCTCCTACCAATATATTTTTCCTGAAGCTGTCGAACACTGAATATGGCATCAGTGGTCCCCCTACCTGGCATAAACCCAAACTGCATCTCATCAATATTCACTCTTTCTCTAATCATACCTTCTAAAACTCTCTCCATTACCTTCATTATCTGATCTAAAAGCTTTATACCTCTATAATTTCCTCTTTACAGGGCATCACCCTTCCCTTTATACACATTTACAATTACACTCTTCAGCCAATCATCTGGGACAACACACTCATAAATAATCCTATTTATCAGGTCAGTGACTAAACTCATCCCTATATCGCCTGAGGCCTTCAACATTTCGGCAGTCAAACCAGACACACCTGCTGCCTTCCCCACCCTCATCCTGCCTATTGCCTCACTCACAGTAGCAGTATCAATCAAAGGCCAAGGGCCAGACACTGGATCTGCTGGTCATCAGCCATGACTAGTCCACTGTTGAACAAAAGCCTCCCCCAACCATTTCCACGAATTCCTTGACTGAGCCAATCTTTGCCACGTTTTCCCTGCAAATTTCTCCATCTCATCTCTCTATCTCCTGTCTGGCCTTTTTCTGCTGCGCTTACAATCTCTTGGTGTCCGGTCAGTCAGCCTCTTGCTCCATCGGTTATCCCTTATTCTTGCTATATGGCCTCCCCACCTCCATTTCTGTTCTTTTATAACTTCTATAATATCTTTGACTTTAGTCTGCTCTCTCACCCATGTTGGTCTTTTCCTGTCTCGTAAAGATATTCCCAACATTTACCTTTCCATTACTCTCTGAGAACGGATTAATTTATTTTCCATCGATTTTGTCAGTTTTCAGGTCTCACAACGATGTCATAGCTGGAATTACACATTCGTTATATACTTTTCGTTTCATACACACTGGCAAGCTACTTTTCATAATGTCTCTATGTTTACCGAAAGCTTTCCATCCAATTGTAATGCGTCTTTTTATTTCGCTATCATGATCTTTTGTTAATTTTAGTATTTGTCCCAAGTAGTTGTACTCCTCAACTTCTTCAAGAATTTCATCACTTATTCTGATGATGCTCTTTGGTGTTCGTGGATCAAACATTACTATAGTTCCACTCCGGTTCATCTTCAGTCCTACTTTCAGACTTTCTCTGTTCAAGTCACTTAACATTTCTTGCAATGCCTCTGCTGTTTCTGAGATTAGGACAATGTCATCTGCAAATCTTAAATGGTTTAGCTTTTCTCCATCTATTTTCACTCCTTTGTTTTCCCAGTCTAGCTTTCTGAAAATACTTTCTAAGCATGCTGTAAATAATTTTGGTGAAATTGTATCTCCCTGACGCACGCCCTTCTCAATCTTAATTTTTTCCGATTCCTTATGTAATTTAACTGTGGCAGTTCCCTCTTCATATATGTTTTCGAGCAGGTTTATAATGTCCTCATTCACTCCTTGTTCTCGCAATGAATTTATAATTGCTCTGTGCTCCACTGAATCAAAAGCCTTTTCGTAATCAACAAAACCTAAGCCATCCATCCATCCATCATCCAATCCTACATTACCCCATGAGAAGCGTAGGAGCCCGGGGCTAGGCAGTTGGTCCCGACATTCAAGATGACAGTGACCAGCCTCACTCATCCCTGAGTGGCATTACATGAGCAATCAACCCCAACCACTCCTTGGATATAAACCTTCAATGGCTCAATCCGATTGGAGTGCAATAATTACCCACTGAACACAGTGGTTTATTATATTCTGTAGTTTTCTCAATTAGCTGATTCATTGCGTGTAGATGATCAGTGGTCGAATACCCGCTTTGGAATCCTGCCTGTTCACGAGGTTGATTTTCCTCCAAAATTGTTATTCTGTTCGTAAGGACTTTAGTGAAGAGTTTGTATATGACTGACAATAAGCTAATGGGTCGATAGTTACTAAGATCTTTTGAGTCACCTTTTTTGTAGAGTAAAATAACTATTGCATTACATCATGTTTTGGGAATTTTCTTCTGTTTTATATATTGGGTAAATAAGTGAGCAAGCCTATTTTGTACTTCTTCTCCTGCATCCAACGTAAATCTGTTACTATTTCATCTTCTCCGGGAGCTTTCCCTCTTTTCATATTTTTAAGACAAATATTTACTTCGTCTGGCGTTACCTCAGGTATTTCACTTGTGTCAACTGAAAAGTTAGCTATTGGTACTACTGTCTTTGATGCATACAGTTCTTTGTAAAATTCTTCAACTCTCTTCACCATCTTATCTCTGCATTTAATGATTTCAGCGTTTTTTTTCTTTCAGTTATGTCATTTGTTGCTTTCCTAGTGCTGTTTTACTTAGGACCTATTTCAGACTTCTTCCATTTTTGATGGTTTCTTTGATCTGATCCATGTATCTCTTCCTTTTTTCTTCTCTTTGTCTTTTGTTGATAAGCTTGTTTAATATCCGCTCGTTCTATTTCGTCTTTCTTTGTTTTTCATTTCACTTCGTTTTTTCTTAAGCTCGAGTGTCTTTTCTGAATATTTCTTGGCTTTGGTTGTATTAGGTTTTCCTACTACCTCCGCTGATTTTCTTAGCACTTTCGTTAGTCTGTCATTCAGCTCATCAATGTCACATTCAGCATTTAGAGCCTGAAATCTGTTCAGTATTTCCAACTGAAAGACTGCTTTATTTTCGTTTACTATTATTTGGCATATCTTTTTATCTTTAATCATCTTTCTTTCTTTCACTTCTGAAACTGAATCTGGCTGTGCAACCCACCATTCTATGATCACTACCTATATTTACTTTGTTGATAACTGTGACATTTGTGATCGTGTTATTCTTATCTGCTATAATGAAGTCGATTTCATTCTTTGTTTCTCCATATGGGCTTCTCCAGGTCCACTTTCTCCATGTTCTTTTGTGGAAGAATGTGTTCATTATTCTCATGTTAGTGTGTTGATAACTGTCACATTTGTGATCGTGTTATTCTTATCAGCTATAATGAAGTCGATTTCATTCATTGTTTCTCCATTCGGGCTTCTCCAGGTCCACTTTCTCCCTGTTCTTTTGTGGAAGAATGTGTTCATTATTCTCATGTTAAACATTTCAGCAAAATTTACCAGCATTTCTCCTCTTTCATTCCTTTCTCCCACTCCAAATTTTCTCATACATGCTTCTCCATTTTTCGACTTCCCAACTTTTGCATTGAAATCTCCCATGAATATAGTATATGTTGTCTTTTCTTCTTCCATAATCTGGGAGATGTCATCATAGAATGTTTCCATTTCTTCATCTGGGCTTGGAGAAGTTGGTGCATATACTTGTATTACTTTCAGGGTATATTTTTTGCACAGTCTTATGACAACATTTTAATGCTGCTCTGTCAGATACACTGCTGAATTTAACAATGTTGTCTGCAAGATTTCAGATAATTAGAAATCCTACACCACAAATTCTTTCATTTTCCCTTCCTCTGTAGTAAAATAGGTGGTTGCTGTCTTCAAACTGAATTACTTTTTCTTCTTTTCTGTGGATCTCACTCAAATCTACAATATCCCAACTAATGTTTTCCAGTTCAGTCATTAGGTTATCAAGTTTGTAAGCTTCTGCGAGGCTTCTTACATTGTATGTATAGATCTTCATGGATTTCAATTTGTTTAATCTCCAAGAGTCTAATTTTCCAACACAGTGCCTACTCACTTTCGGTGGCACACTGCCCGTAAGCAAAGGAGGCAGTGCGGTTGGACCTTTAGTAGACGATGATCCAACAGGAACGCCCGTCAAATCATTTGCAACAGAACTCATGTTTGGTTGGAAGGATTGTGGTATATATATATATATATATATATATATATATATATATATATATATATATATATATATATATATATATATATATATATATATATTTCATCACCGTTTCAAAACATGTATACGGAAAAAAGCAGACACTTTTTGAAGGTCATGTACATACAGTCAGGGACAAAAACTTACCTAATATTTCACCTTTTGTTCTTACTTTCCTCTGATGGTTAAAATTTCTAAAACGTCAGAAGTTTGCACTGGTTGTTTGCCCATATATAACTTAAGTCACATGATACATCAGAAGGGCTAGTCACAGAGGCCCTAAATGCAAAATAAACGCGGGGTAACAGCAGGCAAGATTTCGTTCATAACTGTACACACTCATTAACTGCAGTTTCGCATGCCAACCGTCTATAATTTTTCTCCAGCACCCTCTGGTACTGGCCATAAAGGAAGTAATTGCCTGAGGATTATGATCTTTAGTATGGCTTCACTGATCATAAAACTCTCTACTCCGCTGTCGGTCGGCCTTTTACTTTCCTCCACAAGAAATTATCGAACAAAATCCTTCTCGTATTCCGTCAACCACGTTCCTGCACTGCTGTTGCCGCGTCAGACATTTTTAGCCAGCGCAGGAAGTGCTTGCTTGTGGAGGAGAGGTTAAAAATTTAGAAGCGATGTATTCTGAATCCATCTCCATTTACCGCTTCCATGTCATGTTGTTTTTTTATTTACTTTAATTAAGGCCACATGATTTCATTCAGCTAAGGAAAGAATATCTCTTTTCATTCTTTCTCCTATTTCATCTCTCTCTCTCTCTCTCTCTCTGCATTTTCTGCCATCGTCACTGAGTTATCACTTCTTTTCACCCCTTATGTGAACTCTTACTACCTTTCTCTTACTCCATCTCTGAACTAACACCAAATCTCATTCTCTCCGTCCTCATCATTATCACTTCTCTCTTTTTTCTCTATCCGCATCTCTCCACTGCCAATACCACTCTCTCTGCATCAATGAATCATTACTCTCTCTCTCGGGCAGGTACAAACCACCCACCCACCCCGGAAAAGGCAGGGGAACTATTCATGAAGTAACCTAACCAATTTCTGATATAAAAAATAAACTCCGTAGCAATTAATTATTGTCTAAAATATTATTATTCTGACTTCTTTATTTTTTTACTTTAATTTCTGAGCTCTGGTGACATCTTTTCATTTTTCTTTTTAATGGTATTTGGTCTTACTACCGTCACATGACCTTATTTATATATGGAAAGACCTTAACAGTGATAAGTATTGTATATTTATTGTACCTATATCATCTACCTATCTATAGCCCGACGCCCTAATCCCGCAATGGGTGTCCGCAGACAAAACGCCTCCAAGTCGCTCTGTCACCCACCATTTGACTACCCTCCCCCCAACTCACCCACCCCTCCCTCATATACCTCTCAACTCCCTCCCTCCACCTCATCCTCGGTCTACCTCTCCCTCTCCCTCCCTCCACCTCACCTACATACACCCTCTTAGTCAGTCTTTCATTCTCCATTCTCTTCACATGTCCAAACCACCTCAGTGTATTTCTCCTAATCTTCTCAACCACATCCACATCCACCCCACAGCGTTCCTTGACTTCTTCATTCGTCATCCTGTCCCTCCACGTCACTCCACATGCTCCTCTCAAGTAACTCATTTCCACTGCTCTCACTCTTGACTTGTTCCCCTCTTGCAAGGTCCATGCCTCGCTTCCATACGTCAGGGTAGGGATCACAATACTATCATGCAGTGACTTCTTAACTTCCATACTCACCTCCCTATTTCTCATCACTGCTTTCAGTGTACCAACAACCATCCTTCACTGCTGTACCCTTTCACGTACTTCATCCCCCAAAGTTCCATCCTTACTCATCACACTACCCAAGTACTTGAATGCACTCACATTCTCCATATCCTCACCATCCAACCTCACTGCACACTCTGTGACTTCATTCCTCTCAAACACCATAACTTTACTTTTGTTTACATTAACTTTCAGAGTCCTCCTCCTACATACTGTCCCAAATTCATTCACCAAACCTTGCAACTCCCATTCATCTTCACTCAACAGTACTGTATCATCAGCAAACAACAACACCGGAAGCTTCCAAACCTCACCCTCATTCATTAAAGCCACCCCCACATCCACTGCCCTACCCTGCACCTCCTTTACAACTCCATCTATGTATATATTAAACAGCCATGGAGACATCACACAACCCTGTTTCAGTCCCACACTGAGATCAAAGAACTCACTCAGCTCACCATCCACTCGCACCGCAGCCCTAGCTCCCTCGTACATACTCTTCACAGCACTCAACAATTTCCCCTCCACTCCATATATTCTTAAAACCTTCCACATACCTTGCCTCTCTATTCTGTCATAAGCTTTCTCCAAGTTCATGAAGGCAACATACACTTTTCTTCCCTTCTCCAGATACTTCTCCACTAAACATCTTAGAACAAATATCTGATCTACACACCCTTTTCCCTTCCTAAATCCCCCTTGTTCTTCTCCAACTAGCTCCTCTGTCATATGCCTAACTATGTCAATGAGTATTCTACCATATATTTTACCAGTCACACTAAGAAGGCAAATACCCCTATGGTTACCACATACTTCTCTCTCCCTTTTTCCTTTGTATAAAGGAACAATTATACCTGATTTCCAGTCCTCTGGAACCCTTCCCTCTTCTCAAGCCAATCTACACAACTTCCATATCCACTCCACAACAATCTCACCCCCATACCTAAGCATTTCACCACACACTCCATCAATTCCTGGGGCCTTTCCCAACTTAATATTCTTCATCGCTTCCACTACTACCAGCCTACTGATCTCTTCCTCCCTCCTCTCACCTATATCATGCAAATATATAAATAAATAAACACAGACAGACAGAGAGAAAGACAGAGAGAAAAGATAGAGAAGAAAAAAAATGACAAAAATAAAATTCTGAGCAAAATACAATAAAAGATAATCTCCCGGTGGCAAGAACAATACAGAAAAGACGTCACTGTAACAAGGAGCTTAATTTTCATGATAGTTTGGTTGTGAAATGTATGGTAACTGTGAGCACCTTCGGACACAACTTAATCCCCTCAATACCATGACGTATTTCTCACTAATTCTTGCTTTCTACTGACGATATTATTCACCTCAGGATAAACTCTTCGGGCCGTATTCTCGCCGGTTAAGACAGCTCACTAACACCTCGTCCTTAGCGATTTATTTTTTGATATGACTGGCTAATATTCACTTGCACATTATTTATGCAGAGTATGGCGATACCGAATGAATTTTTGTTACATAGAGAGGATGGTAAAGTGTAATAAACAAAACAAATCGCTAAGGAAAAGGTGTTAGGGAGCTTTCTCAACCGCCTTAGAATCGGAGGGATAGATATAGCATCCAATGACCCCTTTACTACCACACATCCTTCATAAAGTGCATTAAGGTGTCTAGGAGTACCCTGATTAACCCAATTTCTTTTGCAGTCCACCTTCCTCTCTCTGGGGGATCGGAAGGGAGTTAAGCGACGTTTGTATAGCCAGGCAGAGGAGCCGCCTGGTTATATCGATGCCACCACATGAAGGCGTCCCTCTCCAGCACCAAGGCATCAGGGGCTGTGGTGTGAATAACCTGGGAATCGGTGAATGGGTGTGGGGACGTGGGTGGGTTTAGGGGGAGTCACGCTGCCTTCTCACCTCTGACCTGCTAGCGGTGTGTGTGTGTGTGTGTGTGTGTGTGTGTGTGTGTGTGTGTGTGTGTGTGTGTGTGTGTGTGTGTGTGTGTGTGTGTGTGTGTGTGTGTGTGTGTTTAAAACCTTCTGTGTTTGTTTGGGTCTGAGCGTTTTTATGCCCCGCCATGTATACGGCCGGGGCGTATAGTGTCGGTCATGTCCGTCCTTCCGACCTTCCGTCCTTTCGTCTTTCCGTCTTTCCGTCCGTCCGTCCGTTTTGCGTTTAGCTCATCTCCGAAGAAACTGTTAAAGATACCATCATCAAACTTCACACACAGATACATATTGGTGAGAGCATTGCAACCAAGCCAGACTCTAATGACCTTGACCTTCCGTATGACCTTGACCTCACATTTCTTGAATATGCGTTTAGCTCATTTTCTTATACACGATAACGCATGCGCTCATATAACACAGATGCATCTTTAATTATGCCAAAATTTGATGACTTTAACCTTCTGTTTGACCGCGAGACAACTGTGACCCACGGCAGGGCATTTATTTAATATGGACATACTTCTAGTTGTGCTTGCGTTAATGTGTGTGTGTGTGTGTGTGTGTGTGTGTGTGTGTGTGTGTGTGTGTCGCCTTCTGTGTCTGTTTGGGTTTGAGTTTTGTGCTTGCGTTAATGTGTGTGTGTGTGTGTGTGTGTGTCGCCTTCTGTGTTTGTTTGGGTTTGAGTTTTGTGCTATCGTTAATATGTGTGTGTGTGTGTGTGTGTGTGTGTGTGTGTGTGTGTGTGTGTGTGTGTGTGTGTGTGTGTGTGTGTGTGTGTGTGTGTGTGTGTGTGTGTGTGTGTGAGAGAGAGAGAGAGAGAGAGAGAGAGAGAATGGTAAAGAAGAGGGAGAGTGGAAGAGGGAAAGGAAGATTACAGAAAGGGAGAGAGGAAAGAGGGAAAAGTGGTAGCTGAAAAGAGGAAGAAGGTAAAGGGAGAGAGGAGGTGGGGGGGCGTGGCGAGAGGGAGAGGAAGGAGGGAGCAAGGAAGGAATGGAAAGGATTGGGAAGAAGGTGGATGAGAGTGAGATCTGTATGTCACATGAAGGAAAGGGAAGAGAAACAGGGAGGAGGGAAGGACTGGAGGGAATGGGGAAGGAAATTTATGAGGTAGCAGAGGGAGGAGAGATGGAAGAAAGAGGTGGTTGTTGAAAAGAGGGAGAGGGGAAAGAAGGAGAGGAAGGGAGGGAGAAGAAAATGGAAGTGAGGAGGTGAGAAATGGGTAAGAAATGAAGGAAGAAAATATGGGCTGGAGGAAAATGACGATTGTGACGAGGCTCGGAGAGGAGAGAGAGAGAGAGAGAGAGAGAGAGAGAGAGAGAGAGAGAGAGAGAAATGGGGAGGAGGGGTGAGGAAGTCCTTTTCGTGGGGGTGAGGTCATGCAGTAGGTAGGGTGGGTGGATGAGGGTGAGGGTGAATAGGGTGGTTTTTGTCCCCCTCCCCCCCTCTCTCTCTCTTCCTGGATATATTTGTAAGTGAGTAAGTGGGTGCGGCTGTTATCACGTAAATAATGAGTGGGTGAATGGTTGAGACGGTGATGTATGTGACGTGGAGTGAATGAGATAAATTAATGTGTAGGAAAGCCAGTGTAGCCTACAGATAAGCGAATGAGTAAGGGAATGTTTAAACGAAAGAGTACATGTTTCTGAGGATGGGTGAAGTCAGTGTAGGTGTAGATGAATGGATATATGTGATGGTGAGTGAATGTATGAGCAAGTTCATGTGAGGGTGAATCAGTGTATGAATGAATGGATGTATGGAATGGCGAGTGAATGTCCGAGCAAGTGTATGATGGTGAATGAAGGCATATGAGAATGTACACCAGCATAAAAATTATCCGGCACTCTTACAGCACGTATCACTCTGAATCATGGATGAAGCATTGTGATATATGGGGCATCCTGTAAGTATAAGTGCAGATATTATCGTTGGTAATTATTAGAATTCAAAACTGCAAAAAGATTCACGTACTGGGTGGTATATGTTTGGAGGCACCACATTTATAAATTCCTGTGTGTCTGCGGAAGTTCCTAATATTCATAACTATCGTACCCAAAGGTGGCGAATAATTTATGTGCGGGTGTACGTGATGGTGAATAGATGTGGATGCCAGTCAGTGTACAGTTGAATTCACAAATGCGTGGTGCAGAGATTGGGGACAATGTGTAGGTTATGATCTTCCCATTCCACAGCTCGTTGGGACTGGGTAAGGCGAGGCTTCTTTCCAGGGAGAAGGAAGAGGAGGAAGTGGTTCTCATTTAAAGATTTACAGAAAATGGTTTAGTGCTGACTATGGTTAGGTTACGGAAATCGTCTTAGGTCTAACTATGGTTTTATCTGTGGCTGCTGTTCCTGTTGTGAAGTGGTGCTGCACATTTTGCTAAGCCTGTTTTCGTGCTCCCAACTTACCATCCAGCGACTGTTCCAAAACTTATGGAAGCATAATCACTGAACGCTGAACAGACAGAATTTATAAAGAGGTAGAGGGCAGCTAACTGGGGATGTGAGAGGGATTCGAAATTATGAGTCTGGAAGTTAAAGTGAATCTAGTGGAATGACTTGAAACATCCTCTTGATTCATTCTGTCCGATGACGAATTTTTCGTTTAACTTTGCCTCCAGACGATTATGTTCTAATCAGAAAGATCTTTCGTATGGAACGAATTTGTGAAGGTTGTATCTAACCCCTCTGGTTCGAAAAAAATCTCCCGTTTATGAATATAATAATGTTACATATAATAAAGAAATAAAAAACGTTATCATACTGAAGGACTTAACTTATTCAGTCTATTGACGTTTTCATATTGTATTCCTGTCACCATCCAGCTATTTAATAAATCCCAGGACAGACCGTTAGCAGTTTATGTTAATGAAGGCTACATCTAACTGCTCATTAGAAAAGTTTCTCGAACTGAATACAAATGTCTAAAGTTAACATTAATAGAATTTGAAATACGTCCTCGGAATGGTGGGGTAAATAGTAGTCAGACTAGTGTTATTTAGATGAAGGATTCCGTCCGCATCTACATAGCCTTATACTTGAAACCTCTGAACCTTGAACTTCTGAATTCAAAAGCAAGTGCAAAAGAGTGACAGCTGAGCGGAAGCAAACTGAACGTAGTGTGGGTGTACGTGAATATGAAGTGGAAAAGACGTGAGACTGTCGCATGAGGAGAAATGTAACGGACTGTAAAGGATCTGAATGTCGTGAAAATACCCAGTGACATATAACAGAAACCTCCCTGCTAATATAATGTGTACTATACATACCGTAAGTTCAGAGAGACAGCCCTAGCATATATGGACAGTGGGTATTAGTGCATGTCCTGGTGTGAACGTATGTGATGTCATTTATCACACACTGAGGACTAAATAAAAGGAATCAAATTTATACCTAGATTCTGAATATATAATCTATTCTCTCTCTCTCTCTCTCTCTCTCTCTCTCTCTCTCTTTCTCTCAATCGAGGCAGTGTCAGCAGTCGTGGGGGGCAGGGCGTCTACACCTCCCACCCGCTGACCGAGAAGAGGCTCCAACCCTAAACTCGCTGTCAACCTCATCACTACCACTGGTCTGACCTAAGCTGCATAAAATAGTCTAATGGTGGCAAGAATAAAAACTACGTCACCGCCATGGAGAATTAATGGAAACTCTAATACAACCAGACCTCGTTTTCCATTCTCACTCCATCCATTGGTGAAAAAAGAGGTCTGGTTGATGATGATGATGATGATGATGATGATGATGATGATGATGATGATGATAATGATGATGATGAAGATGATACATTCACTTCGACAGGTCTATCCCAAGTTGAAGAAAATTTTGTGATGGCAGCAAGAGCAAAATGAAAAGACGCCATCGTACTGAAGAGGCAAAATGCACATATGAATGAGTATGCAGGTGAATGGATGTGACTTAAGTGAATGTGTAGGTGAATGAATAAGTCAATGAAAGTGCTGGGACATCAATGTATGTGAATATGTCTGGCTGAATATACTGTATAGGTGAATGAGCATGTAAGAGAATGTGAATGAGTGTGTGTGTGTGTGTGTGTGTGTGTGTGTGTGTGTGTGTGTGTGTGTGTGCTGGAGTATGTTTACATAACTGAATGTAGCCTATGCGTAGGTGAATGTGTATTGGTAAAATTGCGAGCACGTGAATGAATGTTTGTGAATGTGAAAGTTAAGTGAATATGAACGCCAGTAAAAGTGTAGGTTAGTAAGTATGCACAAGAAAGAATGTACAAGTAAAAGCTTCAGGTCCTTCACCTTCACGTGAGGAGCATCCTTAGCATAAATAAAAATAAAGTGGCGGTAGAAATAATGAAATAATGAGGCATCTTAGAGGGAGCGGTTAATCGTGTGTGTGTGTGTGTGTGTGTGTGTGTGTGTGTGTGTGTGTGTGTGTGTGTGTGTGTGTGTGTAGCTTAGTTGATGGCCAAGCTTAGTCAGGTTGGAGGGCTGGTTTGACTAGTAACCAAGGAGACTCACTCCTACCTCATATGCACGGCTTACCGAATTTCACACCACGACGGCATAGTATTAAAGGTGTCAGAGTCGTCCAGTTCTGTCAGATGAAAATAAACTGACTACAGAAGGTTCTATTCAAGCTAAGGGCGTCTCGTAGGGAAGGGGTTAATGGCGGATATTACCTAACCTCTTCAGTTTAAGTCTCTCCTAAGCTGAATAAAATCGTCAGGAAATTGCACGAAAGAAAAAAAAATCAGGATTTAGGTGGTTATTCGCTATCAGTTAGTGCTTTTTTTAATTTTTTTATGCAATTGTCTGACGGTGGCAAGAAATACAGGGTGGTCCAAAAGAAGCTCTCCACTAGAAACTCCCAGGACGGTATTTTATGTGCTGTAGGGGTGGCTGAGTCTGCTGGTGTGGGAGTGGGTGTGCAAGTGGGAGTAGGAATTAAGGAAAACATGGAGAGAAGACACTGAAAGCGTTGAATGAGCTGTTCCCGCAAAACATGAGGAATCCCCTTGCGGAGTGAAAGGGGAGACTTTTATATGGACAACCCTGTATATAAAGGAAGCGTCATCGTGGAGAGGTTAAAGAGAGAGAATTCCGAGATCAGGTGATAAGGCAGCGTTTAACGATGAATGAATAAATGATATCAGAATTCTTAGTAGTGGGTGTTATTCATAGCTGTGACAGAGCTTACCAATTCAGTTCTAGGTTTTGTGTGTGTGTGTGTGTGTGTGTGTGTGTGTGTGTGTGTGTGTGTGTGTGTGTGTGTGTGTGTGTGTGTGTGTGTGTGTGTGTGTTCATCATGTTTATCTCGATACGATTTTGTTAAACACTGGAGAGAGTTTTCAAAATGGATGGGTTAGATAATTATAGCCTTAGTGTTTGCGTGAAATGTGATGAGCCTTAGTTATGAGGTCGGAATGAGTCTCCTTGGTTGCTAGTCAAAATTTATCCCGGGCCACTCTTACAGCTTGAAGGCTTAGTCGCTGTGGTCTTAGTTACTGGGTAGGGATGAGTCTTCGTGGTTACTAGCCATGTAAGTCAGCCAGTATGACAACACCTGGCCATCAACTCGGGCTGAAAAGGGATACTGATTTTTGTCAGTCTCCTTGGTTGCTAGTCAAGTTTATCCGCCAATCTGACTACACCTGTCCATCAACTAAGCAGAAAAGAGGTTACGGATCCTGGTCAGGTAGAAATAAACGGACTATAGGCTATGTTCTTAGGATGAATAAAATCGTCTGGTAGCCACGTGTATAAAATAGAAGGTATGTCCTAGGGTGATACTGAATTCAGTATTAAAGACTTGTGGATATGGAGATGTGAAAAATATTCATTGTATTAGCTCACTTCTTTATCAGTACTGCTCTCTCTCTCTCTCTCTCTCTCTCTCTCTCTCTCTCTCTCAGATCTTACCCCACCTCCTCTTAAAGCTATAAAGTTATCTCCTTTCCCATTCACACAGTTTTTCCCACTCTCTCTATTACTTCCTCTTCTTCTTCTTCCTCCTCCTTCTCCTCGCCCTCCACCACACACACACACACACACACACACACACACACACACACACACACACACACATGCGCGCACACACACACACACACACACACACACACACACACAAAATCACTCTCTCTCTCTCTCTCTCTCTCTCTCTCTCACACACACACACACACACACACACACACACACACACACACACATTCCTCCATTCTAAGTCTCACCCTCATCTTAGTTTCTCCCACTCCCAGAGGCTCCACCATCCCTCCCCTCCCATCCCATCCCATCCCATCCCCTCCCTTCCCCTCCCCCAATCCTCTCTCCCCTTCCCACCTCAATCATGCAGCTTCCTCACACCCAAACCAGTCTATCATCTCCCTCACAACCACTGCCTCCAAACCATCCATCACCTAGCCTCCCCCCTCTCTCTTTCTCTCACTCTCTCTCTCTCTCTCTCTCTCTCTCTATCTATCTCTATCTCTCTCTCTCTCTCGTTGAACTTCACCTGTTCACCCCACCTCCACAGACACTCCTTTTCCCTCGCCCCCTCACCCACCCTCTCTGTCTGTCTGTCTGTCTCTGTCTGTCTGTCTGTCTCTCTCTCTCTCTCTCACACACACACACACACACACACACACACACACACACACACACACACACACACACACACACACATCTTACTTTACCCAATCACCCCACCTCCACACCCACACTTACCTCACCCCCCTTCCTCCCCTCCAACCCATGTCAACGCCACTCCCTTGTTTTTCTATCCCGACTTATTTTTATGCCAAATTCCTTCGTTACCCAAATTCACTCTCTCTCTCTCTCCCTCCCTCCCCCCCTCTCTCTCTCTCTCTCTCTCTCTCTCTCTCTCTCACATGCCGCCTCCCTTGCACTTCCCTCACTCACTATTCACCGACACACATCCACCCCTATCCCACCTACTCCTCCCCCACCCACACGTCACTATTCGCTGTGTGTCGCTATGCAAGGGGTCCAAGGAATTAGTCTCGTATAATCCTTGCCGTGCACAGCGAAGCCTCTGTTATGGGATGATCTCAGGTTTTGCAGCCACTCTATTAGACAATGGGATCCTGAAACCGAGAGGTATAAAGCTGCAAATTATTCCTGTAGCATCTTGTCGCATTTCCCCAAGTACCTTCCTACCTACCATACGTCTCTGCCTACCTCACGACCTATCTAACTATTACCTACCCCCCTGCCAACCTCTCTGACTACCTTCCTCCCTACCTACCTGCCTATCTATCTACCTACCTCCCTGCCTACCTAACTACCTTCCTCACTGCCTACTTCCACCTCCCAATAAGTTAGTTACCTAAGCTCGTATTTAAAAAATTTTTCACAGTTTGCCAGATCCTAATGGGCGGCATCAAAATTGTGATGAAGTATAAACTACTGTATTCTGAACGCCCTTTCAAGGGACACAAATGTTGCGCCTATACCCTTGTAAATATAAACATTTTTGGTCATTGTGGCCTTAGATTTACTCTAAGCATGCCGACTGGTCTCCGACAACGGCATGCCGTCAGGTGGAGGGGATTTATTTGACACCTCAATCCAAAACTGGTCTTTAACTGAGACCTCTACAGCTCTAACAAACGGATGGACGAACAGCTGTCATTCTGGTCAAGCGCGCTAAGGTCCTCAACTTAGTCTTTGGAAATACACACCTTCCTCCTGCACACTAAATGCTGGAGAGGGACGCTTTCATGAGGTGGTCTCGATATCACCAACTGGCTGAGCTGCCCCGTTATACAAACGTTCCTCAACTTACTCTCTATTCCCCGAAGGGTCGATGGTGAGTTGCTGGAGGAAGGTAACTCAGGCATGCAGTCAAAATGATTAACGTCGAGATGGACCCAGAGCTGCAACTACTACTACTACACACCACTTCCTTTCGCTCCCCTACCCATAACTTACTCCCCCCACCTCTCCCTAATTTATATACCATTTCACACCATCTTCCCACCCACACACTCACCCTTTCCCTCTTCCCACACATACCACTTAACATTACTCTCATACTCTCACCCACACCAATTTACAACCACTCGTCTGCTACTCCTACTCCTACTTCACATCCCACATACCTCCTTTATCTCTCATCTGCAAATACACCACTTCACACCCCCTCCCGAACCCCCACATACACTTCAGATTCAACCCCACCCATGTCATTCCATACCCCACCCCTCCCCACCCGCCCCTTACTTCTCTCTACTCCTATGCTTTTTCCTCTTTGTTTCTTATCTCGCAACACACATTCCTCCCCAACCACTCACTTAAACGCACACACACACACACACACACACACACACACACACACACACACACTTCCCTCTCTTAAACCCACACTTACCCCCACATTCCTCCATTCCATCCGTACTCTCTCTCTCTCTCTCTCTCTCTCTCCCTTACCTCACCACCCATATATCTACCCCCTATGACCATTTCCCAACCTACGCACCACCTCACACCTCTCCCGCACTTACATCCACTCCTCCCTCACCCTCCAACACACAACTCACACTTTCCCCCACTCACACCCCACCCCACACCCCTCCCTCACTCCCATCTACTCCCCCACCCCCACATACTACTTCACACTTCCACCCACGCACACACTACACCTCGCACTTCCCTCACTCACTTCCACCCACCCCTTTCCCCAAACCACTCTTAGGTCACAGCCACACCGAAAGCGAGCTGGCGCGCCCCTACTGTCACCCTCCCCACTCATTTACTCTCCATCATCCCACCTAAATATCTTCTCCAGCACCTCTCTCCTATCCACACCCACTATCCGTCCCCCCCCCTCGCCCTAACTCCGATCCAACTACCCTTCTTGTCTTTCACTACTGTCCCATTCCTATAATACCCATTCCTCTCCTTCCCCATGGTCCTTTTTCTTACCCAGTACCCCTTCTTCTTTCCTGTTTTCCCTTTCCTCATCACCTACAAACCAACCACAACCTCTCCCCCACCTACATTCCACCTCACACCCCTCCCTCACTCGCAGACCACATCACACATTTCCCTCACCTCTCTTGCTCATCCTTATTCATTCCACACACCACCATCCCATCCACATACCACCTCCACCATCCCTCACCACCCACACACTTTCCTCACTCCCACCCACTTCTCCCTCGACTGCCACTCCCATCAAAGGCCCCTCCCCCATGAAACACACACACACACACACACACACACACACACACACACACACACACACACACACACACACACACACAGCAAAAACTCCCGCCTCACTTCTGACATTTCCACGAGGCGTGCTGAAGGAAGGTTTGTCGTCTCCTATTTCTTCAGAAGACAAAAAATGAGAGAGAGAGAGAGAGAGAGAGAGAGAGAGTGTGTGTGTGTGTGTGTGTGTGTGTGTGTGTGTGTGTGTGTGTGTGTGTGTGTGTGTGTGTGTGTGTGTGTGTGTGTGTGTGTGTGTGTGTGTGTGTGTGTGTGTGTGTGTGTGTGTGTGTGTGTGTGTGAGTGTCTCTCTCTCTCGCTCCAAAAGATATATGAAACTTTTCAACTTTCTGTATTTTGATATGGTGGACGAAACGCTTGAACAAAAACTCCAATAACATCTTAAGCATATGTTTACTTAATGCCTGAGTCAATATAGTTTAACGAAGGAGCTTTACACAACAGATATAATTCACTATCCATTCACAACTACTTGCCTTGGGGGAAAAACAAAACAAAACAAAAGAAAACAAAATCGGGAGCAGTACTACCGCTCATTGTGAAACCATCGATCACTTGGTTGAAGATATGGTACTTTCGGGGGCGAGTGCGTGAGTGTGCATGTGAAGTGTGCGTGCGCCGTATACGTGTGGGTGTGCGGGTGCGGGTGTGACAGAGATTGAGAAACAGGCAGGTAAAAAGACAGTAAAAAAATCCCCTGGTGCCTCGTGCCAATAAAAATAATATATAGTTCTATAACCAACCTTCGCTTTAAATTTGCATATGTTCCATGATCTGTCGCATGATTGTTCGGGAGGTAAGGAGGGAGGAGTGGAGAAACATATAAAAAAATGGATGAATGGATGGATGGACAAATGGATGACAGGCAGGGATGGGACGTAATGGAGAAGCATAAATAAGAAATGGATGGAGGAATGGAGAGATGGATGGAAGTACAGAAGCATACTGGATGGATGATGGATGGATGGATGGATGGAAGTACAGAAGCATACTGGATGGATGGATGGATGGATGGAAATAAAGAAACACACTGGATGGATGGATGGATGGGAAGGAGAGAGAGAAAGAACAGATGCATATCAGAAATGGATGGATAGCACGGAGGGGAAGAAGCTCATCCTATCTCTCGCACATTTCCCCTCCCCCCTTCTGTCTGTCTGTCTGTCTGTCTGTCTGTCTCTCATCTGAAGTGAAATCTCTTGGAGTGAATGGGTTAATGAAGGAAATATCTAACCTCTCTAGTTCCAATAACCTCTCCTAGGCTGAAAATAAATACCCTGGGATATGTATTCTATTTATGTATCTTTATGGCAGGCTTGCACTCGCCTTACGTGGTGGGCAGCTCTACTACACACATTTAGGCCTTGTTTTACGGATTATTGAGGGAAAAGGAAGATTAGTCCGTAGAACCTGGAAACACCACTCTATCAATGGAGAAGTTATTAGAGAAGTAATCCACCCCCATCCAAGGCTTGACTCATGGGTATAGGTGTGTAAGGCATTTGGAGGTAACAGGAGAAAGCAAACGTGAAAATCGTGTTCTTGTGTCTGTTTGTGCATGAAAGAGTTTATACGTCACTGAAGAAGCCTTGACTGGGTGTGAAAATCTGAGAGCACATGAGAGGACATCCTACGGCACCTTCTTAATGTCTGTCCTCGGGTGGGACTGAACCAAGGTCATGAGATTTGGTAGACGACCACGCTACCACCCGACCACTGGAAGCAAGACTGTTATATATATGACGTCATTGTACTGAGAGGATTATAATATTTCTCTTCTGTTTATGTTTCTTTTTAGCTCGACTTACTTGCTTCTCTTCTCTCTCTCTCTCTCTCTCTCTCTCTCTCAACATATTTCTCGTCAATTTATGCATCCTTTCTCTCTCTCTCTCTTTTTTTTTTTTTTTTTTTTTTTTTTGTTACAGCTCGCCCTCCTCGCTCCTCTTATCTCTCCTCTCTTTCTTGCCGCTTTTCTTCTCCCCTCCTGGTTCTGTAATCATATTCTTTGTTTTTCTCCCCCATTACATATTTTCTCATTTCTTCTTCCTTAATCTGTCGTCATAAACACTGACGTTATAATTATCGCCATCACCAAGGCCCGTTCTTATTCATCATCATCAACTTTTTCTTCGTCTCCTCTTTCTTCCTCTTCTTCTCTCTCTCTCTCTCTCTCTCTCTCTCTCTCTCTCTCTCTCTCTCTCTCTCTCTCTCTCTCTCTCTCTCTTTATCTCTCTTTCTATCTGTCCGTGTCCTAGAACCCCGAATACAAATGAACTTCTTGACAGATATGGTTTTTCCTCAGCAAAATAAATAAATAAATATATAATTAGGATAAAATGGTCTTGCATAATCACAAAAACAATCCTTTTTTTTTTCCCCCGAAACGTATGACAAGAACTAAGCTAAAGAAAAAAAAACAAATTGAGGTTACCAGGAACGAAATAGAAAATGAATAAACCAATGGATGGGATTATTGGTGGCTGTTTCTGACCTCCTCCTCTTCGCTGGCTGTCTCCTAAGCTGGATATAATAGTTTAGGAATGGCGAGACTTTCATCTTCATCATCATCATCATCATCATCATCACCATCAACATCATCATCATCATATTTAATGGAATAAAAGCAGGTACGAATTTCATCATCATCAATCATCATCATCATCATCATACTTAACAGCATCAAAACACGTGATCATATTGAAGAGGTTAAAATGAAGCCCTTAAGATGCAAGTTGCCTTTGGTTATTATATTCCTACTACAGCCAGACTTAATTTATTTGGATATCTCGTACTAAAGAGGGTTACGGGCGCTCCATTAACTCCTTTATTACTGTGGCATCTTTATTTATCACTACAAGCAGGTGACACAAAGTTATTTATCAAGGTAGCGTCATCACATCAGTCATGCTTTAACCTGGTGATTCTCTTTAGTTTGGTACAGACTTTTTTCTCTTAATTTTTTCTGTTTCAATCTTTGTGCGTAGATTAATTAGATACTCCGTTCCCTGAGTCTGCCAGTCGAACAGCCCTCCTCGTTTTCACACACCTTCGCATGTCACTGTCTCGACACTAATACCTACCGTCCATCATGAGTACATACTAGGGCTCTCATTTAGAACGATGAGATGGAAAAGTGACAAGAATGATTTAACGAGACGTCGGTGGATCTTATGTAAAATCAGTGAGCTAGTGAGAGTTTAAAGCAAATTCAAATCGACAACTATTCCCTGTCCGACCTTGGGCTTGATCTCGCGTCCTTATAGAGAGCATTACCCCGCGCTACCCACCACACATTACCCCGTGGTGGCAGGAGGAGAGGCATACCAAGAGGTGTGTGTGTTTGGGCATACAGATGATGACACGAACCCCAACAGTGCCGCATTTATGAACCATCCAAACCCCTACCATCCCATGACGTACTGCCAAATTCTTGCTGCCTCCGGACGATTTTATTCAGCCTGGGAGACACTATGTAAACTGGAGGGGTTGGATATAGCTTTTATTAATTCCTTTAACACTAGCTATCTCGACTACAAAAAAAAAAAAAAATCGTACGGTGATACCTCCCATATACTACAAAAATCGTCTGGTGCTTTCTCCCCTACACTACATAAAATCATCTGATGTTATCCCCCTACACTGCAAAAAATCGTCTAGTCATATCTCTCCTACACTACAAAAATCGTCTGGTGTTCTCTCCTACACTACAAAAAATCGTCTGGTGCTATCTCCCCTACACTACAAAAATCGTCTGGTGCTATCTCCCCTACACTTAAAAATCGTCTGATGATATCTCCTTACACTACAAAAAATCATCCAGTGCTAACAAGGTTAAATTATTGATCATCTGACTGAAGGGGTTAATTGCGTGGCCATATTTCGTTGATTTTTGTTACTTCCAGACGATTTTTTTGATCTTAGTAAGGATGCCCGTGGCAGTGAGGAGGTTAATAAAGACTATGTTTAATACTTAAGAGTTCGGAGGGCGTCTTATAGCTGTGCAAAATTACTTGAGATGGCAGTAATAATAACAATAATAATAATAATAATACATAATGATGATGATAATGATGATGAAAATTGTATAATCATCATCATCATCATCATCATCATCCATTCCTTTCTTGCCCCATCAGAAGCGCAGGGGTTCACTACTGCGCTGGTCAGTCCCGACATTAAAGGTAGGGGTGACCAGCCCCACTCGCCTCTCAGCGGAATCATGCGAGCAATAAATCCCAACCACGCCTCAAATGGAAAGCCCTATAAGCTCGATTTGGTCAAAGCGTCTTAATCCACTAGACCACTATGTGTCATTTGCTTCTATGGGCTTAGTTACCAGCCAGCGCACCATACAGTTTCCTGGACAACAGAAAATTATCTGACTTGTCAAGCAGTACAAACTCACCTGAATGCAGCACTACATCGAGTGAGTGGATGGTTGGCGCCCTCATCTACCAAAAATGAATAAAAATGAGTCATCGAACTGAAAAGGCTAACCAATTCAGTGAAATGACATACGCGTTTCTTCTTAGTCTTGCAATACCCAGACGGTTTCATGTCGCTTACAGACACCTTTCGAACTTGGTGGGTCACTGTAGATATAGCCTTCATTAACACCTTCACTACACGAGAACTTCACTGACCTAAACAAAATCGTCTGGTGGTAACAAGAATAAACTGTCACGAAAGTAAACGGAATAGCCAAATTTTACGATCAGCGATTCTTCTTAACCATGAAAACAGTCAAGTAACGTTCTTCTGTAGTGTATTCTTGCTTAGACGATTCTGTTACGCTTAAGAAAGGCATATCTTATTAACGTGGTTTAAAAAAAAAATCTATATCTATATCCTACAGTTCGAAAGGATATAGGATTGGAAAGCAACAGGAATAAAACACAAGGCACGTCACTAGAATGTAACGATTTAAGATTTAGTTATTATGGGAGTCGTAATGGCTTAAATCCGAGGCATGGTTGAAGTTTACGCTCTCATAATGCCACTCAGGGAAGGGCGAGGCTGGCCACCCTCAGCTTAAATGTTGGAAATCAGTAGCCTAGCCCCGGGCCCCTACTCCTGATAGGGCAAAAAGATGCTATTATTGAAAATCAGTTTGCTCTGTCGATTTTCTTTTCCTTTTGTTTTGTTTTGAGATGTTATGGCCGTGTCGAGACGATAAAAAATGAAAGACTAAAGCCCGTGTCCCATATTCAAGTTCATCTTCGAGACCGGCCCCGATCACCACGATCTTACCCTCGAGGTATGATCTTGGTGAAATGCCACAATCATACCTCAAACGGCAGGCCTAAACGGCCATTTCACGACACAGTCACGTTAGTGCTAAGACACACAAAGGCATTGCTATGACAAGCCACGACATTTTACGGAAGCGTAGCGTTATCCTGACGAAACACTACGATCATCCTTCAGTTCATAAATAACGGTCACTTTGACTCCACGGCACGCCAAGACATCGCCACGACACGCTACCACAAGCTACGACACGCTACGGAACCGGTAAATTACCACTAAGTCACTGCTAAGATTATCAGGACATATGACGATACACGACGATGGCCTGGGGTTGCCATACGTCCGGATTTTACCAGACATATCCTGCATTTAGGTGTCAAAATCTTCGTCCGGGAGGAATTTTTAAAATTCTCCAAAAGTCCGGAATCTCATATTCCATCACTTTTTCTCGAAAAATTTAATATACCATTAAACTCTGTAATGACGAGAGAGAGAGAGAGAGAGAGAGAGAGAGAGAGAGAGAGAGAGAGAGAGAAGGCATCATAAATCACCATCGAACTTTTTCAATCTGTGTGTGCGTGTGTGTTGTGCATGAAACTGTGTGTGTGGGAGATTTGCCTGTTAATAAGTACAAATACACATACACGACACATAAACGATGATATACTTGTGTGTGCAATAAGGAAAGGCACACATGATGAGTTTTGAGCGCTTACCACCCACCCACCCACCTACACCCACACACTAATATAAGCACATTTAAGCAAAAGAGCACACACACGCATACACACACGTACGCACACATCCATACTTGTACTTGTTATCATGGAGGTAAGGCACGCACATTCATACACACAGGTGCAACCAAACGTACACACCAATGTACGCAGTTAACTCCAGCTCGAAAACATCTTTCATTTTGTTTACTTTTATCTCCGGATTTTTCTTCATTAGGAGAGATTTTTACCCGCTTCGCTAGTCGCCAGGCATAGCAAAGAGACGTGTGCTTATCTATTCTTCTTGGAGGAACCTTTGATATAAATCTTTAGTGTAATTAACCCCTTCGGTCCGATGACGTCTACTTGATTATATTTTTTGCTATCTTCAGACGAAGTTACTCATTGGACAAGCGACTTTTTGGAAGAAATTCTTGTACATAGCCTTCAATTTTTGTATATAGCCTTCATTCACTCCTTCACCATCAGGAGCGCTTGTAAGATGAGCGAAATCCTCTGGTAATAGAAAAAAGAAGGGACAATACCACTAACTCTGCACCACCTATTTTCACAGGGTATACTCCTATGGCCTCTCCCCACTCCCCAATCACCATTCAGCTCGTTTCACCCATATCCACTGCCCCCCAAGCCTCCTTCTTTACCCCCTTCCCTCCCTGGACACTTTCACTCTCAGAAGATATATTGAAATCAGCTTTTTCTGTGTCCAAACCACTCAATTTTCACAGAGCATATTTAGACTCTCCAACCCCACCGTCCACCAAATTCCCATCCCATCCCACCCATTCCTTTGCCCAACATGCCAATTTATTATTTCACCCTCCTTTGGGGGTCTCATGGCGCGACGCAGGTAAGGCGGTCGACGAATTCGCTTGTTGCTGAAGTATATGGGGTTGGGCATCCACATTCAATGCGGGAGGGATTTCTAAGTCGAGTAAAATCCTTCGGAGGCGGCACACACACACACACACACACATACACACACACACACACACACACACACACACACACACATCCACACACAAATCCACACATCCACACAGACTCCAGACACAAACATACACACCCACACACACACACTTGCATCTAAGCAAACACACACAAGTGGAAGCAAACAAAAACTCACACGAAGACCTTAATAAAAAGATCAAATTTACTGCCGAGAATTTAGTATGGCAAACACAAGCGTCACTTCTGTACTAGAGATGGCCCGAGGTTACAGCTGTTGTTGTCTTTTGGGCAATAACAACAACAACAACAACAACAACAATAATAATAATAATAATAATAATAATAGCAATAATAAGAGAAAATGAAGAAGAAGAAGAAACAAATAATAATAATAATAATAATAATAATAATAATAAATAAATAACAATAATAATAACAATAATAATAATAACAACAACAACAACAACAACAATAATAACCTAATTTCACTTACTCAAAATGCCCATTGCTTCGTCGGCTATGGAGTTTCGCGGCATCTCTTCATAACCAATTTACTTCCCTATATGGCAGGTTAATACATAGTATTTTTGTACGCTGATGCTGCAGAGGGGGTCCTTTTACGGGGTGGCAAATATATAACCAGGGGACTTTGCTGCCCGGTTATAGATACGTTTCTCAGTTCCCTCCCTATCCCACAAAAATAAACTTCCCACAGCTCCGTTCCTATCCCACAAAAGGATGATGGTGGACGGCAACAGAAGGACAGTTTCAACCTGCAGTCCGCCGGGCAGCATGGAACAACAGTAATAACAACAATAACAACAGCAATAACAGTAACTTGTACAATAACGACCATAACATGTATAACAATAACAACAACATTCTTATTCTCTACGTTGGTCATCTGTGTCGATATAAAATAGAAATAAATGTGAGAAAATAAAAATAGCCCATAATATGAAAAATAAATCGCTGAGTGCGAGGTCAAGATACGAAAACATTTAAGCCGACGAGAATACGGGCCAGATAACGTCGCTAAATACGTCTCCATAACACTTAATAATTGGTTTGTCTTCGTCTGACGGAATTGGGTCACTGTCAATGAGTATTTAATCGTGGTTGCATGATATTTGATAAGCCTTGGTTATGGGGCACGGATAAGTCTCCTTGGTTACTAGCTATATCGATCCTCCAGTCTAATTTCACCTGACCAACGACTGAGCTGGAAGAGGTAAAGGGTATATGCTAAGTGACAAGAAACCGACTATATTATTAAGGATAGCTTTGTTTTCTCAATTTGTCAAGTTTAATAATCATTTTAATGTGGATGAAAACAAACGTATTCACAAACAGTCTTAAATACATGTTAAACTAGGAGAGTTCATAAGTACAGCCCATAACGACAAGTAGACAAAATAAGTGGGAGGAAAACACTGGAAAAAGTCTAACTCCTTCAGTCCAGTGGCGTGATGTTTAGTCTATTTTTTCTGCCTCCAGACATTTTTCTTCAGCCTGAGTCTTTTCGAACGAACAGTGTTAGATACAGCCTTCATTAATCGCTTCTTTAAAACAATTCACGTCAAGCTAAATAAAATCGTCTTACATTCTACACTGAGGGACAAATCAAAAGTTTCCTGTAACTTGAGAAATAATTAACTATACTGGGAGGTAACAATAACACCAAATGTCGCCCGGTGGTCTACTGGGTTGAGCTGCTCTAAACAAATGGGGTCCGTCAAGGTTTAAATGGGAGGTGGCACTTATCTGCACACATAATGACACTCAGGAACGAGCAAGGCTGGTCGCCCTTGCTCACAAGTCCTCAGTGAGAAGCCTAGCCCTGGGAGTACACCCCGGATGGTGCAAGATAGCACTAGTTGATATTCTGTGTGTGTGTGTGTGTGTGTGTGTGTGTGTGTGTGTGTGTGTGTGTGTGTGTGTGTGTGTGTGTGTGTACTCGCCACGTGACTGAAGGACAGTTCATCTTTACGAAGAATGGTAATGAGAAACATCAGTGAAATAAAAAACGTAAGCTGTTCCCTGTTTTTGCCTCCCTCTAGTATCACCCAATAAGTCAATATTATGTACTCACATGGGCTGGTGACACGCTATGCAAGGATCATTCATTGCTATAGACGCACGGACCTGAGGAGAGAGTAAGCCTGTCATACAATTTCCTTGCCACAGGTGACATGGAACGAATGAGGCTACTTGCAACACAGGTACTGGGGGGTACATGCCTTGACTAATACCAGTGGGATTTTTCCGAAACAAGAATAAGGTGGGGATGGGGTGGGGATATGAATGAGGTGTGAACTGGAAGGATGGCAGCGTGATGGCGGAGGACATGGTAATATGATGATTTGTTGCTGGCCACCCCCTCCAAGATGAAGACATCGGGCTGTATACTGTATAAATAGACATACAGGTAAAATGATAGATAAACAGACGGACAGATAGACAGACAGACAAGAAATTAGTTAGATACACAGACAAGCAAATATATACACAGACCAAAAGGAAGAAAGAAGGAAAGAACGACAGACAAGAAGACATACAGATATGTGTTTAAAGATAGATAGACACGTTGATAGATAGACAGATGAACAGACAGACGCATCCAGCCCACAAATCCTTGCCCTATTAACCGCATTTTCCGACATGCAGGGAATACGTGGGTACAATTCCTTCCCCCCTAATCTCCACGGCTCACTCTCCGCCACACTCAGCCCCTTCACTCCGATGACGTGCGATTTATTTAATTTCCGCTACCACCAGGCGATTTTATTCAACCCAGGACGGACCTCTCGTAGTGAAGGGGTTAAGGAAGCGTCCATCCTTAGCTGAATAAAATCGTCTGGAAGTAGCAAGAGTAAGTAAGCAGTTGGAAGGGGTTAAGAGCTTGTATGGGAGTCTTCAGTTTTATTTCTGGCTTTAACCTCTTCAGTTTGAGGATTTTTTTGTTCGGTACCATTAGATGATTTTAAGTGATGGTAGGTGAAGGACTTGGTAACCTACCCCAGGGTCCCTACGCTCCTGATGAGAGAGAGAGAGAGAGAGAGAGAGAGAGAGAGAGAGAGAGAGAGAGAATTAAGTGCTCCGGAAATGTTAGATATTGCCTTCATCACCCTCTTCACAACTATCTATCTATCTATCTATCTATATACCTAGGCTGCTTCCCCCATGGAAAGGGAGGTAGCCGAGACAGGACGACACACTCCCCATTTACTCATCCATTCAAACACAGTCATTCGCACCTTAGCCCCAAAGGGAGGAACGGACAGATCCTCACCGCACCACACCACACATGGGTCAACTGCGCAGTGCAATCAGTGACATCCGCAGCAGGACCCAACAGCAGAGCTGGTTTACCCCTGCCACATCATAATAGACCCATCCCCTTACTCGCACTTGACCTGACTAGCTAATCAGACCAAATGCGGGAGAATATCTCCTCGGGGCTTCGTCATCATTTATTCGTTCACAATTTCTCTCCACTTATTTCTGTCACACACAGCCACTCTTCCTTGCTCAACAGACATCCCTCTCGCATCCAGCGCTCTCTTCACACTGTCCATCCATCCTATTCGTGGTCTCCCTCTCAGCCTTACACTTCTCACATCAGATCTAGTTATCTTTTTCATCAATCGCTCATTATCCATTCTCTCCACATGCCCAAACCATCGCAACACCCTCTGCTCAACTCTACCAGCCATCTCCCGAACAACTCCAGTTCTCCTTCGCACTTCATCATTTCGCACTCGATCCATATGCGTCACTCCACACATACGGTACTCCTCAGACACCTCATCTCCATTACATTCAAACTTTTCCTCTCTGCTACACCCATATTCCATGTTTCTGCCCCATATAACGCAGTCGGTACCACAACACCCTCATACAGCCTTCTCTTTACATCCATTCTAAGTGAACGACATCTAAACACTTTTTTCATTCCTCCCAGCACCTTTCCTACTTCATTTATTCTAAACTTCACTTCTGCATCTATTCTTCCATCCATAGCAACATGCGACCCTAAATATTTAAAACACTCCACCTCCTCAAGCAACTCACCATTCAAAACTATATTCATCCCCGTACCATCTACCAACCTCGTACACTTCATCACTTTACTTTTATTCTCATTTACTTTCAATTTCCTCCTTTCACACACCCTTCCAAACTCCTCTACCAACTGTCTCAATCTCTCCTCTGAATCAGCCACCAGTGCAGTATCATCTGCAAACAGCAGCTGCTTCAGATTCCACTCTCCACCATCGACATTCATCAGACTCAGACCTCCACCTAAAACTCTTGCATTCACCTCCCTTACAACACCAACCATATAAATATTAAACAACCAAGGCGACATCACACATCCCTGTCGCAGCCCCACTCTCACGGGAAACCAATCGCTCACAGCATTTCCCACTCTTACACACGCTCTACTATTTAGATAAAAACTTTTCACCCCTTTTAGTAACCTACCATCAAGTCCATACAATCTTAAAACAGTCCACAAAGCCTCCCTATCAATTCTGTCATACGCTTTCTCTAAATCCATGAATGCCCAAAACACATCCTTGCCTTTCGCTAAATACTTTTCACACACTTGTCTCACAGCAAACACCTGATCCACGCACAGCAAACACCTGATCCACGCATCCCCTCCCTCTCCTAAAGCCACACTGCTCATCACCAATTACTCCCTCTGTACCCTCTCTAACTCTCATAATTAACACTCTACCATACACCTTACCTACAACACTCAACAGACTTATACCCCTAAAGCTAGTACATTCATACTTATCACCCTTGCCTTTATACAACGGGACCACACAAGCACTTGCCCAGTCAATTGGCACCATACTTTTCACAATGCACACATTCAACAATCCTACTAACCAGTCAACAATAGTCACTCCACCACCCTTCAGGCATTCAACAGCACACCCATCCATACCTGCAGCTTTCCCTGTTTTCATCTCCTTTACTGCCTTCTCCACTTCCTCCTGCGTGATCAAAGAATCATTCAACTCTCCCAACACATTTATTCCTTGCACCCTTCCATCTGCCACAATCTCAGCCACCCTTTCCTCCTCTACATTTAACAATCTTTCAAAATACTCTGCCCATCTCTTCCTTACTGCATCAGTCTCAATTAACAACCTTCCATCCTCTGCTTTTATTCACTCTTCCTTCCCCGACTCTCCCTTTCGCACCCTTTTCACCTCCTTCCAAAACATTTTCTTATTCTGTTGAAAATTCTCAGTCAGCCGCCTACCCCACCTCTCATCTGCTGCCACTTTAGCATCACGCACAGCTCTTCTCGCCCTATTCCTCCTTTCCTTATACCTCTCATATGACACCTCATCCTTCCTCTGCAGCCACACTTCATATGCACGTCTCTTCTCTGCCACAGCCATACTTATTTCCTCGCACCACCATTCACTTCCTTTTCTTACACCACCACCCACACGTCTCACACCACACACCTCTTCTGCATGCCCCACCACAGCACTCTTAAACAACTGCCATTCCTCCTCCACACTGCCATTTTCCTGATCTTTCACTGCGTTCCACTCATCTTTCAATTTCTCCTGATACTCTATCATTTTCTCTCTTTTATCCAACTCACTCACTTTCAAAACCTCCCTGCCACACCTAACCCTCCTAGCTCTCACTCATCTCATACCTACTCTTAACTTTCCCTTCACCAGGTAGTGGTCAGACATACCTCCACCTTCCCCTCTCAGAACTCTCACATCCAACAATCTTCCTATTACATTCCTAGACACAACCACATAGTCCATCAAAGCTCTATCAACAACCCTTCCACCCTCCTGTCTCACCCACGTATACTTATAAATATCTTTCTTCTCAAACTGCGTATTTCCAATCACCATCTCTCGCTCAACACACATCCCTATCATTCGTTCCCCATTTTCATTTCTTCCAGGCACACCATGTATACCAACTATGCCTTCAACTGCTACATTTCCCACTCTAGCATTCAGATCTCCCATCATTTCCACATTCACATTCGCTCCAAAACTCTGCAGACACTCATCAACATCATTCCAGAAAGACTCCCTCTCTTCTTCATCCCTTTCACTACCAGGCCCATATGCACTCACAAACACCCACAACTCCCTTTCAAATTTCGCTTTCACCCACATCAGTCTCGATGACACCTCCTTCCATGCAATCACACACTGCTGTACTTCCGGACTCACGAACAAGGCCACACCTTCTCTTGCCCTTCCTCTATCAACACTAGACAATCTTTCAGTCACACTTCCAAACATAGACTCACCCTTCCCTTTCATCTTCGTTTCACTCAAAGCTAACACATCCAACTTTCTTCTCACAAACATTCTCCCAATCTCCTCCCTATTAGCCTCAATCGTACTACATCCACGCACATTCATAGACCCAATCTTCAGGGTACGGGGATAACTCAATCCCCCATCCCTTTCTCTGGCCTGCCACTTTTTAGGAACTAAAAAACAGAGGAGGGGGTCCCTAGTCCCCTCACCCAGCCCCTTTTAGTCGCCTTTTACGACACACAGGGAATACGGTGGCAGTATTCTTCCTAACACAACCTGGCTGCAGAGTAGTAGTACCACTCCATAGTGCGGCCAGATTGTGTGATAGTCTGTTAACCCCGTCAACCTGGGTGACGTCCTTTTTAAGCTGTGGGAGAATCTCTAGGAGCGGCCCTGTCTGTAAGTCGCTCCTTAAGGATTTTCGGAAACATGGTACTTCACACCCATAGACTTTATCGAACATTTGTCAGCTACTTCTGTACTTGTTAGCTTAATTCCAATGTCAACAATTTTATTCAACTTTCCAGAGACTTTTCGGACAGGAGGGGTTAGAGACGACCCGCAGTAGCTCCTTTAGCAACAAGAGGCTTATTCTAACATAAACTGTATGTATGTAAACATAATACAGGGTAGTCTGTAAATATCGTTCTTCTGGAAACTCACCTGGGGGTCTCTTATTGTGTTGTGTGGGTGGGTGTGGAGTAAAATGTTTAAAAAGGGTTGTGGGAAGTTGGAAATACATGATGTGGGGTTGTGCTAGTTGTTGCAATCCCAGGCTCGTCTAAATGTGAACCCCGTGGACTGCAGGCATAAGTTCCTCTTCTCCTGCAGTCCACCATCCTCGTTAACTGACAGACGTTTGTAGAGCCAGGTAGTTGAGATCCCTGGTTAATATCCGTGCCACCAAATGAAGGCGTCCCTCTCCTGCACCATGATTTACGGTAAGTGGTAACACTGACTGAGCCGTCCCCGCAACACAGGAAAAATCACCCTGCCGAGTGGAAGAAGGGCGCTATGTATGGACCACCCTGTCAACAGAAAAATAAAATAAATAAATAACCGGCTACGAGGGTATAAAGTAAAAAAAAAAAAAAAAATACAAGGCCTGGCTGATGAGATCACCAGTATTCTGAATAACTAACGGTATCTTCAGTGCCTGTCAGAAGGACAACAGTCTTGTTCCTGGTTTTACCCTCTTCAGCACATGATCGCCTTTTTTTTTTTTTTTTTTAATCAGGATTTCTTTCTTACTTTCTCTTTATACATGCAGGCAAATACATAATTCTGCGTACCCTGTGTTTGCTTTGGGCTCCTCTCATCAATAGCAACAACCTCCTATACACTTCTCTGAAAATTAGTACTTATAATCATTTCTTTTCTGTATTATCTGGACATTTCTATTTCAACTAAGATAGCTTTCTCAAACACGAGTCATTCCATGGCCTTAATCCCGTCAAAACTGAGGCATATTTCCTAAGTAAAAGTAGGCAGTATGAGGGCAGCAAGTACAAAATAAAAGTTCTTGGGGCGAAGGTGCTGAGTTTGCTGAGCGGTGTTGCATGCTGAGGAGCAGTACACGAGTCGGAATGATGGATGAGGGGAGAGTAATTTGCGTTGGCTCAGTGGATAATACACGTGTCATATACAGTACTCGCCTTTTGCACACGTGTTTGCTCTCTCTCTCTCTCTGGCTGAGGAGGAATATATTTAAAGATTCGTGGTAAAGGCGTGAATATTAGATGGTGTTTCTGCAAGAAATTTAAGGGGAAGGGGAGAGAATAAATTATGTTCAATGGATGTGGTGAGAGAGAGAGAGAGAGAGAGAGAGAGAGAGAGAGAGAGAGAGAGAGAGAGAGAGAGAGAGAGAGAGAGAGAGAGAGAGAGAGAGAGAAATGGATGGCAATTTTAGACCAAGTTGAAATGAGAAGAGTTTAGCAGTTTACCCCACGTAGAAGAATCGCTGTCTTTTATTTCACTCAATATCTTGTTCTCCTACTACCTGTAAACCCACCTGTACAATGAGGGACCTAGGTGGACACTGACTATTGAGGGAAGTATTCTGAATAAGTCGGGGAGTAAGCACATTGACTAGCTTCCATAAGGACCTTCGTTGTGGTGGTGAGGGGCGCCTTCACGCGGTGGCACCGATATGACCGAGGGATGGAGTTGTCTGGTTATAAAAAACATCCTTCATTCCCTTCCCTATCCCCCCAAAGGAGGATGGTGGGCTTCAGACGGCGAGCAACTTCATTCTGCAGTCAACCAGGTTCAGGTTTCAGATGTTTATGTGGATACACCACAACCATCACAACCACCACCACCAACAACAAAACACACACTTCTACTGCTGCTACAACTACTACTACTACTACTACCACTACTACTACACCATCACCACCACCATTACTCGATATCATCTTTTTTTCGGCTCTCTCATCTATCGTATTGTGCTGGGAATTTCCTAACATGGAGTTCATGCTCAGATGTAAAACGTAAAGAAAAGAGTAACACAAATCTTGCTAAGTAGTTGGCAGTCTCTATCTTCTCTTTCCACAGCAAAAATCCATTCAGACGCATGACGAAATCTCCCACTACATTCCTGTTATTTATAGTCGATATTCTTTATCTGAAAGGAAATGAGTTAGGTATATCTCCACGACTCATTCTCTACAGGTCGACCTTCCAGACTGAGAAAAAATGGTCTGCAGGTAGCAAGAACATCGTCATCAACAACAACAAAAATACGTCATCGGACTGAGAGATAATGTGCTATGGTTTCGTGAGAAGCAACACTGTAAAAAAAATAATAATAATAATAATCTTGCAAGAATATATAGGAGTCTCTTGTTCACAGTACTCCTTTGTCTCGCATTCCAGAAATTCATGACTGGTAAATGAAGCTGGCGGAGAACATAAAACATCTGGAAAAAAAAAAAAAAATCCAGTACATACACAGGGTGTCGCGTGACTTGATGTAGTAACCTCAGGAGATGGTACTTCGGCTGATTATGAGCAAAAAAGTTTATATCAAACTAAGTCCAATTCTCAGCCATTACGAAGATACAGTTATTGATGACCTTATGAACTGTCGCCCTCAGAATTCCCCCATACGGCCATCAGCAATTGTAGCTTCGCAACTGTGAAGAAATGGACCCATATATATATATATATATATATATATATATATATATATATATATATATTTTATGCGAGAAAGAAGGAACCAAAGGCCATGAGCCCGCAATAACAGTTCCCTCCAAGAGAAAAACAAAATGCAATAGAAAGACAAAGTCAAGATCCGATCATTTTGAGATGCCTGGATACACTGCGTTTGAAAGACTGGAGATCATAGGCAGCAGGAAATACAGACAGAGGGAGACAGTTCCAGAGCTGACCTGTTGCATAAATGAAAGACTGGGAGTAACAGTTAACTCTTGCATTAGAGAGCTGGACAGAAAAGGGATGAGAGTTTGCTGCCAGACGGGTGCTACGTGCTCGTCGTAGAGGTGGAGGAATGCAAGCAGACAGTTCAGAGGAGCAGTGACCATTAAAGTAGCGATAGAAAAGAGATAAAGATGCAACAGTGCGGCGAAGAGACAGAGGTTGAAGGGAGTCAGTAAGAGGAGGAGAGTTAATGAGACGAAAAGCCTTTGACTCCACCCTATTGAGAAGAGCTGTATGCGGGGAGGCTCCCCACACATGAGAGTTGTACTCCACACAGGGGCGGATAAAACCCCTGTATAGAGTCAACAATTGTCCAGGGGTAAAGAAAGAGCGGAGTCGGCTTAGCACACCCAATCTCTTGGAAGCAGATTTTACAAGAGATGTAATATGATCTTTCCAAGATAAGTCCCGAGTAAATGAAACCCCAAGCATGTTCAAGGATGATGCAGGATTAAGCTGAATATTATTAAACATTAGTGGGTATACCTGTGGAAGATTTTGTCGGGTTGATAGGTGTAAGAACTGAGTCTTAGATGCATTAAAAACAACCATATTATTTTTACCCCAGTCAGAGATACGAGCCAAGTCAGACATTAGGTGTGCCATAGCCTCATCCCTTGTTTGTTGAAGTAACTGTTGAGGTGGGCGTTGCGGGAACCGAATGGAAAGGTGAAGGGTGGAGTCATCAGCGTATGAGTGGATAGGGTTAGATGTACAGCTTAGAAGGTCATTGATGAATAAAAGGAAGAGAGTTGGTGATAGGACAGAGCCCTGAGGAACACCACTGTTGATAGATCTAGGAGAAGAACGATGGCCGTCTACAACAGCGGCTATAGAACGACCAGAAAGGAAGCTAGCGATGAAGGCACAGATAGAAGGATAGAAACCGTAGGAGGGCAGTTTGGAAATTAAAGATTTATGCCAGACTCGATCGAAAGCCTTTGAGATGTCAAGTGCAATGGCAAAGCTTTCGCCAAAGTCCCGAAAGGAGGATGACCAGAAGTCTGAAAGGTAGGTGAGAAGATCGCCAGTGGAGCATCCCTGACGGAACCCGTACTGACGATCAGAAAGAAGGTTGTGATAGGAAAGATGCCTTAAAATTTTTCTATTGAGAATTGACTCGAAAACTTTTGAAATACAGGACGTTAAAGCAATTGGACGATAGTTGGAGGGTTGGGAGTGGTCACCCTTCTTTGGGACTGGCTGAATGAGAGCAAACTTCCAGCAAGAAGGAAAGGTACAAGTTGATAGACAAAGGCGAAAGAGTTTGCCTAGGCAGGGTGTAAGCACAGAAGCACAGTTCTTGAGAACAACAGGAGGGACCCCATCAGGCCCATATGCCTTGTTAGTACTGAGGCCAGTGATGGCAGAAATTACATCAGCTGAAGAAATTATAATGTCAGCCATGAGGAAGTCAGAGGGGGGAAGTGATGGAGGAACAGCACCGGAATCGTCTAAAGTGGAATTGGAGGAGAAAGTCTGTGCGAAGAGATCTGCTTTATCAGTAGAAGAAATAGCTACAAAACCATCATAGTAGAAAAGAGGAGGGAAAGAAAATAAGAAGCTGATGGATTTGGACTATGCTGATGATATTGTACTGATTTGTGGAAGTATTTACGAGATGCAGAGGGTGCTTGATTTTCTGGTGGAGGAAGGAGAAAAAGTGGGATTGGTAATAAATTGTGGAAAGACTGAAATTATTAATATGAACTTGAAGGCCCAAATAGATTGTGTAATTGGGAATAATGTGGTGAAGAATGTAGAAAACTTTAAATATCTGGGAACGATTGTATCATCTAATGCATCATTAAACAATGAAATTGAGGAGAGGATTAGACAGGCTTGGCGAGCTGTTGGAATGTTGAAATCTGTTTGGAATAATAATATGCTTTCGGTACATACTAAATTGAAAATTTACAAGTCCATGGTTAGACCAATTTTAATTTACGGGCATGAGTCATGGTACAGTACAATTGCAACAGATCAAAAAATATTAGGATTTGAGAATAAAATACTGAGAAGGATTCCTGGGGTAAAGTGGCAGGACAGAGTTACAAATGAAAGAGTAAGGGATATTACCAGAGTGGAACCAGTTAATGAATAAGTGAGACTGTCTCGCTGGAAGTGGCTGGGGCACATATACAGAAAAGAAGGTAGTTTAATACAGGATGTGCCAGAGTGGACTGCTAGAGGAAGAAGAGGTAGAGGTAGGTCGAGGGAAACCTGGTTGAGGAAAATGAATAGAGAAGCAGGAGAGGAGTGTTGGTGGGACCTGAAGGAGATGGCAAGAGACAAATATTGGTGAAGAGAGTTCATCGAGGCCCTATGCATCCCGTGGGGTGCCACAGGAAATGATTGCCTGACTGATATATATATATATATATATATATATATATATATATATATATATATATATATATATATATATATATATATCCATCCATCATCCAATCCTACATTGCCCCATGAGGAGCGTAGGAGCCCGGGGCTAGGCAGTTGGTCCTGACATTTAAGATGAGTGAATATATATATATATATATATATATATATATATATATATATATATATATATATATATATATATATATATTTAGCCCCGTGCTCCTACGCTCCTCATGGGGCAATGTAGGATTGGATGATGGATGGATATATATATATATATATATATATATATATATATATATATATATATATATATATATATATATATTTAGCCCCGTGCTCCTACGCTCCTCATGGGGCAATGTAGGATTGGATGATGGATGGATGATATATATATATATATATATATATATATATATATATATATATATATATACATACAGAACCAGCCCTAGAAGCACCTTCTGAAGTTAGTACACCCTGTACATACTCTGTCATAACGTACTGGGTTTAGTTGTCCTTCATTCATCAAGTAGTACCATGAAGCTAGTTGTATTTTTTCAGTGAAGGTCGCCCACTTCCTTACAGCCCAATGCAAAACTTCTGTATTACGAAAGGTTACATCTCGGAAATACTTCCACAATAGATCAGGTCTAGCTGGGAGCGGATGTGTAGGGAAGGGGTGGTGCGCAGGTAAATAGTTGGTTTCGTATGTTTGTGCGTGACAGGAGTCTGTAGTTTCTCCCTCCATAACACGACCCACTTTAAACGATTTGCATTCGAGTGCCGGTACTGGAGAGGGATGCTTTCACATGGTGGTGTCGATACAACCGAGAAGCTCCTTTGCTTGGTTATACAAATGTCCATCAACAACTCCCCCTGAAAGATGGATGGTGGACTAAAGGAAGGGGACAAATTCAGCCTGCGGTCCACCGGGTTCACGTTTCATATGACCTTAGTGCAACAAACACTATTACATCCATGTCCCTATTTCCGTTCTAAGCACGAAAAGACTGGGGCAAAGGAGACCCTATCTAAAGGTTCTGTGGTTTGCCTGGTAATCGTACAGTCTTATATATACGGTATAAAACTTTTAGTACGTCTGTGTGTGTGTGTGTGTGTGTGTGTGTGTGTGTGTGTGTGTGTGTGTGTGTGTGTGTGTGTGTGTGTGTGTGTGTGTGTGTGTGTGTGTGTGTGTGTGTGTGTGTGTGTGTGTGTGTGTGTGGACTGCATGCTCAAGTTGTCCATCTGCAGTCCATTATTACTCCTTTAGGCAGAGAGAGAGGGAGTTGGATGATGATTGTATAACCGCAGCCTAGTTATGTGGGTGAAGGCATCTTTCTCCAGCACACTTCATTTTTGCTGCCCCAGACAATTCTACACGCCATCTCGCCAGGAAGATATTACATGTGAAAGCTGGCAATATCCAAAGGTCATGGGGTTAAGTACGGAAGTGTTGGGCGTTGGGCGGGACCGACAAACTGTCAACTGGGAGGTGGAGAGGGACGCCTGAAAAGTTTCATTGATGGTCGATTTGCTTCTGGTAACTGGTTATGGTTTTAGATCTTATGTGACAAATCCCTGCCCCATATTCTCGTCGGTTGGGGAAGCTCCCTAACATCTTTTCTTAAGCGATTTATTCTACTCATTACGACTTACTGTCCCCTTCTGAGTTACACAAATCCTTCCAATACCGCCATACTCCGCGTAAATAACGTACGAAAGGATATCAATCAGCCATACCCAAAAGTAAGTAGCTAAGGAAGAGACATTAGAGAGCTTCATTAACCGACAAGAATACGAGCCCCTGTCTTACAAGTTATCTGAATACTTGAGAGTTTGTTGAAGAGGTTTTCATGAAAGATGGTTATGGGAAAAAAAAATGGGACCTTACTGGAAAAAAGGGCACAGCAAGATGGAAGAGAAAAAATAGGACAAGAAGAAATAGGTTATAGGAAAAGGCGACACAAGAAAAATGATGCATGAAGAAATTGGTAAAGAAACGAAGAAAAAGTTATTGGAAAAATGGCAAAGAAAAAATGGCAAACGAAAAAATGGTACACAAAAAATGACAAACGAAAAAATGGTACATGAAAAATGGTACAGGAAATATAGCACAGGAAAAGAAGATATAGAAAAATAATGGTACAGGAAAAAATGAGCAAGCAACAATAAAGAAAAAAGTCACAGTGAAAAATGACTCTCGAAAAAGTGCCACAGGAAAAAAAAAAAAAAAAAAAAGGAAAATTCGGCACAAGAAAAACTGACAATAGTAAAAATGGCAGAAAGAAAAAATGGCACAACTTTAGTCCATCATCATCCAATCCTACGCTGCCCCATGAGGAGCGTAGGAGCCCGGGGCTAGGCAGTTGGTCCTGACATTTAAGATGAGTGACCAACCTCACTCATCCCTGGGCGGCATTACGTGAGCAATAAACCCCAACCATCCCTTGGATATAAACCTTCACCGGCTCAATTCGATTGAAGCGCCTTAATTACCCACTAAACCACCAGGCGCCATAATTTGGTTATATGGTTACCACCCAGCAGATTCCTGGTGTACAGGAAACCATTTGGCTTGTCACTCAGTGTAGAGTCACCCACAGGCAGAAGAAAGGGGAAAGAATGAAGGAATGAAAGACAGAAGAGGGAGTGTAAAGTCACCCATAGGCAGAAAGACGAGGAAAGACTGAATTAAAGAAAGACAGAAGAAGATAGAAGGAAAGAAGGATGGAGGAGAGGCCAGGGCAGACACCAGAGAGCAGCACTACATTGAGTGAGTGGATGGTGAGCGCCCCCACCACAACTTTAGAATCAGGAAAAAATGGTACAACTTATTTCACTTAAAAATCTGCAGCTTCTATCGTCTGGGGTTATGTTTACTGAAGGGGTTTAAGTAAAATTAGTTGGGTTAAGTTAGGGTACGTTAATGGAAGTTATGTTAGGTCAGGTTAGGTTAGGTTAGGTTCAGGTAAGTGGAGACCAGGCCTGGCTACACGTTGTCAGGTTAGGTTAAGTTAGGTTATGCTCGAGCTAAGTCTGGGTATTTTAGTTTTACGGTACATGAATTAAAAGCTACAGTACAATGCTGGGAAAAGAGAATCTAGCGTGATGAGCAAAAACGGCTTACAGTATGGAAATATATGGGTGTGACCAAGAGACTGTCAAGTGCAAGATGGAGTGGGGACGCTGACACGATTCATGGACTGCTTTACTGGCTGATCTGCTGCTGGGAACTGGATATGGTGGTGGCCAAGTGGTTAGAGAAGTGGTCTGCTGTGTGAAAGGACGTGAGTTCGACCCCAATCTGAGGAAGGGAACTATGCGATGTTTTGAATTTCGTTTAATCAGACTTTACTTACCGATCGCTAGCACCCACCGACATGCATTAAGAGCACCTCCACTAACACCACTACAACAGTCCTGAATAAAACAGTCCTGGCAAGTATTCGATATAAACAGTGGGCATTTGCGCTGAAGTGGTGATATGTAAAGGTGTGTGACATAAACGAGAACTAGTACCTATGTCACGAGAATGGACAATTTTTCATGGCCAGAATCGAAAAAGTAAGACCCACTGTGACGATTCGCTGTCTTCTAAAGCATCTGAATACCTGCGTGATTTTTTTTTTTTTTTTTTGTGCCTCTTGTGTTAAAAGTAAATTACCGTACAGAAACAAGACTATAATTATTTACAGTGAATGCATGACTGTGTCGTTCATTTCACTGCTTCTGTGCTTTCCCTTGGTTTCTGGATCCTGCTTCACCCCATCTCTCAGGTGAGAATTGGGGTTGGTATGATGGTGATGAAAAAGGAAAGATGAAAATGAAAATGTTAATGCAAATAAGACGAAAAAAAAAATGAATACGTCAACGTAAACGGTGGTGGTGGTGGTGATGATGATGATGATGATGATGATGATGATGATGATGATGATGATGATGATAATGATGCTGATGGTGGTGGTGGTGGTGGTGGTGGTGGTGGTGGTGGTGGTGGCGGTGGTGGTGGTGGTGGCAGGAGTTCATCAGAATATATGTGTAGAGGACGGTGATAAACATATTCAGATCATAGTTCAGATAAGGAGTGTAAGAAGCAGTGAATGCAGAGACAGATAAGTATAAGGATTGGCTTACTACTAAAGCTGATCAGGTTTTAGAGAAAGAAAAAATTTTATGAAAAAGAACAGACAGACTGAAGAATCAAACTTGGATGAACTTAAAAAACAGACAGCTGTGAACTGACGTATCACAGGACTTTGTGAGATCGGAGTACCAGGAAGTCTTTCCCAGAACTATATTGTGGTTACGCATGGTGATGAAGAGGCAAGCAAGAAGGAACATGATGTTAAATTTTTTATTAATACACACTCAGGTGGTAGCGCTTATTTCTTTTATACTGATGAAAGGGTAGCAGACATAGTCGTAAACTGAGTAAAAATTATATGACGAGGATAATTCAGGCACATTCTCCTACATCTTCCTCTTAACAGTTAACAAAGAGAAAATTTTACGAAGACTGTACATAGTAGTACAAAGGAGAGCAAACGCCAACAGACCTACTGGTCCTTTCGAGGCTGTTGTTACAGTTGTAACTAACGTAACTATTCTACCTGTCAAAAACAAGGATAGGATCGCAGGAAGGCTTCCCTCACCCACGACATCCTCCAGCCGAAGCAGGCAGGAAATAGTGAGAAGGAATACCATGCAGCACAGAAAAGTTAGTGTTGAAATTTCATTAGGGAGGGGAAAAAAAACATATTCTATAGGCTACTATTTAACGTGCAAGGAAACATCTCTATTCAAGTTAAGGAACATGCTTTTCCATGGTTACTGGTACGCTCTTCAAGTTTTGAACTAAAAGACATCTTCATTCGTAAATGTATTAATCAGAATTAAAACGCTTAGCTGGCGATTAGATGACATACATATCAAGTCGGTTTTTAAATGTTTGTACTACCTCACAATTAACCACATAAGGAGGAAACTTGTTGCATTTATTTTCAACTCTAGTGAAGAAGAAGTGTTTAACTTCGTGTGAACAGAAATGCTTGCCAAAGATTCTGTCCATTGCCTCTAGTATAATTCAACTGATCTACTATGAAGTACTTTTCAACAGCCATATTATCACGTCCTATGAAAATTTTGTACACCTGAATTATATCCCCTCGTAGTCTGTGCTTAGTTAAGGTACAAAGTTTCATCTCCTCTAATTATTCCTCATATGGTTTATTTTTTAGTCTTGGTATCATTTTTGTTACGCTTAACTGTACTCTCTGAAGCTTCTCTAAATCTTTTTTATACTAAGGTGACCAGAACTGGACGCAATACTCCAAGTATGGGCGTACTAGGAAATTATACAGGGCAAGGACAATATTTTCCGAATCATATTCGAATGCTCTATCTATGAATCCAGCCAGTTTAACGGCATTTTTTTTTTACTGCCTCTACACTGTTGGCCTGGTTTCAGATCACTAGTTATTAAAACTCCTAAGTCGTTTTCATGGTTTATACTATCAAGGTGAAAGTTATTCGTGCTATAACTGGCCCTTATGTTTTTGCTGCCAATGTTTAGCACCTTATATTTAATAAATATTGACGTGCATTTGCCATGTTTGGGCCAACTTAAACAGTTGATCAAGATCTCTCTGAATCGCTTGCATCTGCAATGCTGTGTTTGCTCTGTTATCTATTTCAATATCGTCATAAAACTGTTTTAAATCTTCCAAAAAATAAACCTTCATCAATATCATTTATATATATTAAAAGAAGAAAAGAGCCTAGCAATGAACCCTGTGGCACTCCACTTGTAAAGTTTAGCCAGCCTGATTCTTAACCATCTGTTACAACTCTTTGCTTTCTTGTTGTAAGCTAATCTTCAATTCACCCGACTACTCTGCCACTGAAACCATATGCATTTAGGTTCTGAAGGAGCCTTTTGAGTGAAACTGTCAAAAACCGTTAGAAATTCGAGACAGAGAACACCAGCAGACTTATTCTCGTTGTGGATGTTCAATATATCGTTGAAAAAGACCAACAGATTTATGAGACAAGAGCACTTATTCTGAAAACCAGGTTGCAAATCTCTGATGAGATTATCTGTTTCTGTTTCACAAACTTGTCTCTGATAACGGTTTCTAGCAACTTATAGTCCAATGACGATAAACTAACTGGGCAGTATTTTTTTTTTTTTTTTTTTTTTTTTTTTTTTTTTTTTTATATAAATCTTGGGGTTACGTTGGCAAGCTTCCACTGGTGTGGCACATTACTCTCGCTAGTGATAAGTTAGAAAGCTCGGTTAAAGGCTTTGATATATCATTGATAGTTTGTCCGGCCCTAGTATTCTATTCATCTTAAGTTTCCTGACTGCAAGTCGTACATCTCTTTCAATAACTATAATATCATTGATTATGTTACCTTTTTCCTACACGAACTGGGGAAACTGCATGAATGCTACTTGCATTTTTTACTGTAAATACTAACACAAAGTATCAAGATTTATCGCCATCTTAGGTTCAAAATCAGTATGATTTCTGATATCTCAGATTAAGGGTCTGACTGTTGGATTCATTACCTTTTTGCTTCTGATGTTGCAGAAAGATTCTTTGGGTTTTGATTTACTGATATTAGCAATATAAGCCTCATTTTTTTTTTTACTTACCTTAAGTAATTTCTTGGCTTTCCATCCAAGAGCATCATATTTGTTTTTATCACTTTGATTCCTTGCCTCATTATAATTATTGTGTGTAAGGGTTTTTGCTAACAGACAATATTTATTACTGGAGTGCCACTATTTACATACAGATTTTTTGACAGAGCTTCTGTTAAGCGTTGGAAAACATAACTTGACTGCTTTGTTGAGAGTTTCCGTTAAAAATTGCAAAGCATCACTGATTGGACATGTGGAGAGAATGGAGAATGAAAGACTGCCTAAGAGGGTGTATGTAGGTGAGGTGGAGGGAGGGAGAGGGAGGGGTAGACCGAGGATGAGGTGGAGGGATGGAGTTGAGAGGTATATGAGGGAGGGGGGGGTGAGTTGGGGGGAGGGTAGTCAAATGGTGGGTGACAGAGTGACTTGGAGGCGTTTTGTCTGCGGCCACCCTTTGCGGGATTAGGGCGTCGGGCTATAGATAGATAGATAGATAGATCACTGATATCCAATTGTTTGGCAATGGGATGCCAATCACTGGCACTCACAATTGCCTTTAATTTATCAAAATTAGCTCTCTTATAGATAGGCACTTTCTCATAACTGGCCTTGACATTGTCTTCACTGAATTTACGGTTAAAGGCAACTATACGAAGATCGCTTACACTAAATTCATCTCCTACAGTAATATTACGGATTAAATTTTCTGATGAGGCTAAACAAAGATCTAATATGTTAGTTCCTTGTGTTGGATAATTTAAGAACTGATGCAATGAACTTTCCTGTGTGGGAGGAAAGGGTTTCTTCCCATTTTAAAACTGGTAAATTAAATTCACCAAATATTACAGCGTTTTGCATACAACAGATTTCAGCAAAATGATTGCACATTTCATTGTCAATGTCGAGGAAGATGAAGAGGATGCAGTAAAGAAGCATAAAAACCCTGTATGTTTCACTCAATAGTTTGGTAAAAAAAAAAAAATGACAAGAAAAACACAGGTGAGTACTTGAACAAATAACTGGAATGTTAGATAGGCTAGTGGGTTTATGGAATGGAGCAGAGTTTGGGGGAGGAAAAAATCAGGAGGTAGGTTCGGTAAAAAATAAAGGGTGAAAGAAACAAACTAATTCCATTCTAACTTCAGCATAGTACTTATTTTTATGGCAAATGCTCAGACGAAGCTGCATGTATTGTGCCACCTCTCAATGCCTTCCCACGCGCTACACGGGCATCTGGTGGCGCTCTTGACTGGACTGTCACACTGCCATATAGCAGAACTTCTGAACTTCCGTCTATCAGAATTCTTTTATTCCCTGAACTGCATCTCACTGGAACTCTCTTCCTCAGAGAGCTTTTCCCCTAAACTTCAACCTACGGCTGTACATGTCCAACTGTTACAGATTTTTTATGACTGGAGGACACCTGTGATCTAGTGAAAGATTTTTTTTTTATTCATTTGTTTTTTCTTCGTCTCTCCATCTTCTTAAAAAATTATTTCGCTGATAACACATTAACATTATAAAGCGATTTCATTATCAGTAATGTTCCTAACCAAGCATACCCCACCCAGGCGTCTACCTGTGATGACCTATTATCCTAAATATTGGAAGGAACAGTAAAATTATAAGTCATGTATTACTACAACTTGACTTCTATGTGGCTTTGGAGATTGCGTAACACCTCTTCCTTGGCGAATTATCCTCCACATTACACTTCAATATCATCCTGTATGTTACTGATGCAAGCTGTGTCGTAATTAAAAGGACATCAATAACATACAAGACAATGCTACCCTATATAAATCGCTGAGAAAGATGTGTGACGACAAATGATGTAAACTGGCTGCCGAAAGCGAATGATAGGGATTAATATGTTAAATAAATCGCAGAGATGTGCTACTATGCCACAGGTACAACGCTAAATTTATGATCGAAGAGAATAATAAGGTGTGATATGCAAAATAAATCGCTAAGGAAGAGTTACTACGACATCTCCTATGCAAGCTAGACTAGAGCCCTCAAAAGAAAAGACAGACAAACACATGGACAGATAGATACTGACAGACAAATACAGACTGAAAGACAAACAGGTACATATATAAACAGAGAGAGAGAAAGATAGACAGATAGATGGATGGATATTGACAGACTGATGGATAAATAGATAGACAGAGATATATAGGAAACAGAGAGAGAGAGAGAGAGAGAGAGAGAGAGAGTTATCTGGTAATATATGGGCTACCAGAGCATGCGTAAATAATAAACTCTCTCTGTTGGTTTGCGTGTGGAAGGAGTACAAAATCTCGCTGAAAATACTGAAAAAAATAAAAAAAAAACATATTCAGAGCTTGGAAAAATATGACCTGTAAGGAGGAGGCATGAGGGAAGGAGGGGAGGGAAGGCGTGAAAAAATAATGGAGGAGGGAGAGGAGGAGGGGTGTATCCAAAACAGAGAGAGAGAGAGAGAGAGAGAGAGAGAGAGAGAGAATAATGGAAAGAGAAGGTACGAGAATGGGAGAGAAAACAGGAATAAAAGGCAAATAAACTCTAGATAATCGTATGAAATTAATGATCTGACCTATATATCAGTAATCACTAATGCTAATGACTTGCTAATGGCTCTTATCTGACAGACACGTTCTTATTTAGGTTGTAATTATCCTATCACTAGCACATTAATCTTTTTGCACAATTGTCTCCTTATCTGATCCTTCCTCACTCACTGACTCTCACTCTCTCTCTCTCTCTCTCTCTACGAGTATGTGGTGGGTTATACAAGGAAAAGAGGCACAGTCAAGGAAGACAGAGGGGGAAAAATATACAGTAATCTAATTCCCCCCAAACTCTCTCTCTCTCTCTCTCTCTCTCTCTCTCTCTCTCCCTGCATACCTACCGCCTTCCTCCCTTACTTACTGTATTTCGCTGTCACCCTGTCTCCACCTTTCCTGTCTCCCCTTCCTCCCTACTCAGTTCTTCCCTCCCGATCTCGCTTCTATCTTTCCTCTTCCTTGATTCCTTTCTTCTCTCATCCCTTCCTTAATGACTCCTCCTTACACCTCTCCTTCCTTTCCTCCCTGCCTACCTCTCCTCCGTTCCTCCCTGCCTCTACTTTCTTCCTACCCCTCCCTTTGGCCTAACTCATCCACCCCTACCTCCGCCCCTCACTCACACCCCTTCCCTCCCTCCCACTCTCCCTTCCCCGTCCCTGCCTTGTCATCGTGTCTATGTACTCACGAATCAGTTTAACAATAGCAGCACTCCAGTCGACACCTGCCGCACCACCACACCTGTCAGTATTCTCACCAACCACACCCTTACACCTGCCACACCCTCACACCTGTCAATACCCTCATCTACCACACCCCTACACCTGCCACACCCTCACACCTGTCAATACCCTCACCTACCACACCACCACACCTGTTAGTACTCTCACCTACCACACCCCACGCCTGTCAGTACCCTCACCTAACACACCTCCACACCTGTCAGTCACCACACCTACCACAAAACACCTGTCAGTCATCACACCCACCACACCCCAAACCTGTCAGTCATAACACCTGTCATACCCACACCTACCATACCTGTCAGTACCCACACCTGCCACACCACCACATATCAGTACCCACCTACCACACACCACATGTCAGTACCCACACTTGCCACATCACAGCACATGTCAGTCCCCTCACAAACCACACACCACACCTATCAATCACCACACCTGACACACCATCACACCTGTCAGCCACCATACCTGCCACACCCCCAAACCTGTCAGTCACCACACTTACCACACCACAATACCTGTTAGCCACCATACATGCCACACATCCACACCTGTCATACCCACACCTACCACAACACCACACCTACTAGTTCATTATACCTGTCTAATTGCCTCATCATATTACCGCACAACTCATGGCCATAACTTTCATTTTCAACTTTTACAACACCCCTCTCAGTACAATGACACCTATTTTAATTCTAACCTTGCTACCTCCAGAAAGTTTTTGTTAGCCAAGCGGATAACCCTTATAGTGATGGACTTAACCCTCCCATCACACACACACACACACACACACACACACACACACACACACACACACACACACACACTGACAGATCTGTGGTAATTCTCAGATCAATATAGTATCATTCGTCAGCGAGAAGTTGACAAATTTCCCTCCTAACACCGCCAATGATACAGATTAAACAACAGTGAATAAACGGTGACTTAATACTGCTTCTGAAAAAATAATAAATGAAAAAGAGAATCAGTGTTAACATTAACTTTAATAACAAAAGAGCGAACTGATTATTAAACATATATACTGTGCAGTGTCTGGTCAAGAACTCGAAAACTAAAAACACTGACTTAAAAGACTGTTGGTGATCGAACTGAATATAATTAGCAAACAGGGAACCGTGAGAAAATATGAACTATTTTTTCCAAATCCTTACAGTGACGAATATTTATCAGTGGTAAAGAAATAGTGATAATATATAGGAATAAGTATGAGGACCAGAAAGTGATATTAAATAGTTAGTGACGAGTGAAATGATAAAAGACTACAGATAAATGGATATTTTAAATGGTAATTCTATACAGTGACTCAAATGGTTAGTCTGACGATTGTATTCTAAGGTTCAGATTTTCGTCGGTAAAAAAAGCTACCTAGCACCTCTTCCTCAGCGATTTATTATTGGACACGGCTGATTAATATCAATTTGTATGTTGTTTAAGCTTGAGTATGGTGGCATTTGAATGACACAGAAGGGGATGGTAAAAAAGTAATGAACAAAATAAATCGCTTACCATGAGGTGTTAGGGAGCTTCCTTACCCCACGACCATACGGGTCTAAGTTATATAATAGGCTTCGCAGCACCTCATACTTTGCGAATTATCTTGCATACTGTATTTTAACTTTCTGTGCTACGGTGTCTGTATTGCTTATTATCGACATACTCTGGATCAATAATGTACAGAACCATCAATGAGGGGTAAAGAATAAATCGCCTAGGAAGAGGTGTTACGACATCAACAACACACACGACGACCCTAAATCATCACAAATCATCAATAAATTAGCCTCATGGGAACAATATCTAGAAAGAGGAAACGGAAAAAAAGAAAGTGAGTAATGAAGGGAAGATTATTAAGGGAAGGTTCATAGACAAAGGACCGTATTCTCGAAGTCTCCCTGGCACCTTTTCCTTAGCGATTTATTTTTGATACGGCTGGAAAATATAACTATACGTTATTTATTGAGAGTATGGTGATAATAGAATGATGTAAATAACACAGGGGAGAATAGCAAGGTGTAATAAGAAAATAAATCGCTTAGGAAGAGGTGTCAGGGAGCTTCACTAGCCGACGAAAATAGGGGCTCAAGAGGCGGCTGGAGGTATTTTCGACAGTGTAGTGCTACCAGGGAGGAAGGACCAGTCACCCTCCCTTGAGTAGTCTGGACGGAGGTAGCCTAGTCCCAAGATCCTATACTTTCAAGGGGGTGATAAGTGACTCTCTTACTGCCCATCAGGGGTGTTGAAATTCTTACCTTATGATCTTATAGTTTATTTTATACTTCTTCCAGACTCTTTTATTTGGCTTACAGAGGGATTTATTGAGCTGGGGGGTTAGAAAGAGCCTTCATTAACCCTTTCATTACAAAAGATCTGACGGAATATGTATTGTTTATTTGGTAACCAGAGTAGTATATTAAAAAAAGATGTTCTTGGGTTGGTAAGAGAGAGAGAGAGAGAGAGAGAGAGAGAGAGAGAGAGAGAGAGAATAAAGAAAATGTGGGGAAGTGAGGGGAGGGTGAAAAAGAAAAGGCGTGAAAGAGAGGAATATCAATGGAGAAGGGAGGCGAGGTGCTGAAATAAATAAATAAATAAATAAGTAAATGAATAAATAAATGACAAACACGTGGTATGATGTTAATGGAAGTGTCCACATTATTAACAACGACCATCCAAACACACCTAACAAACACGAATGGCAGTCGCATACAAACACCACTTAAGTTACGGCACATCCATAAAAACACCACTTTAGTCAGGCCCATACAAACACCACTTTAGTTAGGCCCATACAAACACCACTTAAGTTACATCCATACAAACACCACTTTAGTTAGGTCCATACAAACACCACTTTAGTCAGGTCCATACAAACACCACTTTAGTTAGGTCCATACAAACACCACTTTAGTTAGGTCCATACAAACACCACATTAGTTAGGTCCATACAAACACCACTTTAGTTAGGTCCATACAAACACCACTTTAGTTAGGTCCATACAAACACCACTTTAGTTAGGTCCATACAAACACCACTTTAGTTAGGTCCATACAAACACCACTTTAGTTAGGCCCATACCAACACCACTTTAGTTAGGTCCATACCAACACCACTTTAGTTAGGTCCATACAAACACCACTTTAGTTAGGCCCATACAAACACCACTTTAGTTAGGCCCATACCAACACCACTTTAGTTAGGTCCATACAAACACCACGTAGTTAGGCCCATACAAACACCACTTTAGTTAGGTCCATACAAACACCACTTTAGTTAGGTCCATATAAACTATACTATATCCCTGAATACATTAGATCTTTATATACACACTCTAGTTAGGTCCATGCAAACTCCCTCCGGTCTGGTCCAAAGGGTTAGTTAGGTTCAAACAAAAATAACAAAAATATCTCTCTAGTTAAGCTCAATTGGTATAGTTACATCCATACAAACATCCCTTAGTTAGGTCCATACAAACAGCTTCATCAAAACACCATAAAACGCCTTTCCAGTTACGTCCATTCAAACACCTATTTACTAATGTCCTCACAAACACCCTCTAGTTAGGTCTATACAATTAATGCTGACAAGAACTGATGTCATCATCCATATAGTTACTAAAATTACAGGGCTAGGGGGACATTTCTCCAGAGGGTTCGATGCGTGTGAGGAGGAGGAGGAGGAGGAGGAGGAGGAGGAGGAGGAGGAGGAGGAGGAGGAGGAGGAGGAGGAGGAGGAGGAACAACTATTTAACCTTCAGCCTGAAATCATTTTGCCAACCAACATTTTCACCATCGAGTCAATCCAGTGCAGGTCAAAGGTCTCTGCCGTCTTTTTCCATTCCTGTATCCAATCCCACCAAATCTCTCAACCTCACCTCGCCACACTGTTCTCTGTCTGCATCTTCTCAGTCCACATCTTAGTTGCCACTCAGTTATTTTGGTTCACCATCTGTTATCTGTTCTACGAAGGACGTGACTTGCCGACGTCTATTTATGTTTTCTGACTGCAGTGTTTATATCCTCCACTTTCGTTTTTTTTTTTTTTTTTAAATCCAGGAACCCCTCTGCTTTTCTCCACGTGGCACCTAACATAATCCTTCCCATTCCTCTCTGACCACTCCCAAGTTAATGCTTCAATGATTTTGCTAGACTCCAAGTTTCCTATGAATAAATTAGAACATGAAGCACACGATGATTAAAGAACGCCAGCTGCTTATTCTTCTTACAGTTTTCCTATTCTTTGATTTAATCGTCATGAACTGGGTCTGCCTTGACCTTGGTATATGTAGTCCTCGAAATATTCTACGTCTTCACCTCTTGTTTTTACTGAAAGTGAGTGAATTTGTCTTTTAAGTATAACCATTGTTTCCATATTCATTTTCAAACCTAATTTCAGACTCCCCCTGCTCAGGTCATTTAACTTTTCTTGTACTTCCTCCCATTACTCACTGAAAAGGATCACGTCGTCTGTTGACCTAAGGCTGTTTAATCGCTCACCAACACTGTTTATTCCGTTGTCATCCATGTCTGATTGTCTGAAAACGTTCTCTAGGCGCGCAGTGAATAAGATGGGTAATATTGTGTCTCCTTGCCCAACACCTCTCTTTATCTTTTTTCTTGACTGTCCTTATGGCGTTTTACGGTGGTCGTGCCACCTCTATAATTATCTTCCTGTTCTTTAACCACATTTTTCCTACATCTTGCTTTCAAACTGCCCTCATTACTCCATCTGTTTCATCGGAATCCAGTGTTTTCCCATAATCAGTCAATGCCACGCACAAGGGTTTCTTAGGCTATGAAGACTTCTCAATATCCTGGTTAATAACTTTAATATGGCCTTTCGTTGGGTAACCAAGAAATCCAGCCCGTTCTCGTGGCTGGCTGGCTTGTTTGGTAGGGCTAGGCCGATTTTTAGGACTTGTGAGGTGTCTCTAAACAACAGGGAAAGAAGACTAATCGGACGGTAATTCTTTTGATAGTTCATGCCAGAATGTACATAACTGTTCTGCTGCATCACTACTTCGTTTTTGCTGTGTTACGCCTTTGTTAGAGCTTCTGAGGGATAACAGTTGGTTTCATCTAATACCAAGTCTCATCATGGCCGTTTTCAGTCTTGTCCCATTATCAGACACTCTTTAATTATGTTCATAAAAATTACACAGCCACAATTGAGAAATAAATTACAACACGGTAAAAGCTTCATACTGGCACTACTAACCCAGACAAAAGGAGAAAAGAAGAGGCTATTAACTGGTGAATAAGTACTCTATTTCAGAAGAACTCCATTAGCACCAGCCATACTTATATACGTATTTTCTACTCAGAGCATTAAGGAGGACCCAGTGAAAGCTGAAAGGGCGATTATTATGATGGGAAGGATAAAAATGCGAGAGACTATATGTGGGGTTTTGGTTGGATCGTGAAATGTGGGATTGGGTTTTATTCTGAGAGAGAGAGAGACAGAGAGAGAACGGTAATTTAGGGAAGGAAAAACTTCACTATCTATATTCCTATTTCTAAAATAAACATAGCTAACTAATATAACTTTTTCCTAAACACCTTCACTCCAAGGACACAATTCTTCCATCAATCTTGCTACCAGCGGACGATTTTATTTAGCTAAATGGAGGGGTCTTGTAGTGAAGCGATTAAGGAAAGCTATGTCTAATCTTTCCATGTAGAGCGAATTATCTAAGGATGAATATAATCGGGTTAATGAAAGGGAGTAATTAGCTTTATTTATGAACTAAGACCTAAGGGTATTAAAAATCGTCTGGAAAGAACAAAATAATACGGTAATAATAAGAATAACAACAACTACAACAAGAACAAAAGTAATAATAATAATAATAATAATAGTAATAATAGTAGTAGTAGTAGTAGTAGACAGTAAATAATATGATAATACTAATGATAATAATTGAAATACTATTAGAACTACTACTACTACTACTACTAATAATAATAATAATACGATAATGATGATAACAACAACAACAACAATAATAATAATAATAATAATAATAATAATAAATAATAATAATAAAAATAATAATAATAATAATAATAATCAGACTGAAGAGGATGCGTCGAAGTCGTTTTTACTGTGAAAAATAATCATTTGGACATAGAAAAAAGAAAATGCAATACAGGTCATCGGACTGAAGGGCTTAAGAATGCCATGTATCTCCGGGACTAATGGGCGTTTGCTAAGCAGCTTTGGAGATTCTTAACACCTTTTCCTTAGCGATTAATTCTGCACATTACACCTACCCATCCTCTTCTATTATGTACTTTCGATATTACCACGCCATTAACAACACACAATAAAATGTCACAGTGTAATAAGCAAAATAAATCGCTTAAGAAGAGGTGTTACGAAGTCAATCATGGCACTTAACCCCTCCAGTCCAATGACATGTATTTTTTTTTATTCTTCCTATTATAAAACAAAGGTAAAAAAATATGTACTGAAGTTGAGACAGATTTCCAACTTTTAGGGAGTTACTGATGGCTGTGTCTAACCCTTCCATGTCGAACAACCCCTCCAAAACTGAATAAAATCGTCGAGAGAGAGAGAGAGAGAGAGAGAGAGAGAGACGTCCTCGCCCGGAGTGAACTAAAATATCACCCTACATTACAAACCCGCTGTAATGCTTCTGAGTAGTGGTGATAATGTTGGTAGGGGGTAATGAATACAGACTGCTTCATAGGTAGTCATTTGGGACCCATTTTGTGAGTAACAGCCCACCTAACATGTTTTATAGAACGTACACACACACACACACACACACACACACACACACACACACACACACACACACAAACAATCATTAACTGACATACATGGCCATACACGCTACTAAGAATACACAGACAGACAGACATGTATGCACACCGCTCAAAATACACACACGCACACATACATGGACATACATACACACCACTAAAACTACGCAGAAAAATGTATACCAACACACACACACACACACACACACACACACACACACACACACACACACACACCACTAAAACACCCTATATAAAAGCCCATTCCTCACACCCCATCCATCACCCAGTCCTTTCTAGTCCCATCAGGAGCGTAAGGGCCCTGGGCTTGGTTACTCAGTCAAGGCATTTAAGGGGAGAGTGACCAGTTATTCATCCCTGAGTGGCGTTGTGGGAAATAAATCCAAGTATTTTCGGATTTACCTTTCGGATTTAACTTTAGGATTTAACTTTGGGATTTAACTTTAGGATCTAACTTTGGGATTTAACTTTCGGATTTAACTTTAGGATTTAACTCTTAGGGGCAACGTCCGTCAGAGGGCCTTAATCACTCGACCACTTTATCCTTTTTACTCTAACTTGGCCTAGAATTGCCCTCTCTGCATCTTGAATGCTAAGCTGTACTACTAGATTAACACTGGAATATGGTGCTAGTCAAGATGAAGTGCTATGGAATGGATGCAAAGCCCTAGTACTGCCTTTTTCTGCAGTTAAGTTACATGAAATAAGCTTCAAAAGGACGTAAAATTTGGGCCAGTTTGAGTAAAAATAGAATGGGGGTTATTTTGTTGGTATTATGGTTACCCTCTTACCAGAATTACGTTGTTTTCCTGGAGTATGGGAAATCACGTGTATGGGGGGAGGGGGAGGCAACAGAATACTCACTCATTCTTTGTAGGCCCGTGTGTAGTAAGTATTGTCCGCGACTATCTATTGTCCTGCCAAAACCTGGTCTAGGTAACCGCAGCGTTATTTTGAGCCACAGTGATTGTATATACTTAATTATGTTCCTTTTGGATACTATGATTCAGTAAGCTACAGCCAGATGAAAACTTTTCCACCAATTTAGTGTTTCCCCAAAATTTGCTTTATGAAACACAACTTTTTAAAGTGTTTGCACCTCAGCTAAAAAAATGCAGTTCCATATGCACATCTACAGATTCATAATTATTCGCAGCTCATAGATGCATGTAGGCTTCTACTGGCGACGACGACAACAATGATGATGACGATGATGTTGATGATGATGATGATGATAATGATGATGAAGATGATGTTTTGTAACCCGGTTCATTTCATTAACTTATTTGCACTTTTTACCCTTAAAAATACGTAACAAATACTGTGAATTTTCAGGAGTACACAAATAACATCAATGGTGCCAATATTGAAAGGTCGACACCCAATGAAATTTTAACGCTGAACTATTTACAGTGCTCTGAAATTATAATATCAACAGGTAAACAGTGAGTAAACTATGACAAAGTAAAAAATCCTCTTCCAACAAACTACCTCTCTATATCGACGACAGACTTTAAAATTATAAAGATCAGGAAACGAAAGTACTGTAACACTATAAAATACTGAATACAGAAAGAAGGCGAGTTAATTTAGTAAATACATAATACTGATAAGTGAAGTTCGGTATCGACACGTTACAGAAAAACTACTAGTGAAGTTCATAAAAACTATGAATTTCAGTACATAATTATATGCATGACGAAGTACAGTGATATTCAGTATTGGTAAAAATGCAAGAGAAATCTAGCCCAGGTTCAGTTAAGACTTCTAGTTAAAAATTTTTGCAGAAAAAACACACACACAAATAAAAAAACAATTCAGCTTAGACCAAGGTACGAAAAACAAAACATTAGTTAAAAAAAACCTAAATGAAATAATGACAAAACAAAAATTAATTAATTTCTGTAGAAACAAAGCAAAGAAAAAAATCACTGACTTTCAGTAATGACATTAATAAAGGAAAGAGATTTTCGAATTTCATGAGGCGTACCTGAATATCAGGTGTTTAGAAAAGAGAAAGAAAATAAAGTAGTGAATGAACATGAAACAGAAACTTCAGAATCACGAAAATTGAAAGAAGAGAAGGAAAGTAAAGCATAAGAAATCGGGAAAAGAAAAATCAGGTTAAAATGGAAAATAAGGCAAAAGAAACTGACAAAAAATATGGTAATGAAGAAATCACTTTAAAAAATTCCCATTGAAACACTTCTGAAGTAAGCGAAAAAACTGAGGAAATCATCAGAACAAAAAAAGGAAAAAGGATATCGTAAAAAAATGGAAAACAGGACACAAATAAGATAAAAAGAAAGCAGACGAAGACGCTGAAAACAGGAAACCACTAAAAAAGAAAGAAAAACATGCCCACCAAAGCCTTACTAAGCCTACGTGTGGTGATGGTGGCAGTGGTGATGGTGGTAGTGGCCATGGGTATGGGTGTAGGTGGGATCAATGATAAGTGTCCCCAGTACCCCGGCCTACTACACCTACTCCTAGACTACAATCAGCACTACTCCTACAGCGAGGTGTATATTGTCGTCAATGGCAAAGGTGAGTGGGAGATGGACACTTCTTGTTGGGAACTGGGACAGGGATTGGGGACTTCTTGTACGAAACTGTTGGGACTGGGGTCGGAACTGGGATTATCTCTTACAGGGAATTGGGACTGGGGACTTCTTGCAGGGAATGGGGTTGGAATTGGGAACTTCTTGCAGGGAAATGAGGCTGGGGCTGGGGACTCCTTGTAAGAAACTGGGTCTGGGATTACTTCTTGCAATGATCTGGAGTTGGGATTACTTCATGCAGGGAATTGGGACTGGGGACTTCCTGCAGGGAACTGGGGCTGGGACTGGGGATTTCTTGTGAGGAATTAATGCTGGGATTACTTCTTTCATGGTACTGTATCAGGGTTAGGATTTTGAGCCCTACTCTTCTTGATGGTAGCTGTTGTTGTGGTAGTGGTGGTGGCTGCTGTAGTAATGATGGTTGTGGCAGTGGTGGTGGTGTGGTAGTGGTGGCGGTGTGGTAGTGGTGGTGGTGTGGTGGTGGCTGAGGTTGTGGTGGTGGTGGAGGTTGTGGTGGTGGTGGAGGTTGTGGTAGCGGTGGAGGTTGTGGTAGTGGTGGAGGTTGTGGTAGTGGTGGAGGTTGTGGTAGTGGTGATGGCTGTGGCAGTAATGTCGGGAATTAGGATTCTTACAAGATATATACTCAATCAGAAGTCGTTTCGTCCCTCCAGTCTCTTCCATCACTAAATTCATACATGTTTGATTCTGACGTACTGGACGGAGGTGAATATCATCATCCATTTGTACGTGGTAGTAAAGAATTAGTTGCTGCCCCAAGCGCACTGAAACGTGAATTCAGTGGACTGCAGGTTCAAATACACTCCTTTTGCAGTCTGCTGTTCTTATTATAGGGGATGATGAGGGGAATGAAGGACGTTTGTATAATTGGGCTGCTCCGCGGCTCGGTCATACAGTTGCAATACCACCACGTGAAGGCATCCCTAGCGCCTTTATAGGTGATAATATGCGCCTCTGTTCATTACATCTCATTCAGCAATCACCAGGATGACAGAGGTAGGACAGGCGTATGGACTTGTGTAGATGACTGTACAACGTCGTCAATGGGAAAAGAGAATGGGAGACGGGCACATCTACCTGAGAATTAAGGTTGGGATTCTATGCCCCATTTTTTCTTGGTATAGGCTAGAAGACTTTGTAGTACATGTTATCTAGCGATTTGTTATACATATATGTACATCTATCTATCTATCTATCTATATCTATCTATCTATCTATCTATCTATCTATCTATCTATCTATATATGGTATATAATTACTTTAGTTAACATTATTACAACTTTATTCAACTTGGGAAGGAATGTTTAGCAGCAGAAGTTTTATAAATGCAATATCTAACAGTTCAGTTCGAAAACTATCTCAAAAGCTATTTAAAATAATTAGGAATTAATAAGAATAAGAAAGACAAATAGTTAAATGGTTACTATTCTCCCGTCTGTTACTTCTTTTTTAACATCGACATAGTCGTATAACATTCGTATAAACTGCTGAAAAACAGATTTTACACATCTCTTTAAGTCAACAAAGCTACAGTCCTTGATGATGACAATGCTCACATTGATATTACCACAGGCCTGCACTGCGTCAGGTGTATTCGTGCAATGTGTGACTCCGCCTCATTAATTGCACGTATTGACTGCATTCAAAATGAGAGGTCATGTGCATACTTTCTACGGCTCAGTGTTCCTACCTGCCACCTGTTGAATTACAACATTTAGTCCAGTATAGAACTATCTCACATTAAACGCAAATTTCGTATTAACACGTTCTTACAGGTTAAGATGGCATGTTTCTTTGTTTTTAATTTATATATATATATTTTTTACCCTTAAAAGGCATAGGGATGTTATTAGTCAAAAAAAAAAAAAAGGCTAAAGTTCAAGTCTTGCCTTTGGAGAGGTGATCAACGGCCGTATACTTAAAATTCAAATCAGTAATGGCAAGACAAGCACGAGATTTTTTACTGTAATTTCTGAGGCGCGTGAGGAAGACAGAACGCTTTTGGCATGCCTCTATCGTCGTTAAACATGCCGTAGTGTGGGATGCAGGCTGATCACGTGTAAGAACTATGTGTGTTTCGTAAAAAAGTAGGAATTTTGCTTTCTCCTTCAGCGGTAATGGTTTCCGCATATGACTGAAAGTTAAATACAATCGCTTCGTTTCTGTAAAATCTAGCTACCTTGCCAACCCGTTCTAACTCGTGCTAAAAGATAAGCCTTACCTGTCTCTGGAGATGAGGGGAAGATCATGCAGCAAACCAGTCATGAAGTTACCTGGAGTGAAAAAAAAGTGTTAACCCCTGACTGTCTCTCTCAGCTAAATAAAACCGTTTGGTGTTAGTCTAAAAAGCATTCATAAGTGTCCCAAAAGCATAAAAAGGATTATTCGAGATCTTTTTAAAGTCAATATATGCTACTATTTTTCTTTTTTTTTCTTTTTTTCTCTTTGCTAAACGAAACCTTCTGTCATCAGCTTGAATATAATATCTATAGCATCCACAGAGAATAGATTAGAGAGTAAAAGGAGAGGAGAGGAGAGATTTACGTATTATGAAAAACAGTCAATGAAAAAGCAGGTGAGAATGGAGTATTATGAGGCATGTCAGAGGTTAAGATGATTTTATAAGAGGGAACTGAGGAAAGAGTTGGTAGGGAAGAAATTATGTTCGTATGGCATATGATAAAGAGGGGGAGGTAATCAAATAAGGTAGGTACGTAGGTAGGTAGACTGGTAGATGGGTAGGTAGGCTGAGTGGTAAGTAGGTGGATAGGCAGGTAGGTATTAATGTGGTAAAGAGCAGCTGGCATGCATATCAAAATGGTAAGTAGTAGGCATGTAGGCAGACATGGAACATAGTAATGAAAGAGTGGCAGGTAGATGGAGAAGAAGGTACGTAGGTAGGAAGGAATTAACGTAGCAAAAAGCAGAAGGCATACAGATAAAAAGGTACGCAGGCAGGTATGTAGACAAGTAGGTAGGTAGGTAGGTACAGAACGTGGGAGGTAGGTAGATAGGAAGGTTGGATGACAAATATGGAACGTAGGTCAGACGGTATGTATAGGTGTGAAAAGTAGTTAATGAGTGGAGGTAGGTAGCCAAGAAGGTAGGTAGGTTGGTATGGGACGTATTAGTAAAGCGACGTAGGAGGGCAAGATGCTAGGTAGGTACAGGAAGCAGTAAAGTGACGTGGTAGATAAGATGGCAGGTGGGTAAGTGACGTAATAGTGTGACGTAGGTAAACAGTAGAGAAGGTAGGCAGGAATGCAGTATGGTAAAGAAAGGAGACCATGTACATAGGAAGGTAGGTGGGCAAATAAACAGAGAATGTAGAAATTACAAGGGCGCGTGTACAAAACGAAGGTTGGTAGGTATGTAGGTAGGTGGGTAGGAAGCTTGGTGGGTATGTACAGTAGGTAGGCATGGAAAGTAGTAAAAAAAAGAAGACGCACGCACACAAGAAGGCACATGGGTAGGTAGGAAGACTGCGAATATAGAAGAATAATACAGACAAGACTGAGTACCTGTCACAACATTAATGGCTGGTATAGACAGGTACAATGGAGAGACAACAAATGAGTCTCCCAGCATACAGTATGAGGTAGGCTAGAGAGGCAGATCATTGAGGAGAGTATTTTGAGGCAGGTCAGTGAGAGAGTATTTTGAGGTAGGTCAGTGAGGAAAGTATTTTGAGGCAGGTGAGCGGGGAAAGTATTTTGAGGCAGGTGAAGTAGGAAAATATTTTGGGGCAGGTGAGTGAGGAAAGTATTTTGAGGTAGGTGAGTGAGGAATGTATTTTGAGGCAGGTGAGTGAGGGAAGTATTTTGAGGTAGGTGAGTGAGGAAAGTACTTTGAGGAAGGTCAGTGAGGAAAGTATTTTGAGGCAGGTGAGTAAGTAAAGTATTTTGAGGAAGGTCAATGAGGAAAGTATATTGAGGCAGGTGAGTGAGGAAAGTATTTTAAGGTAGATCAGTGAGGCAGGTATTGTGAAACAGTGACTGTTTGGCAAATAAAGAGAGGGTCAGTGATGCTTGTGTTGTGAGGTAGACATTGTGGGGAAGGTCAGTGAGGCAGACACTGCTTCTTACGTAAGTACTGTAAGACAGGTTAGAGAGGAAGTTAGCTGGAACAGTCCGGGACAAAATCGGTACTAACCAAAACGCCACATAAATATTTCTAAACCGTTCTGTGAATTATACTAACTGAACCTCATTTGGTTTTGGTCAGAAGTAATGTTGAAAATGGATTTATATTCTATACTGGTACTCAGTTTACCCTCAACTGGTATGAACTCAATTTACATATTATGTGTAACAGCAGAGTTACAAAGCAGGCAACTTGACGGCGTTCCAACTAGTGACTAGAAGAGCATCAGTTGAAGGTGTACAGTTAAATATTAAAGTCTATTCGCCTCTGCTGCCTCTGTTTCATCACTAGATTTATAGACGCTTGGATGTTACGCAGCAGACTGAGGCGCATATCATCATTCATCTGTGGGTGATAATATTCACCTGTCTCCACGACGCCATATTAAAGTGTCTATAAATCCAGCCAGGGGAAAGAGGCAGGAGAGGCGAAGGGCCTTTGGTATCCGACTGCTCCTTTGCCATGTTACCTGGAATTGGTATTTAATTACAGTTATTACTAACCCTTGTCTTCTGGTTTACTTTCACCTAACTTCAAAGAATTCAGGTATATGTGCAAAGACAACTACTTCACCTCTGCATCACTCTCCTATTCCTTTTTCTGCACCCAGTGAACATACAAGCAAACTGACAACCGAGCCAAAACAAAATGTCCCTCCACCTTTTAGCGGCAGAGTTAAACAAAAGTCTAATTTCAAAGCATCTCATGTTCGAAGTTACAAGCAATTTTCTGCAATCTAAACGTCATAAAGAACACAAAGCAAGCTAACTGTCGCACTATCTCACGCAAACTGAACTAGACTCACACTCTGACACAGTAAAGCAGCAGCAGTATGAGACAGTAAAGTAATTGAAGTACATTTTAGCACAACAGCAGTGTACAGTTATGGCATTTACTGTCAACAAGGGTAGTGAATAATACAATACTCTGCTTAGCCGGGTCGTTCTTTTACCATCTGGGTTGGGTAATTTACAACAATTATCATTAATTTCCAAGCACAAAGACTTAATTAACGCATAAAACTTATACTCGTTTTACTCTAACCTGGCGTACAATTACCACATCTCCACTTTGCATGTTCAGTTGTAACAACAGACCGACACTAGAATGTGATGTTAGTCACGAAGAAGAATTGTGAAAAGGATGTAGTGCTACAGCTTTGTTTTGTTTTGTTTTCTGCCAATGAGTTATGAGAAATTAGCTGCAAAAGGAGAAAAATCTTGGTCAAGTTAAGGGGAAAGAAATAAGGGAAGTGAGATTGATGCATTATTCCGTGTGCCTTTTAACAAGCCTAGGGGCCATGATCATTAATATTTCTAAGCATACGTCCTGCGTAAGACTATTTTTTTATTTGTTTTATCTTCACTCAAATAGCCTACCAACCACGGTGAATTTTGAAGACAGCACACGCATGGCCTTCACCACTTTCAACAACTGATACTGGTATGTAAATAATTCATGTAAAGGTGAAACTATTACTCCACACATTTCCCTTGTTTATCAATAACTAGAAAACTTTAGAGAGCGCATACCTCCCCCAACTCCAATACAGTTTAAGATTTATAAACCAACTTCCATCAAACGTCGTTGGTGGAGGTAATGAATTCTACGGTCTCAGTCTGTCCTTGTCGCACAATCTCAAAAGAAGGCATACCTCTGCCGATGCCAACAAAATTTATTATATAATCCTATCCTGTATTCTGATCCAAACCCACTTAAAAATCCAGTTAGGTTTTCCTCGATCCACTGCCAATCTATCCACCAGATGACACTTTCTAAGGGAGGCGGTAGCTGAATCGGTAGAGAGGCGACCTGCAGTCCTAATGGACCCAGGTTCGAATCCCGGCTGGGGCAGGGAACAGTTTAAGGATTTGAATTTCATAAAAAGCAGACTCTCCTGATCTACCAGATGACCCGCCGACATGCCGTAAAAGAACCCCCGCTGATACCAATACACCAGTCCTGCATGAGACAGCCCTAGCATGTATTCAATATGGACGGTGGGTGTTAGCGCCGAAGTGGTGACATGTAGAGGTGTATGGTATGTAGGAGGACTACTAGGCCGTGGGACCAGGCTGTGAAACCTACGCTCAGAGTCGAGCACAAAAAAAAAAAAAAAAAAAAAGCAAGAAGATTTTATGGCAGAAAAAGTGGTGATTTATGACATTTACACTGCACAGAATAATCACTACCGAACAAAATTCATGAAAGTGGTCTTATACTGTAGATCTTCCCAAAGCACTTCTCGACCATGCTGGAAAAACTTATATATCTATCAGTCAATTAATCCATGTCTATCTATCTATCTATTTTTAATCTCCACCTACCTACCTGCCTACATACCTATAAATCTAGCTATCCATCTCCATTCACCCATCTATCTATCAATCCATCTATTTATCTATCTATCTACACTACCAATTAACACTGTTTTTGATAATTTTTTTGCTTGAAGACCTGTTTATCATAAAAACTGACTGGCTAATTCATAACCAAATCCCCTGAACCGAACCATACGGGATTAACACACTCAAGCTCCTATGCTCACTGTCACCTGAATAAAATCGTCTGGTATAAGCTGAAATTTAACACTAGACTTGTCCCAACCATGAGAGGGTAAATGGTGACAATATTAACACTCCCACGTTCATTCTCATAGGGTAAGGAAGCTCCCTAACACATTTTCCTTGGCGATTTATTTTGCTTATTACACATTTCTGTCTTATTTTGTGTTACATAAATCCTTAAAATATTGCCATACTAAAGATAAATCGCTCAGGAAGAGGTGCTAGGAAGCCTCCTTAACAAGGCTCCTATCACTCAATCCTCGTGAAGACTGCTAGGAAATATATTGGAGTTGTCTCGGCCATGAGAGGGTTAATGCATTTTCCTCAGATGAGTAGCCAAAATTCCTACTAATCTGGGTTCGTAGACTCAAGAAGCTCCCTAACACTTTTTCCTTAGCGATTTATTTTTAGGTATACCTGGTTATCATCCTTTTGTGCACCTCTTCCCTAGCGATTTATTTTTGGATATGGCAAATTAATATCTTTTTGTACCTTTTTAAAAACCAGTGTATGACGATATTTGAAGGATTTACGTAACACAGAGGAGTACAGTAAGGTGTAACAAAGAAATAAATCGCTTAAGAAACTTTCGACGGTTTCACAAGTTCCCTGACGCCTCTTCCTTAGCGATTTACTTTTGGATATGGCAGGTTAATACCTTTTTGTAGGTTTTTAATGTAGAGTATGGCGATTTTTGAAGGATTTACATAACACAGAGGAGTACAGTAGAGTAAGGTAAAAGAAACAAAATAAATCGCTTAGGAGAAGGTGTTAGGGAGCTTCCTTAACCGACGAGAATAAGGGCTCAGGACACAATAGGTAAGTGCTTCCATACAAAGCGAGTCCAGTGCTCGGTTAAATACACGTTCCGCAGTTCCCTCCTTATCCACCGAAAGTACGATGTGGACTGCAAGAGTACGGACAGCTTCGGCCTGCAGTTCACCGAGTTCAAGTCCTGATGAGCCAGGGGTTGCAACTACTACTACTACTGCTACTACTACTACTACTAAAACTATTACTACTACTACTACTACTTCTACTACTACTACTACTACTACTACTACCATCAGGGAGAGACGGCAAGGCGGGTGGATAGGCTACTGGGGCGGGTTATGGGGCTGGTGAGACGCACTGTGAAGATCGGAACTATAGGCTGACTGGTGTGGGCGTGATAACAGTTTACTTTAGACCTCCAATACCAACAAATACAACAAAAACAAAGGGAAGAAGGAGGAGGAGGAGGAGGAGGAGGAGGAACAACAAGTAAGCAAGCGTCACTCGGATACCCTGCATCTTCATACCCAGGTAAAATGACGTCATCGTGCTGAAATGGTTAAGATTATAGAGGAGAGAAGAGATTAAAGAATGCGTTTAAGTAGGTCGTAGGCATTCTAGTGGGAAGGGTGGCAGACAGATGGTCTGGAAAAGAAGTCTGTTGTTTAGAAGAACGCGAGTTCATTCCCAGCCTGGGGCAAGAGAGTCTGATGATCTTTCTAGAAAGCATATTTTAGTGATGTTCCACTAGACCCACCGACATGTCATGAAAACCCATCTCGTTTATACCATTACACCTGCCATAAATAAGACACCCCGACCATCTGTTCTTTATGGATGATGAGCATTAGCACTAAGAATATATACTATAATTTTGCCAAAAAACTGCCATATCCATCTTGATCGCCGAGTTATGATAGAAAGGAACACCACACTATGGTACTCACCACGAAGAAGTGTTGAGAAAAAGATGTAGAGCTGTAACACTGTCTTTTTCTACCACTGAGGTATGCACAATAAGCCATAAAAGAACGAAAATCAGAGTCAACTTGAAATGAAAAGAGTATAGTAGTTGTGGTAGTAGTTTTAGCAGTAGCAGTGGTATGACTATGCAAACCAAGGCCGCAATTCTTATGAAACTCTGACCATCCTTAACTATCCCTAGTCAAGGTACCTCAAGTATTCGGAGCCTCATTTTATATTGATGCCTCATTTCTTATTAGCACCATTTTTTTTACCCGCAGTACCAATGCTTTGTGTGTGTGTGTGTGTGTGTGTGTGTGTGTGTGTGTGTGTGTGTGTGTGTGTGTGTGTGTGTGTGTGTGTGTGTGTGTGTGTGTGTGTGTGTGTGTGTGTGTGTGTGTGTGTGTGTGTGTGTGTGTGTGTGTGTGTGTGTGTGTGTGTGTGTGTGTGTGTGTGTGTGTGTGTGTGTGTGTGTGTGTGTGTGTGTGTGTGTGTGTGTGTGTGTGCGCGCGCGTTGTGAAATAGTATGAAAAATTTAGCCTCTCACTGTACTCTGGTCATCTGTGTTGCAAGGCTTCCGAGAGAGAGAGAGAGAGAGAGAGAGAGAGAGAGGAAAGCTAAGGTAAAGAGAAGGGGAGGGAGAGGGAAGGAAATGAGAGGGAGGGTAGGGTGGAACCGGGAGAGAGAAGAGGCTGGGGAAGAACAGGGGAGAAAGGGGCAAGAGGGGCAAGAGAAACAGGATGAGAAAGGCAGGGGGAAGGGGAGGGGAAGGGGGAGGAGGAGGGAAAGTGGAAGGCGAAGGGAGGGAAGGAGCAAAAGAGGAAGAGAGAAAGAGGAAAAGGCAGAGGGACGAGGGGGGAAGGAAAGGGGCAAAAGAAGAAGAAGGGGGAAGGAAATAACAGGTAAAGGGGAGGGGAGGATCAGAGAAGGGAGATGGGGAGGGAAGGAGAAGGAACAGACAAGGGAATGAAAGTGGGGAAATGAGCTGAGGATAAAGGGAAGAGAGAGGGCAGGGGAAGTAGGGAAGGAAGAGATGGCAAGGGAAGAAAGGAAAAGAAAAAAATAAAGTCTGGTGAGGAGGGAGAAAGGAGCAGACAAAGATGGGAGAGGGAAGTGAAAAGAATGGAACAAGATGGACGGAAGGAGAGGTAAAACGAAGGAAGGACCAAAGGATAGGTGGGAGGAACGGAAAGAGTAAGAGGGAGCGGGAAGGAACGATGGAAGGGGAAGGAAAAAAGAAGGAAGGAAGGAAGAAAGGAAGGGTGGGAGGAATGGAAGGAGTGAAGATATGATGGAGCGGAAAGGAAGGAGGGAAGGGGGAAGAGAAAGGAAGGAAGTAGCACTGGAAGGATAGAAGGAAAGGAACGAGTCAAGGTACGAAGGAGCGGTAAGGAAGGAGGGCAGGGAGGGGAAAAAAGAGGGGAAACTACAGAAAATAAAAGGATGGAAAGAATGAACAGAAAGTGCGCGGACGGGAAAAAGGGGGAGTATTGCCCCTGATTTTTTTTAAATAACAGAAAAGAGGAAGAAAAAACAAATGAATAAAAAAGAATAATCCATACGCCAGATTACAGGTGTCCTCCATTAGTAAAAAAAAAAAATACAGCGCGGAATACACTGGCAGATCCAAAAAGATGGTGCAACATACGTGGGCTGCGTGGGGTGTTGGACTTCCTGTATCCTGCTTTAGTCCTTTCACCTTAACTTGTCCCAGATTTTCGTCCTTTTGGAACTTTTTTTTTTCTTTTTTTCACAGCTCAATGACAGGATCAAACAATACTACGGCGCTACATCCTTACACCACTTCTTCATGACTAGCACTAAGTTCTAGTGCTGATCGCTTGTTACAGCTCAGCACTGAAGATAGAGAGAGGGCACTTTTAGGCCAAGTTAATGTAAGAGGAGTATAGCGGCCACTCTCGCATCAGTAGTCCCATGGAACGATTTGCTCTAGTAACTTACCTCCTTCAGTTTCATGACGCTATTTTTTCTGTAGTTTATTCCTCTTACCTCTAGACGATTTTATTCAGGTGGTGGACCTCTCATAGTGAAGGGGTTGGAAACAGCCCTAATTAACTCCTTGGCTGATGTATTTGTTATGGATTTTTTTCTGCATGCAACCAAACGATTATATTCAGCACACACACACACACACACACACACACACACACACACACACACACACACACAGAAATCTGCATACACCTTCCGCTCTTAGTTTTAAAAATACTGTCCTAAAGGAGACTTTCTAGTACGTCTTCCCTAGTGATATATTTACCAGACTACACCTTAAGGCTCTCCTATATGTCCTCATAATACAGACATTGGTTGTACTGTATATAGAGCATACAAGAGAATATTTGCATGTTAGATACAAAAATAAATTCTACTGTACCACAACTTACACTATACTCTTCTGAATGTTATGTTTTTCTCTATAATATCGATATGCTGTATAAATGACATTCAGGGGAATATCTACATACCGGATACAAAAATAAATTGTACAGTACTACAGCTTAGTCTAGTCTCTTGTATGCTGTTTACGTCATTATAATATCGGCACTGGTTGTATATATTTCATACAGGAGAATATTTACACACAAGATACAAAAATAAATCATACAGTTCCACAACTAAAACAATCTTCTGCATGTTATTTACGTCCTCTACAATCTCGTCACGGACTGTATAAATAACATACATCAGAATATTAGGTGTTCTGAAGTAGTAAACACAATAACTACTCTACCTTATAATTTTTTTTGCACAGACAAGGTAGGAACGCTGAACATGGGTGGCACTTGCAACAGACCAGACTAACCCGATTGTGTTACGTGTCTGCGAGAATGCGAGCTGATGTTTGCACTGTAAAAGCCCCAGAAGCAAAATATTACTAAAATAATGATGAGTTATGCAGTGATTAAAAAAAAAATAAATAAAAGCTGGCTGCGGTTGTGAATAATTTGGTTGGTCAGAGGAATGTGACTGCTAAACCAACTTCTGCATCCGATGCTTCTGATTTTGTTCCATTCTTCACGACTATGATATCTCGTACACGAAATGAAATGGAGAACATTTATTTCAGTCAGGAAATCTCAATCGAACTCCAGTCACGGTGCACAAGAGGTTATGTGCTTATATTTAGGATAATCCATTGGTCGTTAATAAGGTTGAATATTTTATCAGGGACATTAATCAAACATTTTGCTCACTTGATCTATGCAATGGGCCACAGTCGCCAGATATGTACGAAAGTCTAACAATCATTATATGTAAAATGGTAAACAGATGCTTCTTATAAGGTAACTTTGTGCAGTCTGAGAAACATGCCTTGCTCTGGCCTCTACTTAAGAAATCTGGTCTCTGCTGAGAGCATGTTAGATTACAGTCCCAACTCTAATTTGTCACTCTTGTCTAAGATTACTGAGCGGACTATACTCGATCAACTTCTACCACTCCTTGAACGAAATAGAGTTGTTCTCTCTGTTAAATCGGCCTCTCACTCGATTGAAACTGAGTTGACAAAGATTCATAATGACTTGGTAGCAAACATTTGAATTGGATTACTTCTCTCCTGGTTCTGTTAGATATGTCAGTAGCGTTTGACACAGTGGATCATGAACTACTGCTGGATAATCTGCACTTTTATGGCGTCCACGACGTTGCCCTTCTACTCCTGAAGTCGTGCTCGTACTGTACCTGTCTGACATCTCTGAGTGTGGTAGTTAATGACATGTGCTCGGACTCAGTTCCCCTTTTGTTTGGAGTCCCCCAAGGATCTGTTTTAGATCCAGTTCTATTTACAGAATAGTTTATCATTTCTTCCTGACGCACATAAAGCGTCATATCATTTTCACGCCGATGACACGCATTTATATGTTAAGATGACCGATGATATAATACTGAGAATAAACTGGAATCCCTAATGTCTGATATTTAGATCTGGATGGCAAGACGGAGACTTAAACTGAACGATGGTAAAACATAAATCGCTATCATTCGGGGAAACTGAAGGGATGGTGACGCTGATAGTGCCCTGACTCTGAAGACTGGCGAGTCACAACTTTGTCCAGTATTTTCTTTTCGAAATCAGGGTGTACATTTCAGTTCAAAACTGAATTATAAAGAACATATTAAACACGTTGTTAAAAGATGTAACATGCCCATCAGAAACCTGTATTCTGTAAAACAGTTTCTAAACAGACGATGCCTCTAAATAGACTATGCCTCTTAACAATGGTCCACACAATGGTTTTGTCTCGTGTTGATTACTGCAACTCATTACGGACTGGTATTCCAAAAATAATCGACTCAAGAGTGTTCATTCTGGGTTGAATAGGGCAGCAAGGCTTATCTTTGGCCTTCCCCCAGTATCCCCAATTACCTTATCTCTATCTGTGTTACACTGGTTGTCAGTAAAAGCTGGAATAGAATGTAAACTGTTACACTACATTCATGGTTCTTCAGTTAGTGAACCAAAGGAACTTAATGAATTGTTGAAATTTTAGCCAGCACGTCCACAAGTGACGTTACAAAGCCAAGATGATGCCTTGCTCCTTGATGAGCCTAGAGCTGTTCGCCAGTCATCTTTCTAGGCAATTGACTTCTGCTGAATCTTTTAAGGGGCAGCTCAAAGCCTTTTTCTTTTCAAGGAGCTGTGATCTTGGGAAAAGTATTGTGACAGAAATTACTGAGTTTACATTGCCGCCTTTCTGCTGACTAAGCTTGCATATGAATGTTATCATAGTTATTTTCTGTTTCTGTGTTGAAACTGCGTCGAGCGCTAATGAATTCCCACTTGGAGTAGCCTACTGGCGCTTTTGAGAAACAAAAGACCAATATCTAATATTACTATTACTTTTATTATTATTATTATTATTATTATAATTATTATGAATGTTAATAATACCACGTACATGAATACGCTGGCAAGGCAGAGGTGCTACTGTACTGTTTTTACTCTAACTTGGCCTTAATTTTCATCCTTTGGCAGCTTATTTCACGTAGCTCTGTGGCAGAAAATACAATACTACGGCTCTACATCCTTTTCACACCACTTCTTCGTGACTTACATCATATTCTAGTGTTATTATATTATTACAATTCAGAATTCATGATGAAGAGATGGCAATTTTTGGCCAAGTTAGTGTAAAAAAAGGTATAGATCCCCTAAGCTGGCCAGAATACCACCCAGTGACACCAATATATCCTTTGTCATTCAGCCATTCAACTCTAAACTACCGGATATCGAACAAGGGCTGCTTCTCGTCAACTTAGGTGGCTTGCTAGAACCTTTCCCTTAGCGATTTACTCTACACATAATCAGTAATTCCCTCTTTTTCTGGCTTGCTAGCACATTTTCCTTAGCGATTTTTTTCTGCACCTTATCAGCAATTCATTCTTTTTCTTTTGTATTTCAAAGCAGGTGTGTGTAGACGGTAGTTGGGCAGTTCCATGGGAAGTGGGGGGATGGGACATTACCTGAGCACTGTGTATGCTAAACATCCCTATACATAGTTTAAGGAGATATAATTTATTGTTAATGCCATAGTATATGTTGTAATTACGTGGTAAAAAGCCAAAGAATACCTATAGCTTGGTAACAGAGCCGTGTATACCAATGATAACTGGATTTAACAGGGGTATTGATATCATTATGTAGTCTCTTAATGACTTTACTATAGACACATACTGCATAAACAGAAGAAAGGAGAATATTAACGTTCTTTCTTCAGGAATAAATTGGTAAGGGAGAGATGTTAGTAAGCTTACCCAACTCAATAAGAAAATGGACTGGTTGTTCTCCGTGAATGGACCAACCCGTCTCTATGTCCCTGTGCCGTCAAGTGTTTACTAAGATTAAAGGAAATACTAGACTCATAAAAAAAAAAAAAAAAAAAAAAAAGACGAGATGCAATTAAAAAAAAAAAAAGTGAAAATGATGACAGATATGCATAAAATTTAAATCGTGGGAGATACTGTCAGAGGGTAAAAGAAGAGAGAAGAGACAAGACAAAGAGAAAAGGGGACTACGGATAGACCAAGAGGAAGAAGAATGCAGAATATGACAGGGACAGAAATAAGACAAAGAACATCTTTGATAGCCGCACCTACCCACACCACAGCCACCACCACAACACATCCCAACAGCTGGCTTTAGTTTTGTGACATACCCCTTTACCACACCCCAGAAACTCAAGAAACACATACCAAATGCATCTCTGACACACCCTAGACGCACACCAGACACCACCAATACCTCCCACCCCTCAACATCCCTCCCCTAAATAAGTGATACTCATAAAACTCTACGGCTGCAACTTGCTTAATTTCATCCTTCAGACAGGCACAATGATTCAGAGAGAGAGAGAGAGAGAGAGAGAGAGAGAGAGAGAGAGGAGGAGGAGGAGGGGAAGGGAGGGAGAGAGAACAATGAGTAAGGGCAGAAAAACACTAGAAAAGAAAATGAAGGCTAGAGTGTGATGGGGTAGACTATTATTAAACGCACCCTAATTGAGATAAACGATGCCGCAGATTGCATGATATGGCTTAGTTCCTTCACCGAGCCACCAAGTACGTGTTTATTTATGCACGGCTGACCTGATTTGGCATCTCATTTACTGATGTAAGATGCAAATTTCTACACATTTTTGTTAGTAAGATACAGGGTTAGTGGTTGATGATGATGATGATTAGCATGGCGGTGGTTGTGGATGATAATGATGATGATGGCTGGAATGATGATGATGATGATGATGATGATGATGATGATGAGGATGAGGATGAGGAGGATGAGGATAACTAGAATGATGGTGGTGATGATGATGAGTGTCGTTTGATGCCAGTCCCCATGAACCTTCGACGTTTTAACATCTAACTAGAGGGACACTCAGTGGAGCGCATCTCTCCGACAAGGGCAACGTAATTTCCAAACCACTCTTCATAATGGGTTAGGGTTTCTCATCACTGATTAGGGTTTCGAAAAAAGTGTTTTCCTGATCCAGAATCTGTAATACGATCCGGATCGGTCCCAAAAGTTAATCGATTGTTCCCTGGGACATGGGCTATCTACCCACCAAATTTGGTCCAAATCTCTCTCTTAGTTTTTGAGCAATCCTGCTAACCGACAAACAAACAAACAGGCGTGAAATCATACTCTCCTTGTCAGGGAGAATAATGAATCCTGTCGCTGATAAATCATGTATCATCGAATCTTTTATTGCCACATCAGGAGAGTAGGGACCCGGGGCTAGGCTACTTACTGTAGGCAAAGAAGGCGGGAATAACTATATCCCTTTTATTCTAACTTGGCCTAAAATTATCATCTCGCGATGTTGAGTGCTGAGATTTAACAACAGATTAACTCAAGAAAACGATACTAATCACGAAGAAGTGCTATGAAAATGAGGTAGGGCCGTAGTACTGTCTTTTCCTGACGCTAGGTGACGTAAGTTGAAAAAGAGCGAAAATCTGGGTGAAGTTAAGAAGAAAGAACAAACTCAGTATACAAGATGGAAAGAGGGCAGTTTAATGCCAAGTCAGAGTAAACGGCGTCTTGTTTCGGTCCCCTGAGTGGCACCGTGCAATCAATTAACCTCAACCATCCCTCGCATGCAAACCCTTATGCGCCACAGTCTGTTGGAAAGCCTTAATCCACAAGACCACCAGGGGCTTATTTCGTTATGATTACCACCCAGCGTAAAAAATGGTTTCCAGGACTACAGAAAACCATTTTGCTTGTCACTCAGTGTGGAGTCCCCAGAAGGTAGAACTGTCTTGAATGATGTGTTAATAACTGCATAACCCATTTCACTGCTTATGCTGTTCATAGCTGTGCCATTTTCGTAACTTTTCATTGCGTCTCTCTAAATCCTACACCCAACCTTAGGAGGAAAAAAGATTAAGAAAAACTGATCTTCCCTGGAACGTGAACACACGAAAGCGATCGGGATATTTCAGGCTTCTTTTTGCCCGACGGATATCGGCATATTAATGACTCATGTGTCTTTGCTTTACACACACACACACACACACACACACACACACACACACACACACACACACACAAATTCTGCATACATTAATATCTAACTGGGTCGCGAGGCCTATATCTAGCACATAAATTAAGTTCCCAATCAGTCCATTACCTCACTAAGATAGTTTTGTTTTTTTAATCTTATCCTTACTACCTTTAGACGATGATAATGAAGTTAGGAAAAATACTCTTAATCAAGGCGTTAATAGAAGGCTCAATGTAACTCATGGCGCTCGAGAAGTTCAATCAAACAGTGTTACGGCAGCAGAATAGAACTGAGAGAGAGAGAGAGAGAGAGAGAGAGAGAGAGAGAGAGAGAGAGAGAGAGAGAGAGAGAGAGAGAGAGAGAGAGAGATTGTCCTGACAGAATGAGAGTAAGGAAGAAAGAGAAGAGGAAAGAAGAATGAGAATAAGATGGCTGTAAGGGAGAAGAAAAGAGAGGCAGTAAGGTAACAAGAAGAGAAGGGAAGAGAGGAGAGGATTATGGCAGGAAGAAAGGAGAAGGAAACAAAGAAAAGTACGATGGAAGAGATGGAAGGAATGGAGAAGACGAAAGGAAAAGAGGAGAGTAAGATGAGACGATGAGAAGACATGTGAAAGGAGAAAATATAAGTGAGATGCATTTCTACAGATTACTTCCTTTTCACTCTCTTCCATCTCTCCTTATTGCTCTCTTCTTTCTCCTCCCGTTTTCTTCTCAAATTTCTCTTCACATATCATAATTCTCTTTCCCTCGTCCGTCTTCCCTTCATTCTGTTCTCATTTCCTTTACCTTTTCCTTTCTTCCTTTCACTCACTCCTTTCCCTCTCCCCTCTCATCTTTCCTCCCTCCTTCCCTCCCTTCTATGTCTCTTTTCTCTACTCTCCTTTCTCCTCTCCCTTACCCCTCTCTTTATGCTCCCCGCTCCTCTCCTCCCTCACATCCAAACAATCCCTTCATTACGATGGAAATATAGCTTCATAAATCTACGAAATAGTGAAAAACTGAATATTATGCTCGTCTCCCTTGCCTACAAATTTTCATCATTCACCTCTCTCTCTCTCTCTCTCTCTCTCTCTCTCTCTCCCTGTGTGTGTGTGTGTGTGTGTGTGTGTGTGTGTGTGTGTGTGTGTGTGTGTATTTGTTTTCTGACTGCCTATCTATCTGTCTGTCTGTCTGTCTGTCTGTCTGTCTCTGTCTCTCTGTCTGTCTGTCTCTCTCTCTCTCTCAAAATTTCAGGCAGTCGATCTTCCTTCATCTTCCTTCACACGACCTTCAAAGCTCCTTCAATTTATCTCCCGTTATTCAATGAGAAGACCCCCCTCCCCCTGTGTGTGTGTGTGTGTGTGTGTGTGTGTGTGTGTGTGTGTGTGTGTGTGTGTGTGTGTGTGTGTGTGTGTGTGTGTGTGTAAGAGAGAGAGAGAGAGAGAGAGAGAGAGAGTGAAAAATTATGAGTATTTTGGCTGGTAGGGAAAGAAGGAATAAGGGATTTATGGCCCTTCAGCCCGTGGATTTCTTTTACTTTATTCGTGCTGCCTTCAAACGATTTTACTCAACTAGGAAGAGGCTTTTCATACGGGAGGGATTTAGATATTGCCTTCATTAATACCTTTGTTGTTGCGGCCTTCCTAAGCTGAATGAAACCGTCTGTAGCAAGAAAGAATGAACTAAGAACACAGCGTCGGTCTGAAGGGGCTAATTACTGTCAAACATAAATTCGCTTGGTTGCATTTTCTTTAGTATTCTTCTCTCCACAGAATTTTGCTTAAGAAGTGTTTCGTAGTTGTATGAGTAAAAGTGAAAATATAAAAGGCAAGCATTACAGAATTTGAGCCAAAGGAAGATTACAGTACTCGGTTTTATGCATATATCTTGTTAGCATAATCATAGGTGTTGCTGTAATATATTCTGTGTATGCTTGACTTAAATATATATGGGAAGAAGAAACCATCAGGCAATGGGTTAAAAAGACTCTGCATCAGAAGAGAATGATACAACAGAGAAGAGAAGGTCTACATGAATGAAACCGTCCAAAAGAATGAATGAGGAAGAAAAGTACAGTCAGCATCACATGTACACCCAATATTTCGCCTTTCGCCTTTTTTTTGCGTCTCACTTTCCACATTCTGACTATAATTCCTACGCTGAGAGAGGCTTGGCATGTTTCTCTGCCTTAAGATGATGCCCCCTGATATGATGCAGCAAGGAGTGGAGTGTGAGATATGCCCATTGTGTGAAATGGCAGTGGAATAGTAGCCAAATTTTCTCTCTGACTGAACACACAAACAAGTGAAGCTCAGGCAACCCAGTCTGAAGAAAGTCCAGAGGACGGGAGGACATACATTAATGTGGTCAATGAGGGGGAAAGTGGGTAATGTAGGCGTCTCCAAACTTAGCGACCGGCAATGACAGAGGTCAGAGCGTGGAACTGCCGTGACTGTCATTAAGGAGAGGGAAAATGTAGACTCCCGCCCATCTCCTCGCACGCCACCGCCCACATCCACACCCACACGCATCCAACACACACACACACACACACACACACACACACACACACACACACACACACACACACACACACACACACATACACACACACACACACGCATCACAGTCACTATGCAGGGATACTCTAATATCCAACTTGCTGAAAGGCGAGGCGCGCGCAAAAGGATTTTGGTCGTATTCCACGTGACGTTAAAAGCTTCGCATCTTTTTTCTTTTCATTTTTTTTTTTTTTTTGATACTTGAGATTCGGCTAAGAAGGCATCGAATCCCATCATAATCACGTTAAAGTTTCCATATATATAAGTCTGGGGTAGGGTAAAAATTTTTTTTAGCGCGCACGCACACACACACATACCCACACAAACAGCTGACCTATCATTCTAAAATTAAGCATGAAGGCAGTAGATGCTAAGACGATCAGATCATTTCATGACAGAGGTTGGGTTCTTCAAACGAGGTACTTTGCAATTAGTGTAGAATTTCACGTTCCGACCTTCAGGGAGGACGACTTTTCCTTGTACACTAGAATTCTGTCTTACACTTTTAGCATTCTCTTGTATGTATTTTCACCGTTTTAAGAGCAACATTATTCGCGTTAACAACATACTAAAGGATGCAAAGGGGCACAACAAATCGCTATGAAAAAGGTGTTACGGTATACCCAAAGCCATCTAAAACACAACCCTAACTCCTCCAGTACCATGACATGCTTGGTATACAAAAGCGGGCCGCGTTTAGTTTGCTGTTGCGATTGTTGTGGTTGGAGAAAACTTGGCAACAAATCATTAGCACTTGCCATACAGGCCAGCCGTCAAAGTGCATCATCACACGTTATATTGCCCCAGTCCAAATATAACGCCCACCTTTTTCCCAACTATCCCACAAACTTTTTTTCTACCCCCTCCTTCAACCTTTAAGACAATAATTTTCCCACCGCCAAAGTCGCCTGTCACGTAATGCTTTTCTTCATTACTTAGGAATGACGTCTCGTAAAGAAGGGAATTAATGAAGGCAATATATCATTCCCGTTTGAAAATTCTCTCCAAAGCTGAAAAACTTCGTCTAGGGAAGCTAAAATCTAATGAAAAGGACATCTTCGGGTAGAAGGGATTATGAGAACAATGTCCCTTTTCACAGGGTGTAGTCTTCCCACCATCCACCACCATCTTCAACCCCGCACCTCCCACCCATTTTTTCCTTTCTACTTTGACTTGCACCACATCAGTCTACGGCAGTGGTCGAGTCGGTTTACCGTCCCACTGGATGAGGGTTCGAATCCCGGCTGGGGCACGGAACGCTTTATGGATATGATTTTCGTTGAAGTACACTTTATTTATCCACCAAAAACCCGTCGGCATGTCGTAAAAACACCCCCGCTAATACCAATACGCCAGTCCTGTACGAGACAGCCCTATCATATATTCAATATGGACGGTGGTTGTTAGCGTCGAAGTGGTGACGTGGAGGTGTGTGGTGTGTAGGAGGTCTGCTGGGTATCAGGGAACAGGCTGTTAAACCTAGAGTCGTACACATTAAAAAAAAATAAATAAATAAAACTCGACGTATCCATTCTCTCTCTCTCTCTCTCTCTCTCCTAAACACCCCAAGAACTGACAAGGCCGGGTTGGATGTGAAAGAGAGGTCCAATATAGGCTACTCCTAGATATTTCCTAGACACTGGGAGGGGCAGACGATGATGATGATGATGTTAATAATAGTAAATAACAATTATAGTTACAAAGACGATGACGATAACCATGACAATAAAGAGGCCAGTGACAACAACAACAACAACCACAAAGACGATACCATTCCTTCCCTCTTCCCTCTCTACCATCACCACCACCACAACGGTAGCAATATATACCCCTTCCTCTAACCTATTCTCTCTCTCCCTACCATCCCCTCAGAGGACACAGAGCTGCGAAAGGCTGGGATGGGTGTGCTACAGAGAAGTCCTACACACACCCTCATCTTCCTGGACATCACGAAGAACGCAGACCGCCTCAAAGCCCTTCTTCAGGTAACACTAACTTTACTGAGCTAAAGCTATGTATAAGACTAATTGCTCATGCCTTCATCTTCTCTTCCACGTACACTTAAGGTGGTGCATTCAGAGAGTGCAACATCCGCGACCTACCGTACAATCGATGTAAGGGTCAAATTTTCGTAGCACCTCTTCCTTAGCGATTTATTTTGTATAATCTACTCTGATACTCTCGTGTATGTTATTTATACATATCCGTTATCGAAGCAGTTTATTTCAAAAGCGTACAGAAGGATACAAATGTGTAATATTCAGAATAAATCGCTTAAGAAGGAATGTTACGATGTCTCTCATGCCACCTACAATACGGACCAATGTATGAAAGTCTGACCGTGCCCTGTACCCGTCACCTTCGAACGGCTGTTGTTAAAATCGAATTACTTCATCCCTGCCTGACCCTCAACCCTTTCACTAAACTTGGACCTTAATGTTTGGCTTTGGCCTTTGATATACTGTCCTCAAAATACAGTCACTTATCACTTCCTGACCTTAAGCCCTCCCACAAGGTTTGATCCAACGCAAAGAAATGCTATTTGAGTTATTGGGCCGAATATTTTACTTGCCAAGTAACCTTTACCTTTGACCAACTGCTGTGAAAATTGAATCATTTCATCCTTTCCTGACCATTAATCCTTCCACCAACTGTTATCTAAATCGGATCAAACCTGTCTGAGTTGACTTGCCTTTGACCTATGATCTATGACTTTTTTTTTTTTTTTTTTTTTTTAAACCAAATATTTGATCACTTGTTCCTCCGATGGTTCTCTATTAATATGTTGTTTATGTTACAATTCCGTTTCATTATTTTTCCATTAACTTGAGACAGACAAACAGATCAAATAAACCAACCACACGATCCCCGCGCACTACGTACCCGGGTGTAACAACTAAAGTAAGTGAATACGGAAAAAAATCGGCAACTGATCCAACCTCACTTCTATTACTTGACCCCATCTCATCCCGGCCATAAGTGGGAAAAAGAGTCATGATGATGATGATGATGATGATGAATACCTTCCTTCTCCTCCAGGCCTTCTCCCGGCGCCCTAGGAGCCTACGTCGGCCGCGTCAGGAGCCTCAGCTTTATCAATACCTGCCCAAGTTCTTCCGGAAACCCATCTTTGTGGTCACCCTTAACACCGTCTTGGAGCTTCACAGGTGGACGAAGGTTAGTATTCTCTCTCTCTCTCTCTCTCTCTCTCTCTCTCTCTCTCTCTCTCTCTCTCTCACTATGTCAATCAATCTATGTTTTTCTTCCATCTGTGTCTGTCTGTCCATCTGTCTATGAGTGTGTCTATCCATTCATTATTATTTCCACCCATCCATCCATCTATCTATCTATCAGTCTGTCTGTCTATTAGTTTGTAGTCTGTCTGTCTATTAGTTTGTCTATCCATCTATTAATCTTTCCACCCTTCATCCATCTACCTATCAATCTGTCTATCTATCTATCTGCCATTCTACTTACCTGCCGACTCATCATTCAATCAATCAATTTATCTATCCCTCCCTCCCTCCATCCATCTATCCCTCTATCTTGTCTATCTACCTAGCTACATACATATCTATCTATCTGTGCATCTATCTATCCACCGATTTATCTATCGTACCTGGAGGTCGACATAGCAGCAGGAGGAATTAACTCAGAACCTGAAGTAAGTCACAGTAAACAGAAGGAATAAAATTATTCAAGGTATTGTACAGAGAGAGATACCAGCGTCTGTCCAGGAAAAGATAACTGTGTATGAATGGACAGCGGTGGAAATGTGAGGAGAGGACGCGAGGAATGGGTTTTAAATGCTAGGGGAGGGAAATAAGTGGAAGTGTTGAGTACTGGGTGTCTAAGGTCTACATGTATGGTGACTTAGTTCGAAAGGGTGAGGAGTGACGCTGTTAAGAGGCGTAGGTGAAATTATTTGAGAAGATGAAAAGTGAATTAAGAAGGAGGTGTGGGTGAAATGGTATGAAGGGGTGAGAAGTGACTTATGAAAGAGGTGTAGCTGAAACAGTATGAGGGGGTGAGAAGTGACTGTTATGAAAGAGGCGCAGGTGAAATGGTATGAAAAGGTGAGAAGCGACAGCTAAGAAAGACGTGTTGTTTAGGTGAAATGGTGTAAGAGGGTGAGAACTGACCATTAAGAAAGAGGTGTAACTTAGGTGAAATAGTCTGAGAAGGTGATAAGTGACACTGATATGAATGAGGTGTAAGGGATGACGCTGTGTTATGGAAAGGCCAGACCAAGGTGTGTTGAAGTGCTATGTCTATATGGAAGGAATGGTGATGAAAGGCTAATAACTTTCAGATATACAGATCAGAGTGTGTGAATGGAAGGACGAGGCCAAGGATAAGAAAGAAAGAGAGTGTGAAAGAGATTTTGAATAACAGAGGTCTGAGCATCTAGGAGGGTGAGAGGTGTGTATGAAACAGAATTAACTGAAATGAAGTGGTTTGTGGAGGTAGGAGTAATTGATGAAGCAGCTTATGGAGGATGATTCGGTGTCAATGATCTGTTACAGGCTAGAAGTGAAGCAACTCTAGTAAACCGTAAATCACTAGGACCTGGTTGCTTTGATTTAGACCATTACATATACAGTATACCCTATTAAAGCTAACCTGCCCAGAAACTGTCATCTCTCCATCTTGAATTCTAAGTCGTGGCATGAGATAAATACTAGCATATGAGAGTAGCCACGAAGAGGCGCAATGGAAAGGATGCAGAGCCACAGTTCTGTCTTATTCTGCCACTATGCTACGAGAAGTAAGCAGCAGAACAATAGCCTGGGCCAAGTTAAGATGAAAAAGCTATAACAGGTGGGAGACTTGTGGCCGAATTCTAGGAGGTTAAAGGGACTCCCCAACACCTGTTACTATACTTTGTTCACACTAACTTGACCTAAAACTGCCAGCCCACCACCTTTAATGCAACGCTGTAATAAGGGATTAACGCTAGAGTATGGTTCTAATCATATAAGCAAAGTTTAAAGCACCGAAATACGCTTACTCAAGTACTGTATTTAAGCACCATGTTTCAAGATTTACTTTTTAAAAAGTATTGAGTATTTTCGGTACTTTTACTAGTATTTATGCATATTTTGAAGTACTTATACTTCACTACTTCGTAAAATATATAATCGTTACACTTGACATTCACCAAATAATGATAACTGGTGCATTGGTGAGGGAATCTGGCAAATTGGACGTCAGGCAACATTCCTTATGAAAAATTTAGATGCATAACAAAAAAGGAACCCTGGATGAAGACGTGAATCATCAGGTCAGGTCAAGTCCGGCACCATCAGGAATAGTTAGGTCAGGTCATGAATGCGGTGAGGCAGGGGTGGGGGGTGTGAGGGTGCGGTAAGTAGGGATTAATATATAAGCAAGTAGCTCTGAGTGAATTGTCGATAAAATGCAACACGACACTACTTGCGTCTGCTGCCTGCGAACGTTTGTTCAGTGGCGTTGGGTTCATTTTTAATAAAAAAAAAAAAAAAAAAACAATGCTGGACGGCCACTGCTGTAAAATCAATCATTAATTAGGCTAAACAAAAAGAACTTTGTGTAAATATGTAGCAAATCCCATGGTTAACTACACAAGCATACAAAGTCCTTTTCGCTGAGGTTGTCAACTACTACAATGTTGCCTATGTTCTTTTGTTTTCCTCATAATAAACTCATTCACAGTACACCAAGTTTAATGATCTTTAAATTCAATGACTGGTTACTTTTAATTTTAGTACCTGAGTACCAGATAAATGAGATACTCCTTACTTTTACTTAAAGTCCACTTTATTTTGGGTACTTTTACTTGAGTAATAGAGTAATATTTTGATGTAACAATACTTTACTTATGTAACAATACTGGATACTTTTTGCAGCTCTGTATACAAGTACTATAGAAAGAATGTGGAGCTGTGGTACTGTCGTATTCAACCTCTGACCTACGTGAAATAAGCTGCAAAAGGATGAGAAGCCGGGTCAGGTTAAAGTGAAAAGAGTTTAGCTTATTTATGCATGTGAGGCATTAAAATTTTCTTTTATACAGGATGGTAAATATATAGCGCTTGCTTTTCACTCCGTCGGAAGACCTCACTCAAATACCGCAAACTATACCGTATCCACGTTAACTAATTATAAAATTGTCATCTCTCCACCTTGAATGCCGAGCTGTAACAAGACATTAAAATATGACGCTACTCACGAAGAAGTCCTACAAAAATTATGTTGAGCAGTAGTCGTGATATCTTGTTCTGCCACTGAGCTACATGGCTCAAGCTCATGAAGAGACGAGAATCTGGACCAAGTTAAAGTGAAAGAACTACAGCCAGCCATACTCAAGCTGGTCGGAAGGCTGCTATCTCGTTCGTCTGGTAATTCAGTGCCACAGAGGAGGAAGAATTATTGACGTGTGGTAATAGAATGCGTGAGAGATGGTATGCTGGAAAAGGCTTATGACAGGAATCTGGACATAGTTTTGAATAATGAAGTGTGTTAAATGGGGTTGCGTGTTGCACAGAGTGGAGGGTATTATTTGGTCCATAACAAAAGCCCGCGCGCGCACGCACGCGCGCACACACACACACACACACACACACACACACACACACACACACACACACACACACACACACCATAATTCCAACACTCATACTCTCACGGTAAATGCACATGCCAAGCACGATCCCCACGCACATACTACTACATTATGCGATATTTACAAGCCCACCACAATCCACACGCTACTAACATTCTATTACAAGTGCGGTTACTTTTACGTTTTGTTACCCTTACATTGTTACATATCACGCTCCGTTACTCTTACGTCCTGTTACTCTTTATGTTGTTACTCTTACACTCATGGCTTTGTTACTCTTGCATATGATCTGTTAACATTACGCTTTGTCGTTACCACGATGATACTCATGGGTTGTCATTGTTACGTATGTTACATATGAGTAATACGTTTTGGAATCCATGTCGTTACTCATACGTTCTGTTACTCATACATTCTACATTGTTACTCCTATATCGTTACTTTTGCGTTTTGCTACTTTATAACTACATAGTTACTCTTGTGTAGTTCTCTTCCGTTCTCTTACGTTCTGTTACTCATACATACCACGTTCTATTACTCTTACATACGAGGCCACCAGAGACAGAAGGGTGGGCCTACTAAAGCATAAAGCTGTAAAATATACAAGGATTTATTTGGGTCAGCTTAAATCAATTCTGTAGTCCGTTCACCTTTACTTGGCTAAGACTTTTGTTCCTTTTTATCTTATTTCACTTATTTCAGTGGCAGAATAAGTCAATGCTACGGCTCTGATTTTTTTCCATACAACTTCTTCGTGACTAACATATTCTAGTGTTAATCTCCTGTTATTACTCAGCTTTCAGATGGAGGTACGATAATTTTAGGTCGTTAAAATGAGAAGATTACAGGCATTCAGTCATCACCAGAGAAAAAGAAGTTCGATCAGTTCAGAATTATATATAATAAACAGGTTGAGTCCTACACTTAATTTCAAGTTCATCAAGTTAATTTAATACTGATCGATTCAGGCTATACCTGTGAAGTCTTGTGCCAAAAATCAAACTCCATCAATGTAATTTTCGTTTTACACATGACAACTGTGCTTTTGATTTTTTCCAGGTCCCATTAGGTCCATTACATTTATTCAGGTCATACTTACACGGACATTAGCCAAGCATAAGCCCTACTGATACTATGACTTCTGAGATGCTGATCCAGGTGTTTCAGGAGCAGATGAGGTGGGCGGAGACAAGTGGGTGAGATGGAGTGGGATGACAATGGGTGGGGTAGCAGGATGGGGACGCACGCTCTGTGAATATCTACATTTGGTCAGCTGGAGGTCAAAGCAGTCATCCTTATAATACTAATCTTAGAGGAGAAAACAACGTAGAATGAGTAAGGAGGAATGAGGAGGATGAGCTAGTATGGTGGTGGGTGTTGGGGCATGAGGAGGGAATAAATGCTGTGATGGATGGTGTTACTCCTATTATATGCAAGTCAAAGGCGTGGGGGTAAAATATATGAGGAGTGGGCGGGGAGAAGTGGGTGGGATGGGTGGGATGGGCTGAAATGGTGGTAGGTGATGGGGAAAACCGAGGCAATTACACTATTAGGAGTATGAGTATTGTAAAAGTGGCGAGTCTGGTGGTGAAAAGGTCTACGCTACAGATTTTCCTTATAAGTTCAATGTCGGTGAACTTAACAGCAGCTGGGTGGGTGGAAAAAGAGTGGACAGGACAGACGGGAGGGAGCTGTAGTCCGGAGGGGTTATGTATGGCCTTGGTTTACTTCAAAAATTTTCCCCAAGCACAACGAGAACAACCACACTACCAACAGCAAGAAAGTTAACATGCGCCACTCTCACGGACCTTGCGCATGAAGATGAAAAAAAAAATAATAACAATAAACGCCTCTTACCACCCCAAGCGTCCGTAAAGAGAGAGAGAGAGAGAGAGAGAGAGAGAGTGTGTGTGTGTGTGTGTGTGTGTGTGTGTGTGTGTGTGTGTGTGTGTGTGTGTGTGTGTGTGTGTGTGTGTGTGTGTGTGTGTGTGTGTGTGTGTGTGTGTGTGTGTGTGTGTGTGTGTGTGTGTGTGGTGATGCTGTGGCCTTGATACGCAGTGAGTCATGAAGCTAAGCCAGGAACTACATTATACTCAATTATCGCTAAAATTTGGATATACAAGGCAACAGACACCGACCCGCAACGGACCTGAATAATTGAGGTTAAAGGAGGAGGAGTTCTGATAAAGAATATAAACCCGTGGATATGTAAAGTGTGTGATGCTAAGTGTATGTTCACACCCCATGGATTCTACCAATGACACATACGGATTCTGACACACACACACACACACACACACACACACACACACACACACTTGGACTTCCACATGCATCACTTCCTATAAAAAAAACCCTACCCCACTTGTGCTTCGCCAGCATGAGGAAGGGTTAATTCTGGCAATCATACTACCTCCAAGGAGAAGGTCCTATCCAGTAATGGAACAAATATAAAAATGCAGATCAAGGCAGCAAATGCAGCCCCAGGTTCGCCTGAAACAGGAACCCTGTGGACTGCAGGCTGAAGTTGCTCTTCTTTTGCAGTCTATCCTCCTCCTTTCGGGGGACAGGGAGGGAGCTGATGGACGTTAATATAAACGGGCAGTGAAGCCGCCCAGTTATGTCAGTGCCACCGCATGAAGGCGTCCCTCTCCAGCACCAATTTTATTAGTGACTAGGTTTCGGGTCACAAAATTAGCATGACAAATTTCTTCCAAAACTGACTTAACGAATAAAAGAAGATAAGTGAGTTATAATCATGGGAGACGGACAGAATCATTCATACCGAGCTATCTCAACTCTCTGGCTACTGAAATCGATGTTTGTTCATGCCAGTCGATTTTATTTAGCTACGAGAAAACCAACGCCGCAGAAAGGTTACGAACTACATCTACGAAAGCTGTCTGAGAACTGAGAACGTTTTTGATTATTCCCGGTCATGCCAGACGATTTTATTCAGCTCACAGAATCCCAATGAAATCAGAGATAGTGAGCCATATTCTCGCTGGCATACGGAATTTCGTCGAACTTCCTCCTTAACATCTTCATTACGATATCTATCTATATCTATCTACCTATCTATATAAAACTTACTGCCGCTATACGATTTTACTCAGCCTTAGGAGAGCCATTTCTAACTGGAAGTATTAGATTTCACCTTCATTGGCTTATTCAGTACTAGACGCCTCTACTAATGCTGAAGAAAATCGTCTGGCAGAAGAAATAAATGCTAAAATAGGTAAGCAGAGTGAAGAGATTAATTACTTATTTTGCATATTTTTATCTCTTTAACATCAATATAATTTCAGTATTAACACAGAAGATACCAAGATAATTATGATATCCAAAATACGGTTTCCTCACTTTCATTTTCTTACGTCTTTCTCCCAAGCACTTAACATCTTGGTGCCTTTCATTTCTTCACCAGTTCGCTACACATTTACTTAATTTTTCATGCGACATATACCCCAGACACCTTTTCAATTTTTTTTTATTCAGGTCATAAGGTTTAATGGGGTCAAAGGTTAAGCCATACAAAATTATTAGGTCCTCTGTTCTTGTATATTTATTTACCATCATAGCAAACAGCACAGAAGTATGTCAATGTACTGTAACTCGGTGGAAATCATCTCGCAGTCTCTTGGGAATCTAGGCATCTAGGCAGTCTCTCTCTCTCTCTCTCTCTCTCTCTCTCTCTCTCTCTCTCTCTCTCTCTCTCTCGTTTTGCATTAAGTTGAGTTGGCAGAATTAATCGCCAAGGAAGAGGTGTTACGAATGTCCAAAGTCAATAAGAATAATGTTGAATTCCAGAGGACAGGCGGTGATGACACGAAAGCAAGAGAAGGGTGATGAGTGTGTAAGTGGTTGGAAGTGATGATTGTGGTGTAAGTGTGAGACATGGTGGGTGGTGACGAGAGAGAGAGAGAGAGAGAGAGAGAGAGAGAGAGAGAGAGAGTAATGAGCTGCATGCTGTTGCCTGACTCACTATGCATCATATTACACCCACTAATGTTGTCCTGACCTTGCCAAGTTTATGTCTGTCACACACACACACACAGACGCACGTACACCCCCACTACACACACACACACACACACACACACACTCTCTTTCTCTCTCTCTCTCTCTCTCAACCATGCGACTATGTAAATCCAATGTCCAACACCCTCATCATCAGTATCGCATTCTAACGCTCTCTAATCTCTTTCGGGACATGAATCAAAGAAGAATGGAATACCCATGAACAATTCCGCTCCCCCTCCCCTCCGTAACACTTCTACTACTTCTTGCTTTTCCCTACAGGCTAATATTCTTAAGCTGAGAGACGACTGGTATATTTCTCTGCCCATATACAGGTATACGAGTAATTCTCCTTGACATGATGCTTAGCCCTCTTGAATCTTTTTTAGTTTTACTCCTGCTACCCCTAGACAATTTTATTCAACCTGGGAGACTTCTTTAACTGGAGGAGTTAGATATGGTGTTCACTCTCTCCTACCCTGCTAGATCTCCTGAGCTTAGCAATAATATACTAAATTCAATGTCATAGGTGCCGCTGTTGTTACTGTTGTTGTTGTTGTTGCTTTTGTTGTTGCATCCTCAAGATTATCTGGAACTGACCCCACCGTGCTACAGGAAAACAAGCCACTTCCACCGTCGCTCCCAGAGGTCTTTTGTTGAGGCTATAGTGAAGGATGTGTTGTGCGTGACTGTGGTGCATAACGTGAGGACGTGTGCTGTGGTGCGGGAAGTGAAGGAGTTAAAAAGCCAGCTGTATGTGCCTAAAATGTAAAGTAGACGTGGCGGAAAAGTACGCGAACTTATGTCCCCGATTGTACATGTGTTTGGTAATACGGTGAACAAAACCCTATGCCGATACAAAGACCAAAGATTCCTTGCAGCATACATCTGCCCTTTTTTAGTTTGTGGTCTGTGGTTAGAGCGATTCCCTGCCATTTGAAAGAAACTGAGATCAATCCAACGTCCAGGCTGAGAACAGTTCAAAGTTTTGGCCTTCGTTAAAACAATCTCATCTGCTACACGACCCACCAAAATATTGCAACCTTCACCACCACCCACCAACGCACCCACACACCCAAAGCACTAACATTACCAAATGAGTCCTAAACGAGACAGCCCTGGGATGTATTCAGTATGGACGGTGGGTAACATATCTAAGCACTATGTGATGATGATCATTTCTTATCCCTATAATTAGTAGAGACCTCCCTTACGCTGAATAAAATCGTCTGGAGGTAGAAGGAATAAACTAAAATAATAGACTATCGTAATGAAGGGCTTAATGACATTTATATTTCTTCGTTCAACTGGTTATATTTTAAGTAGCTTTGGTAATGCCGTAGCACCTCTTTCTTAGCGATTTATTTTGCACACTGCACCTCACTATCCTCCTGTATATTACCGACTGAAACTACATCGATGGTGAAATAATGTAAATAAGAAAAAAAATTAGATCCTAGTATGGAAAATAAATCGCCAAGAAGGAAGTGCTAGAGTGCTAGTAAGCCTCCTATTACTTTACGATTGCTGACTTCACTGGACATGACTGGCGCTTCTTTCTTCCTAATTCTCTCTCTCTCTCTCTCTCTCTCTCTCTCCACATAAGGATTTTTTACTCCCTGACCTCAAACTCTATCTCGCGACTTCTTGTTCATGCATTTTTTCCCCTCTGGCTGTGGTCATAACTCGCACGCATGAGAGAGAGAGAGAGAGAGAGAGAGAGAGAGAGGTAATAATAATAATCATCATAATGATGATGATGATGATAGTAATAATAATAATAATAATAATAATAATAATAGTAATAATAATAATAATAATAATAATAATAATAATGATAAAAATGATGATGATGATGATCATGATGATGATGATGATGATTATAGTAATAATGATAATAATAATAATAATAATAATAATAATAATAATAATAATCAAGAATGATAATAATAATAATAATAATAATGATGATGATGATAATAATAATAATAATAATAATAATAATAATAATAATAATATTAAAAGATTTTTCTGGATAACTGGCAGTTTGTATTACCTTCATTATTATTGTTATTATTATATATATAAGCTGCCGGAAAAAAAAAATATATATATATATATATATATATATATATATATATATATATATATATATATATATATATATATATATATATATATATAAAATGTGTGTGTGTGTGTGTGTGTGTGTGTGCTGGATGCCGACACAGCAAGAGAGCTTGTTTGTTTTTACAGGTGGATGCAGACGTGTGTGTGTGTGTGTGTGTGTGTGTGTGTGTGTGTGTGTGTGTGTGTGTGTGTGTGTGTGTGTGTGTGTGTGTGTGTGTGTGTGTGTGTGTGTGTGTGTGCCTTGTAATCAGTAGTGATAAACAAGGCTTTGATCTGGTTCGGCATTTCTCTTTTTACAACCAAATATACAAAATAAAATCAGCACTCGATACAGCTAATAGTGCAGCTGCAGTCAAAAGTTCTCTTACACCATCTTTAATCCTCATAAAAACCTCGCGTGATACTCCGAAGCTATGCCAACAACAGTCATACGCGTGGAATCTCCGTTGATTTGAGACCCAGGACCCATACTTATAATATTTCCCAAGTTTTAAATGAGTAAATAATTCTTTGTGTATCCGTTTGTCTTCCCTCATACAGCTATCCAGCCATTCAGAATCACATAAGAGTGAATAATAGAGCCAGGAGACGCGTTTACTGCACTGAGTAGGTAGGCAGATTGGTAGGTGGTTGAGTGGTGGTTATATGAGGGAATAAAGATCCACTGGGGAATAACGTCCATGGGGTAAATCGATCCGTGGCTGAAAGAGGTTCAAGTGAGAAAATACTATTAGGTGTATGAGGGAACGCTTTCTCTGAGGTAAATCTGCCCATGTGGAAACCTAGGTGTACAGGAGAGGGTCCCAAACTTTTCCTGGTCATTCCCCACATTACCAGGCAATCTTTGATGATCTCTCTCAGCTCCCAAATGGCGGGGTGGAGTTCCCCCTTTGGGAGTTATTTTTAATAACTAGATTTCTGAGTTATCTGCCTTCATTTAGTGGTACTTTTTAACAGATAACAGCATGGAAAAAAGCTGTATTATGGAAATTTTTAGAAAATTTGGGGAATATTAAAGAGATTTTGCATTTTTCTGTCGCATGATAATAATCTGATGACCATAGTCAGACTTTAAAATAGCACAAATTAAAAGACAAAAAACAAATGCTCATAAGTTACATAAAATTTATAATACACAACAAATAAAAAAGCACTTTGGGCCGTTCGGGTTTCATATGTTTATTCCCCCCTGGAACACCCAGATTTCTCCCCAGGGCGGAATTCCCTCCCACTTGGAACCCTTGGTCTAAAGCAGGGGTTTCCAACCTTTATTTACCCATTACCCCATTTTCCACACCTCTCTTCACTCATTACCCCTCATTGCTTATGTTTCCACAATTGCATTTTAGCTGCTTAACAGTTTGATGCCTAGATTTTAGTTTGAATGTAGGACTTAATTAAAGGTTAGGCTAAAACCAAGAGAGTTATTGCAAGGAGTAATTTATTTTTATTATTAACACTGATACCAAATAAACATGACTTTAAACATTCATCTCTGAATTTTAGTATAAGTCTGAAAGTCTATCATAACTGGTATGATTTTTAGATTTTGTTTTGTTTTGTTACCTCCCCCATTACCCTTCACAAAAGACTAAATTACCCCACTTGGGGTAATTTACCCCAGGTTGGGAACCCCTGGTCTAAAGGATACTACTACTACTACTACTACTAATTATTATTATTATTATTATTATTATTAATGTGAGCGAGATAGGTCCATGGAAGAAAAACTCCGTTCAATATATTCCCAGCGAAAGAGAATAGGTCCATGGGGAGGAACAGGCCCACAGAAAACAAAAAAAATAAGACCATAGGGAAATACAGGTCCACGGAGGGAATACAGGACCATAGGGAAATAGGTTCATGAGGGGAAACAGAATGGGACCAAATAGGTCTATAAGGACGAATTGGTATGCGGAGAAAAGTACGCCCATGAGGTAAGAAATAGATATAGGTTCCTGGAAAAAAAAAAAAAGTGAGTGGGGGGATTACCCCCCGGCGGTGTAGTCGTCGATGGACTTAAAAGCTAGTTTATCGTAAAAAATGCTTAGGAACTTTTATATATACTGCCCCAGAGATGCACTGGTATTACTGATCAGGACTATGGTTACTGATTGGCACAGGCAACAATAACTAAATGTAAATAATAAGTGACCTTGATCGCCTACCTACGTCGCTAAGGTACACTCTCTATGGCGTTTCATAAGAACTGCTTATACGATTAGTAGGGATCTGCAATTAAATTCCTCCTTTTCCAATGAAAACGTCCTAATCAATGTTAATGCTACGGATTCATCACAGTAAGCACAGGAGGAGAAAGTGTGTGTGTGTGTGTGTGTGTGTGTGTGTGTGTGTGTGTGTGTGTGTGTGTGTGTGTGTGTGTGTGTGTGTGTGTGTGTGTGTGTGTGTGTGTGTGTGTGTGTGTGTGTGTGTGTGTGTGTGTGTGTGTGTGTGTGTGTGTGTGTGTGTGTGTGTGTGTGTGTGTGTGTGTGTGTGTGTGTGTGTGTGTGTGTGTGTGTGTGTGTTTTTTAAACTGGCAGGCTGAAGTGGACAAAGATTTGAGACTGATACGTAGCGGGGCAGGAGGCACGAAGTAAACCTGATGTTGCTATGGCTCCAAGCTCATCTGCATGTGAACTCAGTAGACTGGAGGCTGAAGTTATCCTTCTCTTAGAGTCTTCCATCCTGCTTTTGGGGGACAGGGAAGCAGTTGTGGGAAGTATGTATAACCAGGAAGTTGCCTAGTTATATCAGTGCCGCCACGTGAATGCATCCCGATCCAGCACCATGGGCATTGCAGGACTGGCGGTATTGGCGATGTGAAGGCTAAAATAAAAGTTTACTCACAGAATAAGATAAAAAAGTGTAGCGACATTGGTCTCATTCAGCATACATCTTTTCATACGCGTCAAATCGGTACCAGTTCAAAGTCACGGTCTGCTTCATCTCTAAAGTTAAAATCACAAACTCTTTTCTCTCCATCAAATGTTATCACTCAGTGTTTACCTCGCGTTCCCTTACTGTGTTTATTTACCTTATCCTTTGACTTTAATAACGCCTATTCACTTTATGCCTGTCATCATTATTTTCAGGTGGAGAGAGACCTATCGAACTGGAGGTGATGGATGTAGCTTTTATTAACTCTTTATTATGAAGTCTTCATTAATTCTTCCCAGGATGAATAAATTTGTCTTCTAGCATAAAGAATGGTATGAGACGTCCTCGGTCTGAAAGGATTTGCATACTTCCATCTTTCTTATTCATCTTCATCTGACAATTCTCTCTCTCCCTCTCTCTCTCTCTCTCTCTCTCCTTATATATCCAAATTCCTCAGCCTCTCTCAATTTTCATTCAGTCTTCCATAATCCCCTCTTAGCATCCTTTTACCAAACTCAACCTTCACTTAACCTCACTATAAACCTCCCCGCAGTCTCAGCAAACCTCCCTGTTCACCAGAGTCAAATTCCTTCACTCGCACTCAACCTCCCTTCAGCCTCACTCAAATTGCCCTCAACCTCACTCACCCTGCTTTCAACCTGCTCTGAATCTCACTCAACCTGCCCTCAGCCTGACTCAACCTCCCTCCAGGTACAGGTGTGGGAGGTTGCCAGGAGGTCGACATGGCTAGTGCTGACGACTGATTTGGAAAAGCTGCTGACACCACAACACTACCTGCCCCTTGACAACCAGGTGATAGTAGATAGACAGATAGATAGATAGATAGGTAGACTGATAGGAAATAACACCACAACACTACCTGCCCCTTAACAACCAGGTGTGTAAAAGTAGGTAGACAGATAGATTGATGGACAGACAGACAGGATATGCTAGCACCACAGCACTACATGCCTCTTGACAACCAGGTGAGGGAGTAGATAGACAGTTAGATAAAAACTGACAGAATTAAATTACACAATGCTCCTAACACATCGTCTCCCTTTCCATCAGATTACCTTGAGAGAGAGAGAGAGAGAGAGAGAGAGAGAGAGAGAGAGAGAGAGAGAGAGAGAGAGAGAGTTTTATTTTATATCAGATTATCTTATTATTTTCATCGCATTTTACCTTCTCTGTATTGAATAAAATTAGCCCATGGTAAATGTGATAAAAAGAAGTTACTGAATCAAATTATTTCCACTACATATCGTTTCCTTTCCACTATATATCGAGTTATTTTTACCTTATCTTCCTTCCTACGTCACCCCAGTGTATTTAAAATTAAATAAATTATATATATATATATATATATATATATATATATATATATATATATATATATATATATATATATATATTATATCACTGGCACAATTTTGGGAAGAGAGAATAAGGTAGGGAGAAAATTACCACTACACATTTTTTCCTCTTTTCTTCATACTTCACATTATCATTATTGTATTATCTTTTCCTCAGTCACCCTTGCTGTGAAAATTGAAAGCCTTCTATTATTTTCATTTCGCAACTGTTCTTTTTCCCCCCTTTTTGCATCAGATTCTCTTTCTCCAGATTACTTTTTCAGGACTGCCTTGCTGTATGGATGCAAAAAAATTACTCGTGGTAGATTCTGGTAAAAAGGAACGAGTAAGTGAGCTAATTATTTCCATTACACACGCAAACACACTCACACACACACACACACACACACACACACACACACACACACACTCTCTCTCTCTCTCTCTCTCTCAGACTACCTTTATCATATTATCTTTCCCAGGTCACACTCGCCGTGTGGAAGCAGAAATCCCCAGAGGTGGAATTCTGGGAGGTGTACCAAGCCTCGCCCTCCCTACCTCACCGCACCTCACAAGTCGGCCTCTACCTCCTCTCCCCCGCCCTCCCTCTGCCTCCGAGGTGTGTGGGGGGCGATGGGGGGCCTTCTGGAGGGGGCAAGGACCTTCAGGGGGCGTCTGGGAAGCTAGAGACCGAGTACCCGACGGAAAATATTGCGCCACGTAGAAGGAACCTGACAGGCCTGCATGTCAGGTGTTTGACAGAGAGTGTGAGTGTCGACTATAATTTTCCTGTTTTCTTTCGTACGCCTACCTAGCTAAAAATTATACTGCCATGTTTTTCTAAGCTGTCTTTCTCGAGTCTGGATAATCATTTTTCTACCCCTTACACCACATCATGAGTTATATTACCATGCCATAGTTTTTTTTATGGTCTTTCTCGAGTTTTGATAGTTTCCCCTTCCGTATACCACACCTACAGTACAATTACAATGTCATGGTTTTTGTTGTGTTTCTCGAGTCTGGATTATTATTTTTCCCCTTGCTCAACTACATCTAAAGTAATATCATAATGTTATGGTTTATTTTATTCTTTCTCTCCCGGGTTTGGATTATTTTCTGGGTTCTTACACCACCGTCTAGACAAAAATTATAATGCCATGGATTCTGCGTGCGTCCTTTCTCACGTCTACATTATATTCGCATTTCCTAAATTACACCTTGAATAACATCATGCTGCCTTTATTTTTTTGTAAGCTATCTTTCTTGCATGCAGTTCATTCGTTTTTGTCTAGTTGAGTTTTTCTTCTCCTTTTCCTCCTCCTTCTTCTTCTTGTTCTTCTTCTTGTTCTATTTTTCTTCTTCTTCTTCTTATTATTATTATTATAATTATTATTATTATTATTACTGAAACTTTCCACATCCCTATGGGAAGTTTTCTTATTTTTGTCAATATTCACGTTATTCTCTCCGCTTAAAGAGTAAATGGCCATTACTCGGGTGGCTCTTTGGCCTAGAGCCATCAAACTTTGTCAGGTTAATTGCCCAGCTGGCGGCTGCTTCTGGTCAAATATGATGGCAATTTATCAACTGGATCACAGGGTATTATTCAGTATAAAAAAAAAAAAAAAAGCGGATTCAGGGGCACCATCTCGGAAGCCGCTTAAGCTAGCAAGCTGAAATTTTACTGCAATATAGCCTTTAGGCGAGCATCGCGGAAAGGAGTGTGGTTTTAGTCAGGTGATTATTCTCTGAGATCGCCTGGGGTAAAACAGTGGGACTTTTCCGGATACTCCGGATGTCACCTAAATCTTCATGAAGGATTAAAGCTAGAGTCACCAAGCCTGGTGGACTTGCCGACTGTGATGATCTAAGGTGACATGCACAAGATCAGTGACCCTGACCTCAAGGTCCCTTTATAGCTCGGCTTCTAGTAAGCAATGGTTCTGGGAAGTTTTCTTTATCAAAATTGTCCTTGGATAATTTTATGGTGTTCTGGTTATTATTATTACTACTACTACTACTACTACTATACTACTACACTACTGCCACAACTACTACTACTACTACTACTACTACTACCACCCTTACTACTACTACTATTATTACTACTGTTACTGGACACTACAGTGTGAACCCCACTGACGAGCTTATAAACAGAGTGGGGAGTGTGGCAGTAATAAGTGGTCTTACAAAAATGCACTAACACTAGTTCTGAACATCTAAGAACTCTCCGTATTCACATTATCATTAAAAATTGTATTGCCGACAGACGGCATAAAACACTTAAAGTACTGATTATATAACACGAGAAAAGGCATGATTTTCTCGGTGTAATGAATATATGGGCCAGTATCCTCGTGGGGTAAGGAGCCTCCCTAATACCTCTTCCTAAGCTATTTATTTTTTCAAAATAGCCATTGATACCCTCTTTTTTGCTTCGCGTATCTTTTTTAATGTCGACATAGATTGCAATAATAACACACAAAACTATAGTCATGGTAGAAAATCAGAAATAAACCGGTAAGGAAGGGGTGTTAATAACCTTCCTAACCGCAACAGAATACTGTATCTCCCCTGGTCACAGGCACGAGCTGAAAAGGTGAAGGAACTTTGGTAAGCAAAAGATGGTCAGCATTACGAGATATATGAAGAAGTAAAGTCAGACACCCAACAGACGAGGATGTACAAGAAGCAGATTCTGATCAGATAACAGAAACCTAATGTAAAGGACCAATTCTCTCCGATGACGCATAATTTAATTCTGCTATCAATCATAATCTGTTTATGGGAGACATCTTGCAGTGAATGGAGTTAATGAAGGCAGTATCTAACCCCTCCAGTTAGAAAAGTCAGATTTACAGTTAATAAATTTATCTAGATTTGGCATACATAAAACAAAAGATAATTAACCGATGTGAAGTGATTAAGAACACGATTGATTCATCATCTTTTTGTTTTGTTTTCTTTTCTTTTTGCCCCATCAGGAGCACGGAAGTCAGGGCATGGGTAAAGTCCCCACATTTATGGAGAGGGCGACCAGCTTCACTCGACAATGAGTGGCATTATCTGAGCAATTAATTCCAACCAACCCTCGGATAAATACCCTTACATGCTCAATCCGCTTAGAGCTTTGGAGCGTCTTCACCCACTAAACCACCATGCTTCATTTGGTTACATGGTTACCACCCAACGTAGTAAATGGTTTTGTGGTTTATAGGACACCATTTGCCTTGTTCCACGATGTAGTCATCCGAAGGCAGCACTACATCAAGTGAGAGGTTGATGGACGCTCCCAGTAATCCAGAAGCTTTAAATCAGACTCGGCAACAGATTGCCGGTAGGGTGGGCAGTACACTAAGAAGGGCAAGATAAATGAATAAAAACAATTCTGAAAAACAGCAACATTTGTATAAACCTTCTGTGATATTAATGAAGCAACCGAGTGTGTGATTCAAAAGAGCGTTTTGCATCACCGGTGACACCCAAAATTTACGAGGATTTATTGATTACTGAGCGGTGCCCGATGGAGAGCGGGAATTATTTTATTTTGTTCGTGTTCGCTCTCGCACACATTCACTCAGAATAAACCCAGAACTACATGTGTTTACCTCTCTAGCATAAAGAGAGTAGAGAATATTCATTGCATATTATACACACCGCACCCCACGAAGAGATCACAAGTGAATCCGACAGCAGAAAAATGACGAGAGAATCCAAGTTAAAGCAAAGACAAAAAGACAGTCGGCATCAAAAGCCCTGTCGCTTCTGCTTTTTTTCTCAATGGGCTTTGAAATAGGTGTGGTGGGCAGCAACGACGTCTAACACTGATCTGAGGCAAAACGAAGTCATCAGTGTCAGTTGCTGCTAATTTACAGCACTGACTTTCAAAGTACAGAGGGAAAAAAGCAAGACAGGCGACAGGAATTGGTATGCCGACTGTACACAGCTCACACAACGCCTATAGCCAACCAAAGTACCAGACTGAACTATATCCTGCTTGCTAAGAGTTCCCTAATACCTCTTCCTTATCGATATATTTTTGGACTGAGCTGGCTACTATCGTTTTGTACGCTATTTATGCTGAGTATGGTGATATTAGGATGACTGAAGCGACACAGAGGAGGAAGGCAAAGTGTAACAGGCAAAATAAATGGCACTGGAAGAGGTGTTAGGGAGATTTCTTAATGAACATGAATACGGAATCTAAGTACTCACTATGCTGATGGTAAAGATATAAAGCTGGAGAATGCTTTTTTTTTTCTTTTTCACATCATTATCTAGAGATAATGGTTACTGAGTATGATTTCCCCATCTCTCTTACACACACACACACACACACACACACACACACACACACACACACACAAAATAATAATAATAATAATAAGGAATGTAACGGTGCGGCATAAGAAAAAGGTTACTTTTTTCTTACTTTCCTTCCTTCTTTCTTTCGTCACTATCTTAATAAAACTACATACACTACTAAAACAAATAGTTCTATCTATCTATCTATCTATAGCCCGACGCCCTAATCCAGCAAAGGGTGGCCGCAGACAAAACGCCTCCAAGTCGCTCTGTCACCCACCATTTGACTACCCTCCCCCCAACTCACCCCCCCCTCCCTCATATACCTCTCAACTCCATCCCTCCACCTCATCCTCGGTCTACCTCTCCCTCTCCCTCCCTCCACAAATAGTTAATGAATAATATACGTATCACTATTACAAATTTTCATCATTCATTATCCATACATCGCCGCCAACTATATCCTTGTTCCTTATTTACCTCATTCTTCTTCATTTCGTTTGGTTGCTTATTTTTACACCAGCAAATATACTCAATTTTGTCTCCTTAACCTTATTCTCTTAATTATGGCCCGCCTTTAGAAGGCGGAGCGATAATGTTTTAGCCTGCCTTTGTGTGTGTGTGTGTGTGTGTGTGTGTGTGTGTGTGTGTGTGTGTGTGTGTGTGTGTGTGTGTGTGTGTGTGTGTGTGTGTGTGTGTGTGTGTGTGTGTGTGTGTGTGTGTGTGTGTGCTTTAACTCCCCCTAGACAATTTGATGGATCTGAATTAAACTTCCCACTTGAGTTCGTCTGGTTACTGGGACTGTCTTCCACTATATATTATTGTCCAACCATGATTTTTAGGGGGTGGGGAAACCTCTCTCACCAAATTAAAAATTCTCAGAAGCAACGAAAGGCAGGCAGATATGGCTTAGATATCATAGTACATGTTGTATATTGGACTCTCATCCATAGTACGATATTTGTGGTGCGTGGCCCTCCCGAATGACTCCTGGAAATCAGCCCCCCTCCCCAAAACCAAAAACAATCAGAAACAGGGGAAAGCAGACACATGGATTTCAACGGCATCCATATCGCAGAACTGGTTATGCCGTTTCCATTTTTTCTCTGAATGCACATGATTAGACTGCACATTCTTTTTATATGTTATCCTGTTCTTTACTCACCGCAGTGGGAGCCCTTCACGAAGAACACCCAGGAGGAGGTGGAAGGAGCGGGGGAGGAGCCAGGAGAAGAAGGAAGAGGACGAGACAGGATAATCGGAGGAGAGACAAGAGGAGGGAGGAGGGGGGGCGTGGTGATAGGGGGCTTCATGGGCGACACGTTTGACCTACTCAGCAGTGTTCTCAATTTCACGTGAGTATAAAACCTATAGTCAGTTTGTTTTCATCTGACGGAACTGGGCCACTGACACAACTTGAATACTGAGTCGTGGGTGCGTGAGATTCAGTAAGCCTTGGTTATGAGGAAGGGCCGAGTCTCCTTGGTTACTAAAACACTGACTTTAACTTGATCCAGTTTTTCATCCCTCTGCGGCTAATTTCACGTAGCTCAGTGGCGGAAAAAGACACTATTGTGGCTCTATGTCCTTTTTGCGGCACTTCTTCGTGACTAGCCTCATATTCTAGTGTTAATCTACTGTATTGTTATAGCTCGGCATTCACGATGAAAGGATGGCAATTATAAGCCAAGGTAAAGTGAACAGAGTATAGTCAAATCAACCTACCATATTCATTACATCTGGCCATCAACTGAGCTGAAAGAGGACGGGAATCTCAGTCAGGTTAGAGTAACTGCACTGTAGCTACCAGATTTTCAGTCACCCACCTACCTGCATAACTGAATACTATTATACTTATTTATAAACTGAGCGACAAGCCAAATGGTTTCCTGTACACCAGGAAACCATTTACTATGGTGGGTGGTAACCATATAACCAAACTACGGCGCCTGGTGATTTAGTGGGTAATTAAGGCACTCCAACCGGACTGAGCCTCTGTCGGTTCATATCCTCACACATTGCTCACATAATGCCACTCAGGGATGAGTGAGGCTAGTCACACTCATCTATATGGCAGGACCAACTTCCCTAGCCCCGGGCTCCTACGCTCCTCATGGGCCAACACAGGTGTAGATGAAGGATGGATGAACTAACCTTCTTCAGTATCCATCTACCTAACCAAGTACCTTTTAACAACCAGTCTACCTTAACTAAAATATCTAAACTACCCACATACCTAAGCACATTTTAACTACCAATCTTCCTTATCTGAACATCCTTGTCAACCCGTCTACCATTCTACGTTGATTTTTAACTTTGCATGTACTTACCTAACCAAACACTTTCCCAACAACATACTTAACACCGTTCTCAACCTCACGTATAATACCTAGCCTACCTGTTTACCTACCTAACTCGAATATTTTCTTATCTATTGTACTAACCATACTAACCTATCTGTGTATCTACTAACCTAACCAGCTAATCTGTCAATCTATCTATCTACCAACATAACTAGTCGACTTATTTAACTGTTAACTAAAACTGGCCTACCTCTCTTTATCAATTTTACCTACTTACCAATAAATCTTACCCTATTTACTTGCCATCCAGTCGGTCTATCTACCTACCAGTCTTACCTACTTACCAACAAATCTTACCTACTTACCAGCCAACCATACGTGCCTATCAACTGACCTAAGTTACTTACCCTCCAACCTTTCCTACACACCAACCAACCTTACCTACACACCAATCAATCTTACCTACCTACCAACCAGCCTTACCTACTTACCAACTAACTTTACCTACTTTCAAGTCAACCTTACCTACTTACCAACCAACCTTACCTACTTACCAACCAACCTTACCGTTCGTTCCTTCTAAACCAGATACCGATCGAATGTCCACTCTACCTGCCAACCTAACAAAACTTTCTAACATTAAATCTACTTTCACCCATTCTACTAACATAACTCCCTGTCTACTAACTAACTAACCTAACTTATGGATGGAACTACATATCCTCCTAACACCTTACTTATTTTACACTTTATATAGCACTGTCGTTAACTCCGTGACAGTTTAATAAACAGTTCTTTTCCTTAACCTGGCGGATTACTTTTCGTCCTTTAGCAGTTTAAAATACGTTAGTTCAAAAGCAGAATAAAGCAATACTACTACATTACATGCTTTCCAATGCACTTCTTCGTGATTAGTGCTGGGTTATTATGGTACTATTTACGTGCTATAGTTCAGCATTCAAGAGGAACATACTTCAATTTTAGGCCAGTAAAAAGAGTACAGCCTATATCAGGCTCTCTCTTCTATTTCTTGCCTTTGCTTTATGATGATGATGATGATGATGACGATGGTGGTGGTGGTGATAGTGGTGGTGATATGATGATGATGGAAATGATAAATGGTGGTGATGATATGATTATGATGGAAATGATAAATGATGGTGGTGGTAGTGGTGGTGGTGGTGACAATTGGTGGTGATGATATGATGATGATGAAAATGATACATGGTGGTGGTGGTGATAATTGGTGGTGGTGATATATGATGATAATGCTGGTGGTGATTATGATGATGGTGGTGGTGGTCGTTGTCGTCGTCGGGATGATGATGGTGGTGGTGGTGGTGGTGATGCAACACGCTACATCAGAATAGCACCGGTAACCCTGATAAAAACTGGTTCTTTTCCCTTTACTGCAAAGAAGGGTGTAACTTCCAGCTTGAATGATGGCCTTACACACACACACACACACACACACACACACACACATACACACACAAAGACGGTTGAGATATGTGCTCTCTCTCTCTCTCTCTCTCTCTTCCACGCCACTCCTGCCTTATCTTCCTCAACCAGCAGTGTAAAGAGGCTGGACCACTTGCACACTCTCAATATAGCCTCCCTTAGCAACATAGCCCACACTCAAGACAGTTTTATTTTTATGTTTATTTATTTATTCCTGCCTTTTACTTTACTTCTATCATTTTCATTAGAGCTGCCGCTTTGTTATTGACGTGGCGGAGAGAGACTGCCTCCGTAGTGTCATTACCATCATCACCATCATCGTCATCACCGTTAGTGTCATCGTCATTGTCATAATCACCATCATCATCACCACGACCAACTTCTTCTTTTCCCCCTTCCTATTTTTTCCTCCTCCTCTTCCTCCACTACCTCCTCATCTTCCTCCACTACCTCCTCATCTTCCTCCTCCTCCTCTTCCTCCTCTTCTGGTCTGCACAAAGCGACTTACGCCGAGATTAGAGCTTGGATACTAAGCTTCCTGACTTTTTTTTTTTTTTTTCCTGTCCCCCTTTCCTTTACGCTCCCAAGTTTATTAGTGTTGCCCCTCGTGGTGTAGGCGTGACGGATCGGGGTGGCCTTGGTTGTGATTTGGCTGGCAGACTGGTTGTGTGCACTGACTTTTGGTGAGCTAAGTGTTAGATATGATGCGCCTTTTTGCTATGGTTTTTCTGCTTGTGTCTGTCGGTGTCTGTCTGTCTGTCTGTCTGTCTGTCTCTCTCTCTCTCTGAAGTTTATTAATAACTCCGAAGGCACAGCATCTGCGATCAAGACAGTTTCTGCGTGTCTGTATATATGTACAGTACGTAGGTATGTATCTATTTAAAAAAAAAAAATCACCAACGCCCGGTTTCACTTATATCAAAGCACATACATTACGTGTGGGGTCTTGGAAGGGAATCTATATTGTATCAGATATAACAGAGGTCAAGGGTCAAATCCAAAGTGCAGCGCTTGTCTCAGGTCCGATTCGAACTGGATAATTATTGATTAACAGATCTGTGTATGAATCTGGGAAAAGGGGATTCGATTTGGTGGAGCTCGATCAAAGGCAAAGATCAGAGGTCAGATCAGAGGCCAAGGTCAGAGATCATGGGTCAAGGTCGGAGGTCATTGGATAAGGTCAAAGGTCATGGGTTAAGGTCAAAGGTCATGGGTTAAGGTCAGAGGTCATGGGTCAAAGTTAGAGGTCATAGGTCAAGGTAACGATCAGAGGTCATGGGTCAAGGTCAGGTCATAGGTCAAAGGCGGGTCAAGGTCAGGTCACAGGTCAAAGTCAGGTCATAGGTCAAGGTCAGGTCATAGGTCAAAGTCAGAGGTCATGGGTTAAGGTCAGAGGTCATGGGTTAAGGTCAGAGGTCATGGGTCAAGGTCAAACTTCAAGGTGCTGTATTATCTCATGAATGCCTGATCCTAATTTGATTATAATATGGTACATACGTTTTGTGTGGGTTTGAAAAGAAGGGAGCTGATTATGGCGCACATCAATCTTAGGTCAAATCATCGGTGAAGTTCGAAGTTTGGGTGCAGTGTCGCTGTGTTAAATGATTACATAGTTCAAATGTCACGGTCACAGGGCACGATCAACTCAAACAATTCTGATCCAATTTTGGCCAAGGTTGGTGAAAGGGTCGAGGTCCAGGCAGGGATTAAATGATTCGATTTTAGTAACAATCAGTCAGATGTCAAGGTCACAAGGGAAGAAAAAATTCAGCCTTATACTGACTGCTAAGCGCTGACGTTCCAATCTCAGTCCCCTTTCCTGTTTCTAATGAGTAATACGTGGTTAACAGTAAAAAGAATCTTCGTGTGGTGTGTGTTTTTGCCTTGCCTGTCTCGTTCTTCCATTCCCTTAAGTTTATTAGTGTTTGCATTGTGTTGAGCGTGTGGCAGGTCAAGATGGCCTTGATAGCGGTATGGCTTGTAAACATATTTATACTGTGCCATATGCTGAGATAAGTGTTACAGAGATAATGTTCCTTTCGTGGTGGTTTATCGGTCTCTTTCCCTCTCTCAAGCTTATTACAGTTGGCTTGTTTTCATCAGAAGGAACCTTACCAGACCCACAACTTGAATACTACGTCGTGGTTACGTGAAATTCGACGAACCTTAGTTGCGAGGTACGAGTCTCCTTGGCTACCATATAAATCAACTCTCCAGCCTAGCTAAACCTGGCCATCAACTTAACTGAAAGGACTTAGGGATCTCTGTCAGCTTAAATATACCATACTGCTGACTTTGTAGTGATATAGTGAATAGATGGGTTTATTCTAAGTGACTCGTGCTGACCTACATGTTAAAGATATGGCACCTCTCGTGGTAGTATCTCAGTCCCTCCTTTCATGACATCAAGTTTATTAGTGGTGCTTTTGCCTTTGCGGGTACGATAAACGATGGCGTCCCTGGTACTGGCTGAGTTAGTATATGAGTTTGTGTTGACAGACTTACGCTGGGCTGCATGCAAGAGTTTATATAAGGATTGCTCTCTTTCTTTCATTCTCTTGCATCCTTGCACTACCTCAAGTTTATTTGTGTTGCCCTTTGTGTTGCTAATATGACTAATTTAGGTGGCCTTGGTAGTGATATGGTTGGTAATCAATGCTGGGCTGAATGCAAGAAGAGAGAGAGAGAGAGAGAGAGAGAGAGAGAGCTTACTCTCTCTTCTTTCAATCACTCTTTCTTGCATTTCCCAGGTTTGATATGGTTAATAATTAATGCTGGGTTAAATGCAAAGGAATATATATATATAGCCTACTATCGTTCGTTGTGTTTCTTATTTGCATTCCTTCAGGGTTAACAGTGCTGCCCTTTGTGCTACTGGTTGACAGATCTGGAGTTCAACCACTTTACTTTTTTTTTTTTTTTTTTTTTTTTTTTTTTTCCAGCCTGTTTCACGTAGCTCAATGTCGGAACAAAACAATGCTAAGGTCCGGCATCCTTTCCACTGCACTTTTTCGTGACTAGTACCACATTATAGGGTTCATCTCTATAGCTCAGCATTCAAGGAAAGATGCCATATTACGCCGAGCTAAAGCGGGCAGAGTTAGGGCCTTAGTAGCGACAACATTAATAGATAGTTTTTTTTTAGTAAGTTATTAAAACTGGGTTAAGTGTCAGTCTAAGCTCCTGAAGTGGCGGCTTTACTGTCCCTTGGTTAGGAAAAGTTCATTGGTGTTGTCTCTGCTGGTGAGACAGGTGGTGGTGGTGGCCCTGGTACTGGCCGGGTTAGCTGATAAGTCTGTGTTCAGAGATTTATGTCCTGCTAAATGTCAGGGATAAGGCTTCCTGATGCACAACCGAGGGGAAAAAATAGATACTCTCTCTAGTCTAACCCCTTCACTACGATGCCATCTTTTTCACTTTACTCCTCCTATCCCATTTTAGTCTTCATTTGAATTCTATAGCTACAAAAAGATGTCGCCACAGTGAGCGGGTTAACTACTATAGTTATTTTTTTTTTATGCTAAGAAGTTTCTACCAGGCGATTTTATTCACCATAAATATCGAAGCGGTCAGATAAGGCTATATCTACAGTACCACTTCAGTCCTAAAAGTCTCTCCTTTAACCTCTTCAGTCCACTGGCGGAAGGGGCGAAAGGTTTAGCTAGTCACAATAACTAGGCACACAGAAACGTCAGCAAAAGTAAAAAGAAAGAAAAAAAAAACAATTTTGGCCTCGTATGATTCGCCTTCAGCTGAATAAAATCGTCCGGCGTTACCAGATTGTATAGAATTCTAGAGATACTCCGATCATGTGAGGGGTAACGTTACGGTAACAGTACTATATCCCTTTTACTCAAAGTTGGCCTAAAACTGCTATCTCTCCATCTTGAATATGGAGCTGTGACCAGAGATAAACGCTAGAATAAGCTACAAGTCACGAAGAAGTGCTGTGGAAGGGATGTTGAGCCACGGTATCACCATATTCTGCCACTGAGTTACTTGAAATAAAGCTGCAAAAGAAGAAAACTCTGGGCCAACTTAAGGTAAAACGACTGTAATACTCCATCTTCCACGACTCAGTTAAAAACGCAAAAAAACGTAGGCTCGTATTCCTGCCACTTAAAGAAGCTCCCAACACCTCTTCCTTGGCGACTTATTTTTGGATTTTGGTGGCTAATATCCTTTGGTTTGTTATCTATGTACAGTACGGCCACTGAAAGGAATTATGTAACGCAGAAAAGCACAGTAAGATATACTAAACAAAATAAATCACTACGCCGGGCGTGTAGCACCAGGCTAGCAACAAATTCTCATCCCTTTTCTGTCCAACTCTCTAATGCAAGGGTTAACCGTTACTCCCAGTCCTTAATGTATGCAACGGGTCAACTCTGGAACTGTCTCCCTCTGTCTGTATTTCCTACTGCCTATGATCTCCAGTCTTTCAAACGCAGTGTGTCCAGGCATCTAGAAACAAACATATCTTGAATTTGGCTGTTTTTTTTTTTTTTTTTCCTTGGAGGGAACAATTTGCGGGCTCCTGATGTTTGGTTCCTTCTTCCTTGCAAAAAAAAAAAAAAAAAAAAAGGAGAGACGTTGGGCAGCTTTCTCAACCGACAAGAATACCGATATCAGGAAGACAATACTAGAGCTGGCCCTACCATGTGAAGGGTAAGGATCTCAGCCAAATATTACCACAAACAAATATCCATGGAATTGAAATATCAGAATCGTCTTTGGGGGGATATTTTAACGCTGAAATATTACCTCTAGTTCGGTGTTAATGTATTTAGTACTTGAGTAAATGAAAATAAAATGACTGACAAACAATATTATATCGTATTTAAGTGCTATGGGAGGTTATGAACAAGGACCCTGCTTTCGACTGTACTCTCTCTCTCTCTCTCTCGTTACTCTGGGTCTGTTTGTTGTAGAAGTGCTTACAGTATATTGGGGGCGTCAAGGTGGTCTAGCATTTTCAGTGTGTGTGTGTGTGTGTGTGTGTGTGTGTGTGTGTGTGCGTGTGTGTGTGTGTGTGTGTGTGTGTGTGTGTGTGTGTGTGTGTGTGTGTGTGTGTGTGTGTGTGTGTGTGTGTGTGTGTGTGTGTGTGTGTGTTAGAGAGAGAGAGAGAGAGAATGGTGATAGTAATGATAGGAGATCAAATGTCTGCGATGAGATGGAGATAAGAACGATATGATGGTTAATAATAATAATAATAATAATTAATAATAATAATAATAATAATAATAATAATAATAATGATAATAATAATAATAATGATAGACGTTATTGTGGTGTTGGTGGCAATGGTGTTGGAAGAAGTGATGGTAATTAGAGGCGAAACGATAGCGGTGTATGAGTGGTGATGGTGGATGGTAGGGATGGTGATGGTGGTAGTAGTGATGATGATGGTAGTGTTGGTAGGAATGATAATAGTGGTAACTGTGGTAGTGGTGATGGGGGAGACGATCATGGTGCCCAGCTGAAATGATGACTGTGGTGAGATAAGGGTGCGGTGGTTGTGATGAAAGAAGTAAAGAGAACGATAAAAAAGACAGTTATGACGATGAGGAAATGATACGAGGGGAGGCTGTGCTGGTAAGGGAAATGAGAGGTTAGAATGGAAATGAAGCAAGTGAGCGTATGAATGGTGATGATGGTGTTTGTTAAGGAAACTGGTGATGTCGGTGGTACTGGTGATTGGTGTGATTACAGAGAATGACAGAAACAAAGCTTTAAGTGAGACGATCGTGTAGTAGTGACTGGAATGAATGTGCTTGTGGTGGAAGAAATTATGAGATTGGTGGGTGTGGTTGGGGGTGGAGGTGGTAGATTTTGTGACTGTGGCAAAAAGTGTGGCTACAGCGAAAAAATATTATTAGTGAATGTGGAGTTAATGAAGGTGTATAATATGAATGCAAAGGGTGTGGCCCGTAGCAGGTCCTATTGTGGTGGTGATGGTGGTGGTGGTGGGTGTGGTGGTGGTGGTAATGGTCATGATGGCAGGTGGTATGGTGGTGGGTGTGGTAGTGATGGTAATGGTCATGATGGCAGGTGGTATGGTGGTGGGTGTGGTGGTGGTGTTTGTAATGAGTGTAGTGATGATGTTGGTGGCGGATATGGTAACAGTGATGGTGGTAATGGTCATGAAAGCAGTTGGTGTGATTGTGGTGGTCATGATGATGGAAGTGGTTGTGAATGGTGTAGCGGTGAGGGTTGCTGTGGGTGTGGTTGTACGAACAGTCAGTGTGGTAGTGGGTGTGGTTGCTACGATTTTAATCGAATTGCTAGTGATGATGGCTGTGGCTGTGGTAGAGGGTATGGTTGTAACAGTGGTAGTGGTAACATTAGATGCAGTGGTGGCAATGGTCTAATGCAGTCGTGACAACAACAGTAGTGAAAAATGGTGGCAGTACCAACGGTGATAAAGAGTAGTGGTGACAACGAGGGTAATGAGAGTTGATGCAGTGATGGCAGTAATGAAGAGAGTGTGTCAAAATACTGCATCTCCCCCACACCCTATGTTGTTACTCGTATATTCTTAGCCCATTAGCTAACTCAATGGCTGAAGAAAACAATGCTACGGATCTACATACTTTCTACAGCACCTCTTCATCACTAGCAACATATTCTAGTGTTAATCTCCTGTTACATCTCAGAAGTCAAGATGGACAGATGGCAATTTTGGACTAAGTTAGTGTAAAAAGAGTATAGCATGTGTTTTTGTAAAAAAAAGAAAAAAAAAAAAAAGGAGAAACATCGGAAAGCTCTACGCTTTCTCCTTCAAATAAAAAGCAGTTCTGAATTACAACAAGGAATCAATCTTATATATGTATGAAAATCCATCGCCAGTAGGATCGCAAGGAGAAGGATTGTGAAGGGCAGGGAACATTAATCACGTTGATGCCGAGATAGCTTCTGGCCCGGCGTCGCTGGAGAGGTGGGGACGAAAAATTGTAAGACACCAAACTCGTCTCAGGGTTTATGACAATGGCTGGTGTGTGTGTGTGTGTGTGTGTGTGTGTGTGTGTGTGTGTGTGTGTGTGTGTGTGTGTGTGTGTGTGTGTGTGTGTGTGTGTGTGTGTGTGTGTGTGTGTGTGTGTGTGTGTTTTAATATTCACTAGAATATGATTGTAAAGTGCATAGTTGCTGTATAAGTAAAGATAAAAGTACTGTATATACGATCTTATTCACAACTTACGTTTAATAAAATAAGTCATAATACAATAATAATAATAATAATAATAATAATAATAATAAACTGTGGTAGGTTGGGGAGCTCAACATCCACTCACTCGATGTAGTGCTGCTCTCGGGTGACTGTCCTTTCCTCTCTTCCTTCCTTCCTTCCACTTCTGTCTTTCCTTCCTACTGTCTTCCCTCTTCTGCCTGCGGGTGACTCTACACTGAGTGACAAGCCAATTGGTTTCCTGTACATCAGGAAACCATTTACTACGCTGGGTGGTAACCATGTAACCAAACTAAGGTGCCTGGTGGTTTAGTGGGCAATTAAGGCTTTCCAGCCGGACTGAGCCTGCGTAGGTTTATACCCAAGGAGTTTATTGCTCACGTAATGCCACTCAGAGATCAAGGTGACTGGTCACTCTCATCTTAAATATCAGGACCAACTTGCCTAGTCCCGAGCTCCTACGCTCCTCATGGGGCGGCACAGGATTAGATGATGATGATTATGACGATGATGACAATGATAATAATAATAACAATACTACTACTACTACTACTTCTACTACTACTACTACTACTACTGCTACTACCACTACTACTACTAGTAATAATAATAAAAATGTTTTGACCCGCCTCTTAAAATGTTTTCATATTGGCAGTACTAATAACAATAACAATAAGGTAAGAATGTTTTTATCTGCCTGTAAAAATGGAACAATAATAACGCCTTGAGCTACCCTTTAAAACCATCACGACCCTGCCAGGATTCGAACCTGGAATCTTCTGATCCGTAGTCAGACGCGTTATCCGTTGCGCCACAGGGCCCTGCTTGCTTCCCGGCAAGTACCGCATCACTACAACACGGGCACCATTATTCACTATATTTGCATTCACTTGACAGAACTGGACCATTCCTATATTTTGATTACTGATTTTTTTTTTTTTTCCATTAAGTTCGAGAAGCCTTAACTATGAGGTGTGAATTATTACCTTTGTTACTAATCAAACAGACCCTGCAGTCTGACTACCATACTGCACTTGGCTATCAACTGAGCTGAAACGGGTTACGGATCTTCGTCAGGGTGGGAATAGACACTTAAACTTGATTCCTTGTACTACAATTTACACAATTATTCCTGTTTCGAGATCAACTTCAGTACGAATAACAAGTAGCATTGGAAGGCTCTTAACTCTGCTTTCCTCTTCCTTCCAACAAAGCCAAATCATTGTTACGATAGGGTCACTAGCGTAAGCTTGTGAATCCGGGTATAAGCAGATTCACAAACGCACTTACAACTGATTCTCCGTCGTAACTAAGATCTGTTTTGACGAGCGGTTGAGATTGGAAGGGTCCACAAATCTCTTTCCCTCGCCCTTCCCGCAGAAACAATTATCACAGTTACGACGGGGAACTTATTGTTTACTGTTATTTTTATTATTATTATTATTATTATTATTATTATTATTTATACAACAAAACAACAACAACAACAACAACAACTACTACTACTGCTACTACTACTACTTTGTGAATCCGAACACCAAGGATCATAGTCCCTTATCCTCGTCAGCTTGAGGCTTACTATACCCTTTTTACTCCAAGCTGGCCTAAAATTTCCAATTGTACTCCTAGAATGCTAAGCTGTATAAACAGATTAAAACTAGAGGCTGATGCTAGTCAAGAAAAGGTGATGTGGGAAGGATGCAGAGCCGTGGTATCATATTTCTTTCCACTGAGCTACATGATACCTGAGGCAAGTTACGGTAGTACGATTACAGCAAACCTTCCTTACCAGTATCTATCTCTGTACATCACATTTATATTATTTTGCAGAGTCCTTATGCTATGTGGAGAGGATGGAGAATGAGAGACTGACTATAGGCCTGTGTATGTGACAAAGTGAGGGAGTGAGTGAGATGGACGGTAGATGGGGAAGGAGAGCATGTGAGTGAGTGTGTGAAATGGAGAGAAGAGGGGGTGAGGATGAGCGAGACCGAAGATGAGTGGAAGAATCGGGTGTGGAGGCACTGTAGGCTATATAAGATCGTGGTGTGAGTTGGAGAAAGGGCAGTTTGATGACGGTGGGCAATGTGACAAGGAAGCGATTCGTTTAGCTAACCCCTAAAGATTAAGCGTCTGGTTATAGACAGAGAGATACATTTATGCCATCTATGTCTATGATTTAAATAATGCAAAACACATACAGGCGAAAGACAAAACAAATCGCTAAGGAAAAGGTGTTAATGGACCCCTAATCCAAGGAGAATTCGCTTCGTAGTCTCGTCAACTTAAGAGATTTCCTTAAAGTCTCCTCCTTACCGATTAACCCCTTCATTCCGATGACTTATTGTATTCACGCTACTTCCACGAGATTTAACTACAGTTAGAAAAGAACTCTCGTTGTGAAGGCGTATAAAAGTCTCTTGAAAATGTAACGAAAACAGCGTCACCGTCAGTCCAGTGACATTCTCTCTCTCTCTCTCTCTCTCTCTCTCTCTCTCTCTCTCTCTCTCTCTCTCTCTCTCTCATTTTTGCAAGTTGCTCATAATGGCGCCTGTTAACAATGCCAGCCTGATGTGGTGCCCGATGGAGCTGGCCAAAACGGTACTCCCAAGATTTGGTCGCGGTTAGGGTTTGAAGTACGCTGGTCTACGTAAAGTTTAGTGTGACCTGTGTAAGTTAATGCGCTGCTCGTTTCCCTGTTCTGGGTTATTAAGATCGTCATTGAATTAGTGTCAAAGTATATAAAAAGTGTTCATTTCCTTCGATAATTGGTGTCAGAATCGACCGAAAAACACAAGAACGCATCAGAAAAATATAGTCTTCGTATCCCAAACTATGATGGGCAGCTTGCATATACTGTATATATATATATATATATATATATATATATATATATATATATATATATATATATATATATATATATATATATCTTAATTTCGTGATCCACAGACAATTTTCTTCAATTTTGGACACTGCACCTAATACAGAAGAATTAATGAAGGATGTATCAAATCCCTCACAGTTCGATAAATCCATCCTCTCAGGAAAATCGTCTGGCGATAGGAAGGATAAAACAGAAAGTTCATTCTTGGAATAAAGGCATTAATTCCTTTGAAACCTTAACCCCTTCAGCACGATTATTTTTTATTACTGCTATCTCCAGACGGTTTTATTCGACTTACGAAAGATATTTCGAGGTACAGGGGGTAAATACTGACAAAAAATCTTTTCACTATCATGGGCCTCTCCTAAGCTGCATAAAATCATTTGTTTTTCCTTCCTCTGTTCATCTGTGTGTGTGTGTGTGTGTGTGTGTGTGTGTGTGTGTGTGTGTGTGTGTGTGTGTGTGTGTGTGTGTGTGTGTGTGTGTGTGTGTGTGTGTGTGAGAGAGAGAGAGAGAGATGCATCCCCGAGATGGAGGTTAAGATCTTTCATAATATTTCCTGTCTCACCCCATCTTTCGGTGGGAAAAGACGTCGGGATGATGATGACGTCTTCAGCAGTGACACTCAGTTCACATCCCTCTCCCCACAAACACTATCCTCTTCGCTTCCTCATCCACAAAGCAATCGTAAAAGATGCTTGACAGTTTCGAGTCACAACAACAGTTTACTTGATGCTCTGTTGCTACTCAGGTCTTAATATGCTACCCTTGTGTATGAATCATCCTCTAGCTTGTAAACGACGAACAAGTTAACAGTCTCGTAAACCCAGACAAGAAGCCATTGTTCCCTTCACTTCGACTACTCTTTTTTTATCATTTTAATCAGGCTACCACCGGGCAATGTTCTTCAGCTTTGGGAAAACATCTAACTGTGAAGAGGTCTGCCAAAGTTATATTTAACTTCCGTAGTTCAAATGTCTTTCCTATGGTGAATAAAATCGTCTTGTTTATCTATCTATTGCCAGAAGCCTTAATCCTGTACCGGGTGGTCACAAACAAATTGCCTCCATGTCGCCCAATCCCCCGCCATTTCGCTGCCCTCCCTCCAGCTCACATCCCTCTCTCTCATATACCTCTCCACTCTATCCCTCCACCTCAACCTCGACCTCCCCTTCCCTCTCCCCCCCTCCACCTCACTGACATACACTCTCCTCGTCAGTCTCTCGCTCTCCATCCTCTCCACATGGCCAAACCACCTCAATATATTTCTCCTAACGCTTTCCATCACATCCACATCCACACCACAACGCTCCTTCGCGTCCTCATTTGTCAGGCTGTCACTTCCATGTAACTCCACATGTTTCTGTCAAATAACTCATCTTCACTGCTCTCAATCTTGACTTGTGTCCTCACAACAAGGTCCAAGTTCCGCTTCCGTAAGTTATTGGTATCACAATACTATCATGCAGCGACTTTTTAACTTCCATGCTCACTTCCCTACTTTTTATCATTTCTTTCAAACAACCAGCAACTTTTCGTTCTTGTTGTACCCTTTCAAGCACTTCACACTCTAAACTTCCATCTTTACTCATCACACTACCCAAGTACTTAAATGCACTCACATTTTCTATTTCCTCACAATCCAACCTCACTGTGCATTCAGTGACTTCACTTCCCTCGAAGACCATAACTTTACTCTTCCCTACATTCACCCTCAGATTCCGTTTCTTACACACTGTCCCAGACTCAATCACCAAACCTTGCATTTCCCCTTCGTCTTCACCTAACAATACAGTTTCATCTGCAAACAACAGAACTGGAAGTTTCCAAATGCTCTCATTCTCACGATGGCAGCTCCAACATTCACTGCCCTACCTTGTGTCTCTTTTATAACCCCATCCATATACAGATTAAACAACTATGGAGAAAACACATCCCTGTTTCAATCCAACATTCAGACAGAAAAATTCACTCAGTTCACGATCCACACGTACTGCAGCCTTAGCACCTTCATTCATATTCTTCACGACATTCAACAGCTGCCCATTTACTCCATATTTTCTTAATATTTTCCACATTCCTTGTCTATCCACTCTGTCATATTCATTCATCATTCATTCATTGCCAGACGCCATGTATCCCACACGGGGTGGCCAAGGGCTTAGAGTTAATTGTTTTACAGGGAGGGGCACTAATCCTCCACCAACCCCACTTGACACGTAGGGATGCCAACAGCATCTGGGTGTTCCCAGGCGGTCACCCATCCAAGTACTAACCAGACCCAACGTTGCTTTCTCCAAATCCATGAAGGCCGCACACAACTTCTTTCCCTTCTCTAGAAACTTTTCCACTATAGACCTAAGGATGAATATCTGATTTACACAACCTCTTCCCTTCCTAAAACCTCCCTGTTCTTATCCAACTAATTCCTGTTATTTCCGTAACTCTACTGTCTTGTGACGGCAATAATAAAATACAAAAAGCGTCATCGCATTAAAGTGAATAATAGAGGCAAGAACAGCACTACTGCATGTTACCTGCTTGTGACTCCCATCCCAACTCTTTGGTGCATCCAAAACAAATTAACACAGCTGAATTATGACCACCTGGAACCAGAAATGCTAATATGTTTATTCGTCATCATCCGAGCCACTTATACTCTTATAGGTGCACTAGGCCAGGACACAAGCAACAAAACGATTCTGGATTTTTGGACGACAACAAACACCACTCACGTACTCCTTTGTACTGACCCGTGTCCAGATGAAACCATATCTGCCTAACCAAAGCAACAGCAAACCTGCCTAGAAAGGTCCCCACAAATGGGCACTCATGCGCTCTGCAGTTGGTGTGACGATGGAAAAACAATGAAAGACGACGAGTAAACAAATGAATAAATATATATAAATAAATAAATAAAACAGAATAAGTTTAAAAAAATAAACGTTACACCCACGTTCGTTTCGCAAGTGCGGGTGTATAAGGAAAACATCTACTTTCTTTTTCCGAACTAAAAGCAAAAGGATCATTCACGAACAAAATAACTACTGGTACATCGTGTGACCAGAGCAAAGGCTTCAGAATCTTAACCCTTTCATAACGTGAGAGATTCATTTTATTTTTATTCCTTCAGGCTATTTCCCTCAAGTCTAAGGGTTAATAACAGTTTCAGGCCATCATTTCAGGATGTGAAAGACCTAAATTTCTGTATGTTGTCCTTGTCACTATCAGACGAATTTGTTCAGCATGAGAGCACACCCTCTTCAACACTCAAATTCTTCAGTATGATGACGTACTTTTGACCTTATTCTTGCTACTACCAGATGGTTTTATTAGGCTCTGGAGATACTTTACAAACTGAAGAGGTTGCACATAAGTAATCCGTAAATGACATTTCACTAAACACTCGACTGATAGTATCTTACTGTATATGTTGCGGGGGCGGCTCAGTCTGCAGGTGCGGGCATGGGTGTGATGTTGGGAGCGGGAAAGGAATAAAAGATGCAGGGTAAGCACTCATCACGCTGGCAAAGCCGTTCACTCAACACACGAAAAATTGCCTGGCGGAGTGGAACAGGAGCGCTATATATGAACCACCCTATACATTTCATTAATTCCTTTTGTACAAGAAGCTCCCATACATTAAAAAAAAGTTTAGAGGCAACAGGAACTAGATGAAACACATATCACCGGTTTGAAAGGGTAAATGCTGCATCCACACGTCACACAAAGCCATGTTTTCTTCATTCAGAGTCAAAGCTTCCCAGGCTGCAAGTTAAAAAGCACTGACTTATATAGACAGCCCATGTGTGGTGTGGCTGGCTGGCAATGTGCTAATGGCGTTCCGAACTGTGTACTGACTATCAAAATATCAGTGTCTGGTTAAAGTACAGTTGGGGATAAAAGTTCGCCTATTTCACTTCTTCGGCAAAACTTTGTCCGATACTCCACCTCATCTACCTTCCACTTTCCTCTGCTGGCTAATTTTCCTAAGCTCAGAGGGGCTTGTTATTCCCAATGATTCTCTATGATATCATTCCTCAGGTAGGAAAATGGCGGATATATCCTGTACTTCATCTCTTCTGGTTCTTACTTTCCTCTGCTGGCTGCATTCCTAAGTTGAGAGAGGCTTGGTATGCTCATCGACGATTCTCTTTGATATGATGCGTCAGGAATGAAAGTGGTGGACATACCGTAAGATGCAGACGCAGTGGAAAAGCAGATGAAGTTTGTGTTCCTGCCTGTAAAAATAACTCTGTTTATGGACAGTTTGGGGGCCTGCTTGAATGGAGTGTGGTGGGAGGGTGTAGTTGGGGTGGGGGTCGGGGGATACGTAAATCTTTCATTCCCGGTGGAATAAGAGAACAAATTACATCTTAATCTATAAATATATTGTTGAGACACCTTTTGGACACTCTCATAAACCGGGAAGAAGACTGTACTCAGTGGATGAAACAAAATATGCACATAACAGTAGAGCGGTATGTGCAGCAAAGAGAAATATCGAGCGGAATACACACCCAGACAACAGTACCGTGTCATGTACAGTATGATGAAACCGCAGAAGTGACAGTGAAAGACAGAAAGCAATTTAGTAGTACGTGCGGCGACAGAGCAGCTGCTGCAGGAACAACAAGATAGCACTAAGGTAGTGTGTGTAGTGAGAGGGACATAGGCAGCAAGAGAATGTCAATGCAGACAAAGAGCAGCAAAAATTGTGTATAGGAAGAGAGTAACGGAGACTAGAAGAGCAAAAGAGATGATGAAAAAAAAAAAGTGAATGCAGGGAGACAGCAGCATAAACAGGAACAGCAAGGAAGTAAATGTAAATGCCGGTATACAGGGCAGCAGTATGCGTAGAAAGAGTAGTAAAGATAAGGACAGGGGGAGAGCAGCTTTATTTGTAACGAGCGACAAACAGACTGGAAAAGCATCAGTGTAGTTGTAAATGCAAGCAGAGAGCAATCAACAGTATGCATAATGACAGCAGGAAAGACAGAGACAACAGGGCAACAGATGTAAATGCAGACAGGGAGTAGTAAACAATGCAGTGACAAAGATTGGAAGAGAAAGTATTTGCATATGCAGGAAGAGAAAAGTAAATAGCATGCATTAGGACATCGGCAAAGACAGGGACAGCAGGTAAACCTATGTAAATGGACACAGAAAATGGAACATAGTATGTCTAATGATAAACGGATTAAATGTAAATGCAGGCAGAGGGAAGCAAGTAGCGTGTGTATCAAGGAGTGGAGTGGTCAGTGCTCCTCTTCGACTGGCTGGCCTTGGCTCCTGTCACTGCCTGCTACAGAGCTTCCATTCACAGAGCAGGGACACGCTGGGACGAATTGGTTGGGTAGGTATGTTATGCAGGAGAAGAAGGAGAGAAGAGGAGGAGGAAGGTAGCAAGGGGAGGTGGAGGAAGAGAAGGAAAATGTGATGGGTAGGTATATTTCGAAGGAGAACGAGAGGGAGAAAAGAAAAGGAAGGTAGCAAGGATGGGGAAAAGGAGAAAGAGAAAGTGAAGAATGACTGGGAGAGGTGACAGAAGGTGGCAGAATACAGCAATTAAGGGACAGAAGGTAAATAGGAAGAGGTGATATAGGCAAGCAAAATGCAAAGAAGGGAAAAGGGTGTAGGAAGAAAATAAGAGAAAAACAAGAAAGGAGGAAGGGCGAGCAGATAAGCAGAGAGGAGATAATCTGGTAGGTTAATTACGAAGAAGGTAGAGAGGAACAGAAGGGAAAGGGGAAGAGGATAAGGAGAGGGGAAAGAAGGCAGGTAGATAGTATTTAATCAGGTACAGTTCTTAAATTACAAAGGTGGGATAGCGAGAAATTAAAGACGAAACAGGATGGGGAGAAAGAATAGAAGAGACAGGGGGCAGTAAGTCTGGTAAGAAAATTGCGAAGGAGGGGAAGGGAAAACATGGAGAAATAAAGGAAGAGGTGAAAGCATGAGAATTTAAAGGGAAAGTGATTAAAGTTGACATGGGAGGAGTTAGCTAGGTAGAAAATCTGCAACGGAAGGAGAGGGAGTGAAAGAGAAAAGAAAATAAGAATGGGGGAAAAAGGAGAGAGAGAGAGAGAGAGAGAGAGAGAGAGAGAGAGAGAGAGAGAGAGGATGAACAGGTATACTCATAAACAGAAAGGGAGAGAAACTGAGGGGAGATGAGACGCTGGGAGAGAAGTAAGGAGGAATCAGATGAGTAACAGGAGGAAGGGAGGAAAAAATGAAAAGAAAAAAGGAGACACAGAGAGAATAAAATACAGAAAGGGAAAAAAATGAAGAGAAGAAGGGAGGCAAAGAGAGAATAAGATAAAGAAAGGAACAGAAAAAAAATTAAGGGGACAGGGAGACCGCGTAAACCGTGGAGAAGCGAGAGGGAGAAGAAGGGAGAGAAGGATGAGGAGGAGGAGGCAGGGAGGAAATTAATTAAAATATGATGCAGGACGACTTCCATCCACTCACCTCATGTACTGCTCTCTTCAGGTGACGCTGAACTGAATGACAAGTCCTGCGGCTGCTTGTAGCCCAGGAAACCATTTACTGTGTTGCGTGGTATCCATATAACCAAATGAGCGCCAGGTGGTTTAGTGGGTTACGGCGCCCCAACCTGACGTAGCCCATAAGGTTTAGATACGAGGGCTGGTTGGGGCTTATTGTTCACTTAATGCTGCTCAGGAAGGAACGACCGGCCACCCTCGCCTTATATGTCGGAACTATTGTAAGCGATCTTTCAACCGGCCCTTATGTTCCTGAGGGCGAAGTAAAGGACTGGATGATAGACAGCTATGTTAACAGAGACAGCCAGCCACTCAACCGTCCAGACAGACAACAGACAAACAGACAGATGCATAGACAGATAGACAGACAGACTGGTAGATAGACAAACACAGAGATTGTGATAAATAGACGGAAAGAAAGACAGATGGCTGGACAGATAGACTGATACAAGTAGACAGACAGACAGACTGAAAACAGAAAGGGTAAGGAGGGTGAGAAGGAGGAGAAGGAGAGAAACAGGAAGGGGAATGAGGGGAAAAAACTGAGGTTTGGGAGAGGAAGAAGGGTATGGAGGGGAGGAAAAGAGAAGGAGAAAGTTCGGAAAACGAAGGAGAAGACTGTTGGGAAGGAGAGAGAAGGAGATGGCTGGGAAGAGAAAGAAAAAGACGGGAAGGAGGTTAGGGAGATGAAGATAGAGAGAACGAGGAAGGAGAGAGAAGGAAAGGATGATGAAAGAAAAGCTGAGGAAGGAGAAAGATGGAGAGCTAGAGGGAGAGGAAAGGGAGAGAAGAGGAAAGAGAGAGAAAAGGAGGGAAAGGGAAAGAGGGAAAGGGATGGGAAGCGGAAGGAGATGTAAAGAGAGAGCAGGGAAGCAGAAGTAGAGGAAAAGAAAAGGAATGAATTCAGTAGGTAAATTAATGAGAAGGAAGAGGTAGAAAAAGAGGGGGAGAAAAAAAAAGGGAGGAAAGGGAAAGTAAATAAAAAGGGGAATGAGAAAGGACTGGATGTAATTTAAGTAGTTTACAATTTATTCCATTCGTCCTGGCTCCAGACGATTTTATTCAACTTAAAGAAGGATTTCTAGAAGGGTAAAGGGATTAATGAGGGCTACGTCAAACCCCTCCATCTCGAAAAGGCTCTCCGATGCTGAAGAAAATCGTCTGTAGGTGGTAAGAATAAATTAACACTAACGTACTCAGGCTGAAGGGGTTGAGGGATGAAAAGGAGAGGGTGGGAGTTATTATTCGGCAAAGGAAGATCAAGAAGTGTAAAGATAAAAAACAAATGAAGAGACGAATGGGAGGATGTGTGTGTGTGTGTGTGTGTGTGTGTGTGTGTGTGTGTGTGTGTGTGTGTGTGTGTGTGTGTGTGTGTGTGTGTGTGTGTGTGTGTGTGTGTGTGTGTGTGTGAGAGAGAGAGAGAGTAATTAGGAAAGGTGAGGAGGGGGGAGTAAGAGACAAACCAGATGCCTAGGTAGTTCTAACTAATTGGAAGGACGAGGTTGAAGGAATGAAGAAAAACACAAATTAGCTAAGTAAAGGAGATGTGATAAATGGTACAGTTCTGACAAAGCACAACAGTAGTAGTAGTTGTTAGTTGTAGTAGTAGTAGTTAGTAGTAGTAGTAGTAGTAGTAGTAAAAGCAGCAACAACGATAAAGCTTAGTTCCTCTAGTTCAATCTGATCAACAGGGGTAGGCGAGAACGTCCACCATCCACTCACTCGTTGCTCTGCTGTATTCGAGTGACTCTACACTGAGTGACAACTGTTAACCAGAAAATCATTTCCTACGTTGGGCGCTAATAATATAACCAAATGACGCCTGGCGGCTTAGTCGACTTAGGCACTTCAACTGGACTGAGCCTGTAGGGGTTATGTTCGAAGGATGGCTGGATTTCATTGCTCATATAATGCCATTCAGGAACGAGTAAGGCTGGTTACCATAGCCTTGATGTCGAAACAGAGTAGCATAGCCTAGGGGTCCTATGCCCCTGATGGTGCAATAAGGGATTGGATGGTGGATAGATGGATGTCCTCCATTATGGGTGGGCAGGCATCAAAAACTGGTAAATAATAAAAACACTAAGGTAGGTAAATTAGCATCAGAGCTGCTGTTGTCGAGTAACCCAGGCCCGTCTGGCTGAGCAGACCTATCAACCCCCGGCAAGCATCCGTCCCGTCACTCCCGTGCAGTGAACCTATGTTCCCTGGAATGAATGTGGTGGTTTTGGTTCCCAGATGGACGCCGCTTTTGCGACTCTACATCCAGATGACAGGGACACCATGGTAGGCTTCACATTACCCCTTTGTTTAGTTATTTGGTTACCACCCAGCGTTGTAAATGGTTTCCTGGGTTACAGGAAACCATGAAGTTTGTCAGTCAGTGTTGAGCACCTGACTCTGAAAGAAGAGTGGTAAAAAGTGACCGGAAAGATGGGAAAAATAGGAAGAGAGTAGAGAAAACACAGAAAAAGAATAAAAGAAAATGAAGGAAAATGCAGGAGGCACGACATGAAGTGAATGGATGATGGCTGTCACCACCTACCACCACTGTCATCAGAGTGTCCAGGCAAAACGGGTCTCCTTTCCGCGATAACTGAATGACCATGGAGATATAAGACACCAGTGGCACAAACCAATATTAACCTTAACATCTCGCCTTTTCCCTTCCCCTTACACAAACTTCCGTCGTCTCTGGCAAAAACCCTTCACTGCACTCACAACCTTCACTCCCACCCCACACATTTGCAACCCTTACCTCAAGACGCCCCTGTCAGCTCTGCCATATACCCTAGCCAGGTCCATAAAAGCTATATACAAACCCCTCACCTTCTCTTAATATTTTTCACACACGTTTCTCAAGGCAAACGCTTAATCCAACCATACATCATGCCACATCTAAAATCTCCCTCTTCCTCTACATCTTCTGATATGATGCTCAATGTGTGTGTGTGTGTGTGTGTGTGTGTGTGTGTGTGTGTGTGTGTGTGTGTGTGTGTGTGTGTGTGTGTGTGTGTGTGTGTGTGTGTGTGTGTGTGTGTGTGTGTGTGTGTGTGTGTGTGTGTGTGTGTGTGTGTGTGTGTGTGCGCGTGCGTGCGTGCGTGCGTGTGTGTGTGAGAGAGAGAGATAGAGAGAGAGAGAGAGAACAGACGGTCATGGAGAGAACAGTTAACTAAGAAAATTAAAGCTGATGAGAATTAATTACTTCCACTCTTAGTCTCGTATTTTGGGGGGTTTTCCTTCTCTCTCTCTCTCTCTCTCTCTCTCTCTCTCTCTCTCTCTCTCTCTCTCTCTCCCTGCCTTTGGTATTCCCCTTTCACTTTTTATTTACTAATTTATCTTATTTTTACCTCATTATCCCACCTTTCTAAATATTTATAACATTAGACTTTGTGAGAGTTCCTCGTCCAGTGAGTATGTGTCTGTCTGTCTGTCTGTCTCTGTCACTCTGTCTATTTGTCTGTCTCTGTCTGTCTGTCTGTCTGTCTGTCTCTCTCTCTCTCTCTCTCTCTCTCTCTCTCTCTCTCTCTCTCTCTCTCTCTCTCTCTCTCTCTCTCTCTCTACCCTTGTCCGCTTTCACTTCCCCGCCTCGTTAGCCAAAACAAACACAAGGAACTAAGCCTCCCCTTAAACTCACTCCTCAAACAAACCCTCAACCAAGCCTTCAAACGAGACTGTCAACAACTTAACAACTATTATCAACGAAAAACACAACTGACACTTAAAATCAATACGCCAATTTAGCACGACTCATTATTCCTTTCACAGAGCCCTTCAGTCTTCTTTTCTCCCAACAGTATTTTGCTATTACTGATACATGCTGTTCCACAACCATGTTTTCTATATATCGACAGCTACGTATGTGAGATGGTGAGCATAACTCTTAGTGAAGGAATTTAATTATCTCTTTAACTTTCACATACACCAATAGAGGCATGGTGGGGGGAGGGGGGTTTTCAGATCTTTGTATACTTCATCCCACTCTGTAATGTCTATCAGGAGAGTAGGGGTCCTGGGCTAGGCTATTTAGTCCAGACAGATAAGACATTGGTGACCGCTCAATAAAAGCATTGTGTAAAGAATTAAAAAAAAAGTGTATAAATAAATAAAATGCTCAAAACATTCCTAGGACTTCATCCCCTACGGACTACATCTAACTGAAGCGATTTAACTCCCCTAATCCACCAGACGTCCATTTATCATCTCTATATGGTCGCCATCCAAAGTAGTAAATGGTGTCCTGCAGCACAGTAATCCTTTTAGACTGTTACTCAATTCAGGGTCACCTACAGGTAAAGGGGTATCGTTGAAAAAAAAAAAAATGAATGAATATGTAAATAAGAAGATAAATAAATACACAAATAAATAAATATCTATTTCTATCTAAGTGCTAGCTTTACTAAACTCACATTACTCTTAACTTGGCCTAAAATTGCTATCTCTTCATCTTGAATCCTGATGTGTATCAAAACACTAACACTGGAATATGATGCTAATTACAAAGATGTGCTATGGGAAGGATGTAGAGCCATAGCGTTGTCTTTCTGCCACTGGACTACGTGAAAAAAGCTGCAAAGGAGCGAAAATCTGGGCCAAACTAAGGTGAACAAGAAGTGGTGCCAAGGCACAGCAAACCCGTCCCCGGCAGTCATTTTAATGCTGACGTATAAACATAACAGGATATCCAGTCAAAGATGTCACATTTCATATTTGGAGTAAATCGAGTGAAAATTGACGATTTTATGCCCACTTGAAATTTTAGGCCCGACCCATCTGATACTGACCCCTCTACCGCTTACCTGGGGGGTGACCCCCTGATGTAATGAGGCATATTATAGGATGCAGATTTACAAGATGCACCTTTAGGTTTTGGTTTCATGTCAGTAAGACTAATTTGAAAGGAGTTATGGCGAAAAAACTTTTTTTTTTTTTTTTTTTTTTTTGGGGGGGGGCCTATACCCTGGGCCTTGGCTCAGTTTGGCCCCAAATATAATCAGGTGATCAGAAGGTCATAGTCCATCATCCCTGTAATTTTAGTCAAAATCGCACCAGTATATTTCGCGTAAAGTTGTTAACAGACAGACAGACAGACAGACAGACTGACAGACAGACAGACTGACAGACAAACAAACAGACAAACCGAGTGAAAACAACTTCTGTTCCCGAGCCCCTCCGGGGCAGGGACGGGTAAAGAGCTTTAAAAGTCTTTTCTCCTAACGATCTTCAATCACATTCTTTGCTACCCTATCTCCTCTATTTTCCATCTTCCTAAATGAGGTCTTTATATACTACTTAGCCCAATCTCCCTCGTTGCAATGTCTTCGTCACATTTAAATTCTATGCTGTAACCTACTACTACTTTCACCTTCCACAGTCTATCCTACAGAATTCAGTCCTTTTCCTCCTTATCGTCCCTTCACTCCCCATTTCCTTCAACCAGTCCCTTTCTGCCCTATCATAAGCATAAAGTCCCGGGTCAAGGCTAGTTAGTCCAGAATTTTACGGTGAGCGACCAGTTTCTCGACCCTGAGGTGTATTATTGGAGTAACAATCCTCAACCATCCCTTGAATGTGAATAAACAGGGCCACATCAGGTTGGAGCGCCTTAATCCACGAGACCACCAGGCATCCATTTGGTTGTATGGTATCCATCCAACGTACTAATGGTTTCACAGGTTACAAGAAACAATCTGCCTTGTCACTCACTACAGTTACTAGAAGGCAGCACTACATCAAGTGAGTGGATGGTGGGCGCCCTTACCTACCAATTACTCTAATCTATAGCATTTCTGTTTGTTCCACTCTCTTATCCTACAAAACTCAACCCTACTAATTTTCCAAACTTCTCCTTTCTGAACTAACACCCCTCCACATGTACTGTGTCCGGGATCGAACTCCAGACCATATGATAACAATTAGAGGCCTTTACACAGTACTGCGCCACGATCATGCACAAAACTGGTAGATGTATGTTGGCCAAATTTTCCTCTGGGACTACAGGATTCTTGGATTATATTTGCTCCCTCATATTTCCTTCAATTTTACGCACTACTTTCCAGGTACTTTTTCCCCACAGGTGTGACTGCCACCCTCATCGATACACATTCCTTCAAATTATCCACTCCTTCACAATAATGCATTTCACACCCACACCCACCCACACACACACACACACACACACACACACACACACACACACACACACACACACACGCACACACAGACACCCACACCCACCCACCCACATACACACACACACACACACAACGTTTTTTCTCACACGGTCTTCTCTTTAATTACGATAACGTCCTTTTCATTAATTTCTTGTCACTACAGGACCACTTTCATTTCATTGAGCAAAACTCCCATTCCTTCCCTCCCAGTTATTTGCCCCTTCCCCATGTGATCGTTGTCTTAAGCTTATTTTTTAAATCACAGGGCGGATTTTAATCAGCTTAATCCCCCCCACCTCCCTCCTTCCCAGAATTTTTCCCAACTAACCCCCGTCCTTCCTCTCCCCAGGTAGCCCCCTCTCCCTCCCTCCAAGAATGAGTCCTAATTAGTCCCCTTAACCCCCTCCCCAGCTAATCCTCACCCTCCCTTCTCTCCTTTCCAGAATGCTTCCCCTACTAACCTCTTATACCCTTCCCCAGGTAACTCTCGTCTCTGTACCTGCCAGAATGCTTCCTAATTAACTTCCTCACTTCCCTCGCCAGGTACACATGCCAAAACGCCCCAGACAACCAATTCGGAGACCTGGAGGGTGGTAGGTGGACAGGCTTGGTGGGTGAGGTGGTGGCTGGACGTGGGGATGTGATTGTAACCGCTCTAGACAACACCTACCAGCGTTCACAGGTCCTGGACTACTGCTACCCCTCTGGTGATATCGAGTAAGGATATTTCGTCTTCTGTATTATAAAAGCTGCTGTTCCTGTGTGTGTGTGTGTGTGTGTGTGTGTGTGTGTGTAAACTTGCCAACTCATCCTGCTGGTGGAGCTACGGGAAATGACGTCACCCTTCCACTGATATCAAGTAAAGACACCTTAACTTTACCTTCTATTACAGCTACTGCCCAGCTGATAATGAATATGGATACTTTGTCTTTATTACTGCTATCCTTCCAGTGATACCAGATAAAAATATTTTGTCAATACCGTCACAGTTACCCCTCCGGACAACGCCTACCAGTGCTCACAGGTCCTCGTTTACTTCTAAATGCGTAAGGCTGCCACAGACGGCCTAGGCTCATGTGGTCTGCTACCCTTTGTTTATTTTTGGAACTTTCATATAAACTAATAAGCGGTAAGGCTTGAAGAAAATGGACTTACTCCCTTACAGGGAACAAGCTATTGTGGGGTGACTATAATTATTTTGCAAAAAAAAGTATTTTTCGGAATTATTTAAACAGAAAAGTTTACACAAAATTTTTGGCCCTAGGGAGTGTCCCTGCAAAGTTTCATCAAAACCAGTCCACGCGTCTTAGAGGAGTACCTGGATAAACCCTTAAACAGACAGACAAAAGTTCATTATTAGAGAGATCTTTTCGGTGATACTGAGTACGGATATTTTGTCTTTATCCTCTAATAATCATATTCCTCTATCATCCACCATCCTCCATTTAGTGCGTGGGGAAGATGAGGGATGCTTGCCAAACGGGCCAATGTTGCAATATAACGGTGCCACCAAGGGAAGACGTACCTCTACCTCTCATAAATACGTCTAAGGGCAATTTAGTTCTTGGCTTGCAAGGTGTATGTTCATGCCAATCGAATGTAAAAATAATGAGAGGTATTAAGTGGGTGAGGATTACCAAATGTGTGTGTGTGTGTGTGTGTGTGTGTGTGTGTGTGTGTGTGTGTGTGTGTGTGTGTGTGTGTGTGTGTGTGTGTGTGTGTGTGTAAGAGAGAGAGTGAGAGAGAGGAGGGGGGGGGGACCAGAAAAAATAAGATAAACAAGAGTGGGCGAGAAATTACAAGAGGTCATTTGATGAATTAAATTTTCATCAACTTTGGCGTTCTTATCAACTCCCAATCTTCCCCTTAGTTTCTACCCACAACAATCGAACTTACATGTAGGTCCCCAATTGCCCTGTTCGGTGAAATGGGGAAAGGGATAACGAACTGCGCTTAACAGTCTAATGGGCCGCAAAATCACACTCGTTTATTTTTTTTATTTGCGAGCTAGATATGGTAACCAGTGTACCACCCCCTCACCCTGCCTCTAGGAAGATGTTAAAAGGTCATATGTAAATTAGCTGCAGTCTGCTTTTAATTAATTACCCTTTCAGTACGATGACGCCATTTATTTTTTTTATCCTACTCAGGGAGATCTTTCATAAAAGGGATTAGGGACGCTTCCCCCCCCCCCCGAAAAAAAAAGACAGTAGGTCATCTTCTTTGTTTACTCTTTTCAAACAACAGGACGATTTTATTCAGTTTAAGGGAAATCTCTCGTAGTAAAGGTGTACTGGAAACACAAATCTTATTCATGTCGAGAAAATGGAGAATTTGAGACTGTCTACGAGAGTATATGTGAGTGAGGTGATGGGGGAGACAGAGGATGAGATGGACGGATGGGGTGCAGAGATATAGAAGTAAGAGGAGTGTGAGTTAGAGAAAGGGAGGGCAGCCTGATGTCAGACAGGATGATGAGACGAATCGCTTGTGGCCACCCTTTCCGGGATTAAGGTGGATGGCTATAAGTAGACAGATATACGGACAAACAGATAGACAGATAGATAGACAGACAGATAGACAGACAAAACGATATACCAATGCAATGTCAAGTCTTGGGCTATAATCAAAGGTCGCTATGCTGCACAAGCACAGAAAAATACGAACAATATTCATGGGGTAACTGAAGACCTTTGAACAGCACTGACGTCAGCATCAAAAGTGCGTTCTGACATTATCAAGCCTAGGCCAGTAAACAATTTTTTAAGTAACCATGAATGTATTACTGATGATGTAGGTCTCAGAATTTAGGGCATCAAACACTCAAGTTCCTACGACTCACTCTCAGCTGAATAAAATCGTCTGGCGTCAGTTGGGGTACAGTACTAGAGCTGTCCCTACCATGACAGGGTTATTGATACCGGAGTTAACAAATTTCGTGCTCCTATGATTCGGGGTCAGTAGAATAAAATCGCATGGCATCAGCTAGAATAAAACACCAGACATGACCGTGTGTGTGTGTGTGTGTGTGTGTGTGTGTGTGTGTGTGTGTGTGTGTGTGTGTGTGTGTGTGTGTGTGTGTGTGTGTGTGTGTGTGTGTGTGTGTGTGTGTGTGTGTGTGTGTGTGTGTGTGTGTGTGTGTGTGTGTGTGTGTGTGTGTGTGATGAAAATTTGCGAAACGTAAGACTACCATGTGGCTGGTGAGACTGATTTATCGTGACAAGTGGTAAAATGAAAGGGAGAAAAAATACAGAAAAAAAAAAGGATTAATTCATATATTTCTATAATAAAAATATCTGCTCTATCCTATGAGTTCCCTCCTACCCATTTTATCTATGAGGACGGTGAATATCATTGTTAGTCTAAAAGTTTCAGAAGCAGATCCTTTGTATACCGCATAAAAAAAAAAAAGGTCGTATGGATATGTAGTTTCTTGCCAAAGTTCCGTTCCTCTTCCTTTCCATCAGCAGCTCAGAACATAATATTACTTTTAGTAGTTAAAAGTAACAATGAAAAGTAATTCTTTAACCTACCATACAGATAACAGTGATTACATTCAACTTTACTCAAACTAATATGATTCTTGGGTTACTGAAAGTCATGAGGAGGAACCGAACTTCTGCAGAGGACTGTACACAACAGTTGTTTTTTTACGTGGAGTCGACAAAACCTGTATCCCACAAAAGTATGGGAAACGCACCTGCAAGTAAAATAAAAACTGAGTGTGTATGGTGGATGCTTGTGATGTTAAGCTAAAACTTCGGGGGCTTGGGTAAAGTGTGAACAATAGTGTGGCCTATTTCACAAGACAAAATGTATGATGGTTCTTTTACGTTTATGCTTTCTTTTTTTGCTGTTCGTGGATCCTCTCTGTCCATATACACGCAAAATATATCTACCAGTTAGTATACATCTTTACGTAACCATTTACCTTCGTATTTACCAACATGGATTACAGGATTTTGCAACACATATATACATAATCGTTATTAACTGTCTATTATGTACCCATCAATTCATCTGCTAATCTGTCTGTCTATCCACCTGTTTATCTGTCTATCTAACTATCTATTCATCAAATACGTCCATTCATCTATCAGTCTATTAATTCAAACTATTTATCCATCTGTTCATATATTTACCTATCTATCGCTCAGTGCATTTACGTCTCTCACACCTCTATGGTTTATCAATCTATCTATCTACCTCTCTGTCTATACATCCATCTATCTATCACATACTCACCTATCTACCTTGTTATCTGAAACACACCTGCCTATTCATCTACGTCTCATCTACCTGTCTGCCTATCTTGTACCTATCAATCTATCTCACACACACACACACACACACACACACACACACACACACACACACACACACACACACACACACACACCTTTCAATCCACCATTTACCTCAGTCAGTTTACTTTCCCTTGGCGTATATCCTTAACCCCCTTTCAGCTCAATCGTAAGCCAGGTATACTCAGGAAGGAGAATAATTTAATGAGTATCCAGGTAGACTCATTCCTACCCCCAAACCAAGACTCGGCAAATTTCATGCAACCGAAACATACGGTAGAACTCAGGTTGAAATAGTGACCTACCTCCGTCAGATGAAAACAAAGTAACCACGTATCCATCTCTACTGTCTATCCACCTATGGCCTCCCTACAGTAACTATTTATTTATTTATTTATTTATTTACCTGTCTATCTATCTATCTGTTTATCTATTTATATCTATCTCCATTTATCATCAACTCCCTGACGCGAACAAGCCCCATAATATGAAAAGCAAAACCTTCTCCTCATGCTCTCTCTCTCTCTCTCTCTCTCTCTCTCTCTCTCTCTCTCTCTCTCTCTCTCTCTCTCTCTCTCTCTCTCTCTCTCTCTCTCTCTCTCTCTCTCTCTCTCTCTCTCTCTCTCTCTCTCTCTCTCTCTCCAATATCTATCAATTCAGAGCATGACTGAAAAAAATATTGTCTAACTGATTCTATGATGAAGAGACGGACTTAATATTTACGTGTTTTAGGAAGGAGTATGAGAAGAGGAGGAAAGGAGAAAGAAAGAGGAGGAGGAGGAGGAGGAGGAGACCACCCAGCTTCACAAGGACACTTTTCTTCAGATCCTCCTCATCCTCCTCCTCATCATCATCATCGTCATCCTGGAGAGGTAGATGAAGAAGTAGGTGGTTTCAGATAACTAGGTAGATAGGCGAGTGTGTGATAGATAGATGGATGAATAGACACCAGGGCAGACACATAGATAAGTCGCTGGACCGCATAGGTATGAGACGTAAATGGATAGAGCGACAGAGAGGTAAATAGATGAAAAGATGGATAAATTGATTTAGTAGACTGATTGATGAAAGGACGGATTTCATGAA
>NC_136991.1:46114342-46271842 GCF_032717465.1 Coenobita brevimanus
TGGGATCTGGTTTTCCCTCTACCTTCCTGACTAGTAGACTAGTTTAGGGAGGTGATGGGGTCAGTTCGGGATCTGGCTTTGTTTTCGCGATAAAGGGCCTTTGAGGTCCAGTGGTCCCCACTTTACCTAACCTGTGATTATTTTCCCATATATATATCTTCCATACAAAAAAAAAAAAAAAATTATGACGTGCTTCTCTTACTGCTTACAGAAACATTGGCCATTACTGTACAGCATGCAATGATAGAACACTGGTGGAACATATCAGTGTTGGTATGGCAGCCACTAATTTCAGATGGTATAAAAGAAGAAAGCATACAATGAATGGATGAGGAACAGGGGCATGGAAGAAGTTGAGACGCGGAAGAGAGTTATATGTAGAAAGAAAGACAGAGGTGAAAAGATTAGTAAGAGAGAGTAAGAAGAGAGTGGATGAGGAATTTGGAAGGAATTTGAGTGTAAAGTGGAGGGACTGTAAGAAAATGTTCTGGAAAGAGGTGAAAAGAGTAAGACAGGGTGGAAGTGAAGTTACCAGGGGAGTGAAAGATAAAAATGGTAGATTACTAGTGGAGAAGGGAGAAAAAGTGAGCAGATGGAGAGAACACTTTAAGGAATTGTTGAACGTAGAGGATGGAAGTAATGCGAGTATAAGTGGCTGGGGAATGGCTGGGAGAAGGAGGGAGGTGAGAAGACAGGAAGAAATCAGTAGGATAGAAGTTGTGGAAGCAATGAAGAAAGTTAAATCGGGGAAAGCCCCAGGAATTGATGGAGTGTGTGGTGAAATGCTGAAGCATGGGGGAGAGATAGTAGTAGAATGGATGTGGAAGATGTGCAGATTGGCCTGGGAGGAAGGTAGGGTCCCGGAGGATTGGAAGTCAGGTATAATTATTCCCTTGTACAAAGGAAAAGGGGAAAAAGAAGTGTGTGGTAATCATAGGGGCATTTGTCTTCTTAGTATAATAGGAAAAGTGTATGGTAGGATACTTATTGACAGACTTAGAGAAAGAACAGAGAAATTAGTTGGAGAAGAACAGGGAGGCCTTAGGAAGGGAAGAGGTTGTGTAGATCAGATATTCATTCTTAGATCTTTAGTGGAAAAGTTTCTAGAGAAGGGAAAGAAGTTGTATGCGGCTCTCATGGATCTGGAGAAAGCATATGACAGGGTGGATAGACAAGCATTGTGGAAAGTGTTAAGAATATATGGAGTAGATGGGAAGTTGTTGAATGCTGTGAAGAGTATGTACGATGGTGCGAAGGCTGTAGTGCGTGTGGATGGTGAACTAAGTGAATTTTTCTCTTTGAAAGTTGGGTTGAAACAGGGATGTGTCATGTCTCCATGGTTGTTCAATCTGTACGTGGATGGGGTTATAAAAGAGGTACAAGGTAGGGTAGTGGATGTTGGAGTGGCCCTGGTGTGAGAGGACAGTGTTTGGAAACTCCCTGTACTGTTGCTTGCAGATGATACTGTGTTGTTGAGTGAAGGCGAAGGGGAGCTGCAAGGCTTGGTGGATGAGTTTGGGAGAGTGTGTAAGAAACGGAATATAAAGGTGAATGTAGGGAAGAGTAAAGTGATGGTCTTTGAGAGAGGTGAAGTCAGTGAATGTAGAGCGAGGTTGGATGGTGAGGAATTGGAAAATGTGAGTACGTTTAAGTACTTGGGTAGTGTGATGAGTAAGGATGGAGGTCTGGAGGGTGAAGTGCTTGAAAGGGTACAGCAGGGAAGAAAGGTTGCTGGTTCTTTGAAGGCAGTGATAAGAAACAGGGAAGCGAGCATGGAAGTGAAAAAGTTACTACATGACAGTATTGTGATACCAACTCTAACGTACGGAAGTGAAGCTTGGACGTTGTTGGAAGGACACAAGTCAAGAGTGAGAGCAGTGGAAATGAGTTATTTAAGAGGAGCCTGTGGAGTCACATGGAGAGACAGGCTGACGAATGAGGATATAAAGGAGCGTCGTGGTGTGGATGTGGATGTGATAGGAAGCGTTATGAGGAACACACTGAGGTGGTTTGGCCATGTGGAGAGGATGGAGGGTGAAAGACTGACGAAGAGAGTGTATGCGAGTGAGGTGGAGGGGGGAAGAGGGAGGGGGAGGCCGAGGATGAGATGGAGGGATGGGGTGGAGAGGTATATGAGAGAGGGGTGTGTGAGTTGGGAGCAGGGCAGTGAAATGGCGGGGGACAGGGCGACTTGGAGGCGATTTGTTTGTGGCCACCCCAAACGGGATTGAGGCGTCTGGTAATAGATAGATAGGTAGATAAAATTTGTCAATGTTTTTTCATTTAATTTTCCGTAAAATATTTCGTCACTTATATTTCCATACATTTTGCACTAAATTGAAGGAAAGGGCCTACAGGAGCTGTGTAAAAGCGATTGTTTCAATAAAGTTGTTGTAAGTATTTTTGACGATTTTTTAAAGATTGGGGTCTGACAGACCCCACATTACCTAAGTAAGGATAAAATTATAGGTTTACCTGAGAAGGGTTAAAGGTGAAAATCTACGGAAGTTTGCCCTCAGACCTGACAAACAGGAGTGAACACATTTATATTCGCGATGGTGCATGTACCCAATTAATATCTGAACACGAGCATTAATATAAATAAATAAATAATGTACTCACTGAATTCGTGAATGGGTCCAAATCCAAACTGGTGGCGGGCTATTCTTCGCTTACGAACTTATGGCTGAACATACCTGGTGGAAGAGAGAGATTACTAGTTTACTATTTATTTTTCGTTTATCAGAGTCAAGGAAATACAGTATTATCTTATTATTAAAGCAAAAATACCACGCCAGGATAGGAAGAACTGCGTGTACTATGTTAACATTAGGTATTTTTTTACCTTTTTCGTGTTTTTTTGTTTATTTTTGCAACTGTCACTCTTACCTTACCACCCATCCTCCCGCCCTCTCACAGACCCCATCCATCTCTCTCTCTGACTGTCTGTCTGTCTGTTTGTCTGTCTATCTGTCTGTCTGTCTGTCTGTCTGGCTCTCTCTCTCTCTCTCTCTCTCTCTCTCTCTCTCTCTCTCTCTCATACTATTCTACAGTATAACTATCATACTTACCATACTAATCACACTACTCATCTACCTTCTCCCCTCCATCTCTCATCCCATACCTCTCGGCCCCTGTTTCCCTCTACTTACCCCTCACCTCCCACTTCCTCCCTCCTCATCACAATCTGCCTACCACTCTCTCATCTCCCTTTCCATCCCACAGATACATCATGATCATCAAACAACCCAAGGGCAACGTGTGGTCCAATTTCACTCGAGAGCTGAGCACGGGCACCTGGCTGGCCGTGTTAGCCTTCCTGCTGGTGGGTCCTGTCGTCTACCACTTCATCGCCTTACACTCGCCCTTCCTGACACGGGTTCACCCAACACAGTCCTGGTTTATTGTGCACTCGCTTGTTCTAAACCAAGGTGAGTGTGAGATGGAAGGATGGATGGATAGATGGGTGTAAGAGAGGTGGGCAGATGGATGGATGGATAGACAGATAGAGACAGACAGGTAGGGTTGACAATAGCCAGTCTCTTCCTCCTTCGTCTTTATCCAAGTAGTGCTTTATTTTCTCAGCGAAGGTGGGTGTGTGAAACAGCCACTGTACAAAGGTAGATAAGGAGAAAGTTGGATAGATACACTGAGCAGTAGATCACAGATAGCATCAATCATCAAAGTCCTGGTTCCATGTTCACTCACTTTTTAACCAAGGTGAATGAGAATGAAGAGTGACAGAAGGGGGTAGGGACGGGAATACTGAGAGAAAATACGTATTGTGATGAATGCACCGACATAAAGTTAGAAAAACAGAGATATATGGATGGGTGATGGACAGATAGATATAGACAGACATACAAAGATAATTATATAGTCAATAGGCAAGCAGACTCCCTTCTTAATCTCCAATCTCTATACGCACTCCTGGGTTTTCCTGAAGTGCCTGACGTCAAAAAGGATTATTCTCAATCGCACAGAAGGAGAATCATGTTTATCAGTTACCCACCAGCCTCATAGGTACATTCTCTCGCAGTTGTTATTTGATCAGGATGTCCGCTGGTACAAACGCGAGATAGAATACTGTATACCAAAACTGACGTTGTCGTGTGGTAGTGACTAACGGAGCATGCTTCCAATTTCTGTGATTTGTCCTACATGCTTAATAAAGTTACCTCATTTAGCAATAATTGTTAACCGCTTCATGAAATCTCAACTTATCCCCTACATTCCAGTGATTTTTTATTAACTGCTTACAGACTATTTTCGTTAATTTAGTAAAGCCTGGAGGAGTTCATAAAGGCTATATCTAACCCATCCAGATAGAACCGTACCCCCAGGCTGAATAAAATTGTCTGGCAGTGGCAAGAGTACACGAAAAGTAAGATAATGTGAAAAACTTGAATGATGAGAGTTACAGTTCATTTCACGGGACACTGTTGACTGGCTCCTTGCACTGTGATATCAGGACTGGTCAACGACACTAGAATTTTTCCCTGTTTTCTGTTCTTTCGCCAAAATGATTTCCTGGGAACGGGTGATGGTTGTTTTGGATGGAAAGACTAAGAAAGTGTACAAGAAAAGCTTTCCATGTCTCCTGTTCTACCTGAAACACACACACACACACACACACACACACACACACACACACACACACACAAATCATGGTTACGAGAAAGAATCAGTCGTAAATATGTCTGAGAATCCCACCCCTGGATTCTGTCTACCCATTATTTTGTTGTGGGAAATAGGATGATGACGATGGTGGTCATAATGATGGTAATAATGATGATGATGGTAATAATGTTGATGACTGATGCTCATGAAGGTGGTAACAATGGTAATGACGATGACGATGATGAAGATGATGATGATAATGATAATGATGATGACTAATGATGATGATGATAATAATAATGATGATGGTGATAATGACGGTAATGATGATGATGATGATAGTCATAATAACGATGTTGCTGTTGTTGTTGTTGTTGTTGTTGATGATGATGATGATGATGATGATGATGATGATGATGATGATGACGGTACGTAGGGACTGATGGGGGTAAGGCATGTGAAGGCAGGAAGCAGGTGGGGGGAATGGACGGAAGAGACACCAAGAAGACATTTTACACCTGTGTTTTTGTAAGGCTTGTGTTTCCTCACCTTCCACCTTGGCCCTTTTACTACGAAGATGTCTTCATTTCAGCCATTCTCAGAAGTACAAGTACATGCTACACACGTTTACATGTCACCTTTTCGGTACTAAAACCCTCCGTCCATACTGAATACATGATAAGCTGTATTATTTAGTATTGGTGTAATGGTATCAGTGGGTATATTGTTCAAGATTAGTATTTTTTTTTTTTAATCTTATTTAACTTTATTTTCTTCAAAATCAAATTATGAACCTATTTCCCATCCCAGCCTAGGATTGAACGCAAATCGTTTCAGACAGCAGGTTACTTCTCAGACCACTTGACCACCACCTCCCCTTTTATTTCGTTATCATTTTTGTTTTTGCTATATCAATTATCTTCAGAGGTCAAGTAACACTGGACAGATAACAACTAAAATCTTAAATACAGGGAGGTCCAGATATAACGCTTCTTTTCCACTTCTTTTAAGTTGTGGGGGCGGCTCAGGCAGCGTTATTTTTGTCAGTCCTGAGTTAGTTATTCATATCCTTCTCCCACTGCCACACCCACACCCACACCAACAGCCGTTCAAAACAAAAGATACCGTCATATGAATTTCAGTGGAGCGTTATTCATGAACTGCACAACCTATACAGAAGTACAACAAGGGCCAGTGAACTGACACCATATACAGAAGAGTAACTAGCAAGGTAGTGAAATGTTTCCTAGCCAGTAACGCTTTCGTCATATTTGGATTTGTGCACTGTAATTATGTACAGGATTTAGGGAGAAAGAGTGAATGGGTGTGGTAAGTGGGGGTATGATGTAAAGGTACGTCTTCTGTGCGTTGCTTTAAGGACCTGTGTATAAGAATGTGAATGTATATTAGACAGTGGTCTTTTCATTGGGGTACCATCTTCATACTGGGGATTGAATTGGAGAGGGACCTTGCATGTACTGAATCAACAGGGCTGGGTCATGGTCCAAGAGACTCCCCGACTAATGATTTCAAGCAGTGGGGCGTATGTTTTAATAAGTTGCCTCAAGCGCAGATGTGAGCCAAGACAGGGAGGTACAGCTCGTTCCATGGAGTTCAAGAGACGACTTGAAATCAGCTAGTGTCGTTTAGTGTATCGTGGACTGTATGATAAATCTGACAGTCCCCTGTTCAACCAGACATGCATACCGCATCATGACTGCTAGAGCCAACGAACATAAAAGGACCTTCACAAGGATATGCCTGGATGTGGTAATACGTGCTATTCTGACGTTGGGGTCCTCATGAGCATGCTCATTTGTGGATTTCCAGTGATGTGTCACGGGCAAGGTACATCTTATATACTGGTATCATCGGATCAAGAGCTCCTTAAGTCTCTAGTTAGTCTGACAGTAGGGGGGAGGTCGCAAATTCTTTGAGTGGCAGGTCTAGTGTGTACTGTGTTTCTCATTACCTTGGCCTAGCTTCTTGGGCTGGGGGATATCAAATTTTCCCTTGCAAGATGAACGTATGTTCCCCTTATCTGCACCTGCTACAGAATAACCACTTCTTCCCTCTCCCTCATGCTCTCCTACACCAGCATAACTAGTTGATTTTTCTCTCTCTTTTTTCATGACCTTCCTCACCCTGCATAACTAGATTATTTTTCTCTTTTTTTCATGATTTTCCTCACTAGGCTCACTATTCTCTATACTGCTGGTGGAATCGACGTGTCGGGTCGGCCTCGCTGCATCTTCTGCTGTGCTATCATCACATCCTTGCTCGTGCTGTTCTACATCAGCATCACTACTTTCTCTCTCTCTCTCGCTTTTTTCTTTCCCACATCAGACTCACTGTTCTCTTCCTTGCAGGTGAGATTAACGTGTCAGGTCCTTCTGGCCGCATTTTCTACTGCACCATCATCACCACGTCCTTCCTGGTGATGTCCTTCTACACCAGCGTCCTCATCTCCTCCCTGGCCGTGCCCCTCATCCTGCCCCCCTTCACGGACATGGCCGGACTCCTAAAGACGGGAACATATCAACTGGGGGTGCAGAGGGGCAACTCGGAGGTGGAGAGACTCAGGGTAGGTACTGGGGTAGGTGGACTGCAAAGAGGCCGGTAACTCTTCTATACACGTTGTCTGTGTGGTATACTCTTTTTACTCTAAGGTGGCCTAAAACTGCCATTTCTGCACCTTCATTGCTGGGGTGTAGCGGTAAATTTAAACGAATACTCATAGGGTGCTGATCACGAAGAAGTGCTCTGGAAAGGACGCAGAACCGTTGCATTGTCTTTTTCTGCCGCTAAGCGCAATAAGCGGTTAATTGACGAAAATCGTGTCCAAGTTAAAGTAACGAGCAGAGTAACATGGGGATATTTGTGAACCAAAACAAGGGATAAGAAGATGTAGGGATAAGGTGGAAGATGTAGGGAATAAATGTGGGAGATGGAGAAAGAGGATGTACATGAGAGACAATCCTAGGGGAAGAGGAGTGTGATACGGAAAGAAGGGGATAGAAGAGAAGAGAGAGGACAGAATAATGATAATGATGATACTGAATATTATGATAATAATGATGGACTGTTATGTTATGGTGAAGCGAGGTATTTACCCGGTTTTATGTCACACTTACATACCTGTATTTTACCGTCTCTTACTGTTCACCACACATAAGTCAGCAAACTTTTTAGGGGAAATAAATATGGTCTAGCCTCGATTAGTTAGTGCCTGTAGAGTAAGTACACTGCCCCGGGACCGTCCCCACATCTGGTCGACTACCTCCTCCAGTCGTTAGCCACCATATCAACACAACTGCTGTTGCTGATAATAATAATAATAATAATAATAATAATAAACATATACAGTAAATAAAAAAATTAGCCTTTCTTTACCAACTTAACCCCCAAAACAACCAGGCAGCTCGGCGATTATGTCTAGAGGTGAGTTACAATATAATGTTGACGGAGAGAGAGAGAGAGAGAGAGAGAGAGAGAGAGAGAGAGAGAGAGAGAGATTCATGTGGCAAGAAACTCTCAATCCTAACCCTTCCAGACCTCAAGAGACCCAACCCTCCAGAAGGTGTGGACCACGATCGTCAGCATGGACCCGCGGAACCTAGTGGCCAGCCTGGACGAGGGGGTGAAGAGGGTGGTGGAGGAACCCTTTGCCCTGCTGGTGGAGAAGAACTACTACCTCTACCACCGCACCGACGACTGCAGGCTTCTTCCCCTCCCCAACAACGTCTTCACGGTCGGTAGTGGTTTGGCCGTGGCTAAGGACTCGCCCCTCCACATGGCCTTTGATTACCTGTAAGTTTAAGGGCCCACTTCTGTGTCCTTTGGAGATTCCGTGACACCTCTTCCTCACCGATTTATTCTGTACATTAAGCTTCGCCATCCTCATGTATGTTAATGCTTGTTGTTTTTGTTGTTGCTGTTGCTGCAACCCCAGGCTCATCTCGTTCTGAACTCAGTGGACCACAGGATACTGGCAGCTTCGATTGGTCGCTCCCAGAGGTCTTTTACTGAGGTTAAGTAGAAGGACTGTGTTGTGATAGCGTGGTGTATGTGGTGAGTGTGTTGTGGTGTGAGGGGTTGCATTGTAACGTGAACAGAGTTTATTATTACCTCTGCCAATGAAGTTAAAACAGGTTATATATTCACCCTTGTTTGTCTCTTTGTTTGCCTAAAAGATAGTTCAAAATGTTTATTATGGATTTCAGTGAAATATTGTGGATACGTGGGTCATGGACAAAGGAAGAATTTGTTACATTTTTGTGGCGATCTGAGTTCGAGTCCCAGTTCAGAACTGTTTTTTGTTTGTTTGTCCACAAGCTATTTCAAACGGTTATTGATGGATTTCAATGAAATTCTGTGAATCTGAGAGTCATGGGCCAAGGAGAAGCTGATTAAAATTTGTTGGTGATCTAAGTTGTTTGGTATAGGTGTTGGCAAAGACATGCGCTCTCTGAGTGCGCTTGTTTGAGAGTTGCAGTTTGTATTAGTACTGTAGCAAGGAAGGGTGGTGGCCGCATCACAGTCTGGCTGGGTGTACTCATGTCTCTCTGGATAGGGTTGTTTATGAGGGGTGTATATATGGGGGTGGTTCCTGAAGGATGCTGTTTGGCTGGAGGTTTTGGGTGGCTGTGGTGGCTGTGTTTACGTATATATTTGTGAATTGTAGTGCTGGGTGGAGGAAAGATGATGTTGCTGAGATACTTCGCGTAGTGTTGGGGAGTAGTAGTAGTAGTAGTTGTTCCCTAGGCAGTCTGGCTGAACAGCCGGAGTCCCTTAGGAAGGCCATAGCAGAGACCGGGCTTTCCCACAGAGCTCTCAAAGAGTGTATGTTGTGTTGTTGGCGTAGGTGATTGTGTGCAATGCAGTCTTCCATAATGTGCTTAATAGTATGGGGTGCTGTGTTACATCCTGGACAGGCATCAGCGATGGAGTCATCCAGCCTCTTCTGGTAGCTTAACAGGGCTGGATGGTGCCCACATCTCAGCCTGGCCATGGTGGACCCTGTCCTCACGAGGGAGATAGGATTCAGAAGGGTGTATGTCAGGAGGCCGTGCATGCAGCTGTGTGTTGTCTTTAAGTGACTGGATGGAGCGGCGAGTGATCTGAGTGTGGATAAGCTTCTGGAAGCTGGTCTGAGGTGGGCGACTGGGGAGAGATGACAGTATTTGTGTATGATATCGTGTGCTGGGTGTTGTTTTGATGTTCCTTGGTGCGGGTGGATGTGCTGCCATATAATGTAGTGGATGCTGTGGATATGTGGAGGATGCAGCAAGAATCTGGGTGCCTCTCATGTCTAGGTGATCCCTGACTTTGAGGACTTTGGTTTCTTGATGTAGGTGGTCAGTAGGTGTAGTAGCTGTGCAGCCTGTGATTATTTTTAGGGCCTTGTTCTGTATGGTCTGTAGAGTGTTGTAGTGTGTTTTGGTGTGGTTTGGAGCTCAGGCAAGGCTTGCATAATTCATCACTGAACGTATGTATTGTTTGTATCTGTGGTGGTGGTTTCTTTGTTGTGTCCGAATGTTGTATGGTCAAGTGATCTCAAGGCATTGAGTCTTGGTGTTATTTTATTATCAATGTTTGTGATGTGTTGTTTAAATGACATTGATGTACTGCATGTTACACCAAGGATTTTGTGTGTGTGTGTGTGTGTGTGTGTGTGTGTGTGTGTGTGTGTGTGTGTGTGTGTGTGTGTGTGTGTGTGTGTGTGTGTGTGTGTGTGTGTGTGTGTGTGTGTGTGTGTGTGTGTGTGTGTGTGTGTGTGTGTGTGTGTGTGTGTGTGTGTGTGTGTGTGTGTGTGTGTGTGTGTGTGTGTGTGTGTGTGTGTGTGTGTGTGTGTGTGTGTGTGTGTGTGTGTGTGTGTGTGTGTGTGTGTGTGGTAGGGGAGTGTTGTTTATGGTAAGGTGTGGGATGTGACTGTCTTCTGCTGTCCAGTTTGTGAGAAGGGTCACTGTAGATTTGGCTGGGGCTATTTTGAGCCTGTTTGTGGTGAACCATTCGTGTAGTGTGTTGAGGTAAGGTTGGAGGATGTGTGCAGCTGTGTTTGCGTTTTGGTGTGTACGTGTAAGTGTTATATCATCTGCTTAGGAAGTTATGTGTATCTGTAGTGTGTGGGGTGTGGGTATGTCGTGCATGTATAGGTTAAAGAGTGTAGGGGACAAAACAGATCCTTGAGGAAGCCATTTGTGAAGTTTCTGATGTTAGAAGACTGACCGGCAAATGTTACGTGTGCACATCTGCCTGCTATGTAGTTTGCCAACCATCTTTTTGGGTTATTGTACATGTTTGTGTTGAGTATTTTGTTTGTGAGGTTGTGGCGGTGGATGGCATCAAAAGCTTTGTTGATGTCTAGTGTGACTAGAAGTGTTCTGTGTGGTGGCCTAGCTGAATTCATGTCATCGAAAACTCTCTGTGTAAGGTCTGTAAGAAGGGTGTTTGTGGAATATAATGGCCTAAAGCCATGTTGTGATTTGGCTAGGGGAATGTGAGGTGTGACTTGGTGCAGAGGAGTGTGATGGGGCGGTGTGAGGAAGGTAACGTGGGGTCTTTGTTGGGTTTAGGAACAGTGATGATAATGCCATGCTTCCAGATGTTGGGTATTATGTTGTGTGAGTAGCTGTAGGTTGAAGTGGTGATATGTAGAGGTGTATGGTATGTAGGAGGACTGCTGGACCTTGATAGCAGGCTGTGAAGCCTATGCCCAGAGTCGGAAACATAAAAAAAAAAAAATGTTGGTGAGTGCTTGTATGCCTTGTGGTCCAAGGTGTTTAAGGTGAATGTTTCTTATGCTGTCTGGTCCTCATGCAGATGAGTGCTTAAGGTTGCTAATGATGTGCTTCGTCTGGTTGTAAGTGAAAGGTGCGTAGTCTGGGTCTGTGGGGAACTGTCTCTTACGTCGGACGATACGTCGGTCTTCGGGATGGGGCTGACTCGTGAAAAGTGATTGATGAGAGTGTTTGCTTCTTGTTCGTTTGAAGGTATGGTGTCTGTTGTTGTGATGGCGGCATGTGAGTGTGTAGTGTTCTGTTGGAGAGTGTGATGCTGTTTAGTGTTTTGTAGAGTTTACTGGTGTTTGTTTTGTGGTCAAGTGTTTGGAGATAATTATTTCAGTTTAGTGTTTGCTGTTCTGATATTTTATCGTTTATGTGAGTGTTGAGTTCTTGTATTTGTTGTACGGTGTCATGTGTATGGGGTGTTGGGGAGTGTCGCAGTGTGTCACATTGACTGATGAGGCCTTAAATTTCTGGTGTGAAGTTGGAGTTGTGTCTCTTTCTGTTGCATCTAGGGATGTGTCTTTTGTCTGCATTTTGTATAATTGTACTGAAAGTGTGCACAGCAGTGTTGATGTTTGTGATGGGTGTACTGTTTAGTGTTTCGAGATGTTGTTCTGTTTCAGTTGCAAAGGCCTCCCAGTTGGCTTTCTTTTAATTAGTGTATGTTTGTCTGTGGCCAGCTGGGGTGATTCTGGTTTTGGTAGTGATGATGATTGGGAGGTGATCAGAACCTAGGGTTTTGACCACTCTCCAGGATGTAGTGTTGGCCAGTTGTTCTTTCTTGTTACTTTGTGGAGGGGGACAATGCAACATTAAGTTTCGAGAGTGGGATGGGTTTTGAGCTAAAGCAATGAACTGTGTGTCTCTCATATTCAAATAATCTTTGACTGGAAATATTTTTGTTTCTTTATGTAACTCAGGGGTTCTTAACCTTTTTTCCGTCCAGACCCCCAGTGGTTTGCACACGATGTCCCCATGCTCCCTTCGCCTCTGTCGAAATTATTATCTTCACCAGTCCTATCGGGTGCCAGTATGACTTCAAAAGATGTCAATATATTGGTTTTCATTTACATATGGATAACCAGAAACAGAACAAGAAAGAAAACCACAGAACTCATCCTATTTATTGGCTTGCGGAAAAACAATCAATGACAAATATACATGCCGGCTACAACTATTCTGCAACATTACTTTTATTCGCCTGTTGCAGAGTATAAAAGAGGAAATATTTCTCACAGGTGACGAGTTTTATCGCAAAAGATAAAACTAAACCTTGCAAGTTTTTTTTTTTTTGAGGTGATCTCAACTGCACTGCATTTATGGGAAAAAAAATTACTAAATAAGAGAAAGTCCCATATCCCCAGATTTTGGTCCCCCTACCCCCAAGGGGTATGAATACCCCCGGTTAAGAATCCCTGATGTAAGTGATTTTATTAATTTTGTGGTTTTGGTGCATCCATTTCTCTGGTGTGTGTGTGTGTGTGTGTGTGTGTGTGTGTGTGTGTGTGTGTGTGTGTGTGTGTGTGTGTGTGTGTGTGTGTGTGTTCTTACCTAATTGTTCTTACCTAATTGTATCTTTACAGGAATGAGTCAAGCTCGTACTGTCCCGTGTCTTAAACCATATTTATCGTACATATCCTTAAATTTGTGAATTGTTTTGGCACACACTATTTCATTCGGTAGTGCATTCCACTGATCAATTGCTCTGTTTGGGAAACTGAATTTCCTTACGTCTTTATCACCTATCTTCTTATGCAGTTTTTTGCAGTGTCCTCTTGCTGATGCTTCTCCATATGTTAAGTAATCATTTATGTCTATTTTCTCCTTCCCTGATATGCACTTATATAGCATTATCATGTCACCTCTTTTCCTTCTCTCCTGTAGTGTTGGTAGATTCTGTTTATTTAGTCTTTCTTCATAGCTTAGGTCCCTTAAGCTTGGTATCCATCTTGTAGCGGCCCTTTGAACTTTTTCAATCTTGTCTATGTGCTTTTTGAGATGAGGACTTTGTGTGTGTGTGTGTGTGTGTGTGTGTGTGTGTGTGTGTGTGTGTGTGTGTGTCTGTTATCTATGTTTGTGTTGGTTTACGTTGGAGGCCAGCGTGGGAGAGTATAGTTTATGGTTCTAACGAGGTTAATGACCCAAGTCTGGAATACCTAACGGAATTCCCATCTACCCACCTATACCCAGGCGCCTTAAAAAGGAGTGGCTTCAAATGAATCACCTCCAGGCCATCCCGTCTTCTGTCATCAGGCTGCCCCCCCCCCAACTCACACCACTCTTATTCAATATGCCTCTCCATCCATCACTGCTTCCATCTCATTACAGAACTTTTGAGCAGCATTCTGCCGGCATCGTGGACAGGAGCAGAAAACTACACCGGCCCTCCTCCCCCTCCTGCCAGCCGGACCCCATCGGACCAATCGCAATCAACAACCTGGTCACCGCCTTCCTCCTACTGGCTGTCGTGGCGGTGTTGGCCATCATCATCCTGATCGCTGAAAGAACCATGTACAAGAGACAAAGACAGAAAACGGAGGATTACAAGAGACCTGAGAAAACTGAGACTCGTCACGGGACACCAAAGAAAAGGGACGTGAATGTTATAAACGAACTGAGATGACAATTGAAGGACATACTATTGGAGGACGTGTGAGACGGAGAACATACGTTTGTCTGGATATCCAGTCATACCTCAAAAAGGCCACGTAAATTGACCGTGAGAGAAAACCAAGGCTCATAAGGGGAGACGACAGAAAGGGATATGGACGATCATGTGCGTGAATATAAAGTATACATATATGTATAGATACATACAGTACATACATACATGTGTGCATGTGTGCCTCTCTCTGCATAAGAATGCCCATACGTGTGTATCTGTGTAACACTTTGCTCATCTCAAAACATGTAATGATAACTACTGCAACAACTTTGTACCACGTATGTGTCATTGTATGTCTGTTCATTATTGTGCTTGTAATGATTACTTCCAAATCTCTATGCCCTCAGGTACCAATTTTTTTTTTCTTTTTTTTTTTTTCACCCCTCCCTGCTTGGCCTTCAGGGACAATGTTCCCCACAGTGTTGGGGCTTGTACTGAGTGGTAAATAAAGAACATAAATTAAAAAAAAAAAAAATGGTATGGTGAGCGAGTTACGTGACAACTGGAGCATCCATGAGAATGACAGTGGGCATACTTGGTTACCAAACAATATTTCGTACTCTTCATCGTAAAAAGAATCACGTCAAGGGAACACAAGAGAAAGCGGAGGCGCATAAGGGAAGCCCATATGTGGACGACATGGTAAAAAGGATGTGTGAGAACGACAACATGGATCTGGTTAGTTACCGAAATACACAACAAAAAATTTGCAGTTACTCAGCACAAAGCCAAGTGTAAAAGAAGCACTAGAACGAAAAATTCCTAGAATGAAAGAAACAGCAGACACTGGTATACTCTTTACTTTGATGCCATTTTTTCCTTGGTTAATCCTTGTTACCTCTAGAGGACTCTTCTCAATTTATGGGAGACATCCAACTGAAGATTAATACAGTTTTCATTGCATGGAAAATTAATGTGCAATTATGTTTATTAAGATATTAGCAGTTCAACAGCGGCAAAGCACTCCATCCCACCCTTACATCTCGAACCGGTAAACAAGACATTGCCGCACATGATCTTGCCGCACATGATCTTGGACTATATTACCAACACAATAGGTATACTTAACTACTGCCAGCAGAAAGTATGAGATACATTCATGGACAGTGTGAGACTTTGCTACATTTGCATCTCATGAATACCTGATAAGTATACATGCAACAACAGTGAAAAAAAGGTTCAATTATGAAGGCACGCACTGCGCCGCTGGTATCACCGTTGAGAAGGTAAAGAAAATACAACAAATAAAAAGAATTAAAGGGAGAGAAAAATCAAAGGAAGGCGACGCGAGCGAAAACACACACACACACACACACACACACACACACACACACACACACACGGGAGATGAAAAAGCTGGAGAGAGGAAATGTAAAGAAAGGGAGAAGCTGGAATGAAGAGACCTGAGTGCGACTGCGGGGGTGAAAAGGAGACAAGAGAAGGAAGATGACGGATGCGAAAGAGAGGAAAAAGGAATGAAAGGACAAGAGATAAACTGAAGAGAAAAAAAATACCAAAAGGAGAAAAACGAAGAAAAGGAATAAAATGGAGGATGAAAAGGAAAAAGGTAAAGAAAGTGAATGAAGTGAGATGGGAGAAAAGTAAATGGAAAAGTGAAGGGAAAGGCAAAGAGAAAGAGAAAAAGACCACACGATGAAGGAAATGAGAAAAGTGAATGGAAGAAAGAAGAATGGTGAATGTAAAGCGGGGAGAAATGAAGGAAATGGTTGAGTTAGTACTTAAAAGTGAATGGAAAGAGAAGAGTGAGGGAAAAGGCTGTTAGGCAAAAGGTGAAAGACGAGTGAAGTAAAAGAAAGAAAAGAAAGAGATGTCATGAAACGTATGGCAAACAAGTAATTACGGAATAGGGGAAAGAGTATGTTGGTGAGAAAGGATGTGGTGTATTGAAGCCATTAATATTTTTAACTCCTTCACTGCGATGACAGGTCACAATCAGATACCCCCTGGGGGTAGGAGGGTTTCAAGAATACTCCCCCAGTATCCCTGCTTGTCGTACGAGGCGACTAAAAGGGTTGGTGGTGGGTTAGTGCCCCACCCCGTAAAAAGAACCAACTAAAAAAGCGAATAAAGCGCCTCGGACCCGGACGGACCATACGTTGACGACTAAGGAACGGACAAAGGACATTCTTAGGGTGGGAACATGGAATGTGAGAGGAGTGAATGATGAAGTGAAAGAGAGAGAGATTGTTCAGGTGCTTGAGGATGCAAAAGTGGATATATGTGGATTGACTGAAACTAAATGGGATGGTGAAAGGGTGAGAGAATGGGAATATGGTGTAGGTATATGTGCGGGAGTCAGTGAGAATGAGAGGGCAAGAGAGGGAGTATGTCTGATGATAAGCAAGAAGTGGAAGGAGAATCTAAGAGAGTATGGAACAGTGGGTGCAAGGATTGTATGGGTGAGGATGAAAGTAGGTATACAAGCATGGGCGATTGTATGTGTGTATGCTCCAACAGAGGATCGAGTGGCAAGAGTGAAAGAAGAGTTTTGGGCGAGAGTAGAAGCATGTATGGACAAGTTTGAGAGGAGCGAGAGAGTGCTGTTGATTGGAGACATGAATGGCAAAGTTGGGAATGTACGAGTGGATGGAGTGGTTGGTCAGTGGGGTGTGCCAGCTGAAGTAGATGGGAATGGTAGTGCTTTGGTGGACATCTGTGCTTGTAAGGGTTGGCAATAGCCAACACCTACTTTCGTCATAAGATGATCCACCGGTATACATGGAGAGTAATGAGGAGGATGGATGGTGAACTTGTTGAACGAAAGGCAATGATAGACTACGTGTGTGTGGATGAGCGAATGAGAAGACAAGTGTTGGATGCAAGAGTGTGGAGAGGGTGGGGGAATGGAGTCTCGGACCATCACTTAGTAATGGCCAAGGTAAAGATGCAAAGAAAGTGGTTGAGGAGACGAAGGGGAAGACAGGAGGATGCAGCTCCTGTGAGAAGAGTGGAGAAATTGCAAGATAGTGAGAAAATGACAGAGTATAAGAGCATAGTGGAAGAAAGATTGGGAAGGTATGAGCTAGAGCAGATGGAAGGGGTGGAAGACGTATGTAAGATATTCACGGAAGAGATAGGCGCAGCGTGTGAGGCGGTTTGTGGAGTGAGGAGGAGATGCAAGGGTGTGCAAGGGACAGCATGGTGGAATGATGAGGTGAAACGAGCTGTGGAACAAAAGAAGAAGGCATATGGTGAATGGCTGGCGAGTAGAGGTAGGGGAGAAGATGAGAAAGAGAAGAGAGAGGTATATGTAAGCAGAAGGGAGGTTAAGAGACTGGTGAAGGAGAGTAAGAAGAAAGTGGATGAAGAGTTTGGGAGGAATCTGAGTGTGAAATGGAGGGAGAGTAAGAAATTGTTTTGGAAGGAGGTAAAGAAAGTAAGGCAGTGTGAAATGGGAAGTAATAGAGGAGTGAAAGATAGGAATAATAGATTGTTGGTGGAGAAGAGAGAGAAATTGAGGAGATGGAAGGAGCACTTTGAGGATTTGTTGAATGTAGAGAGTGACAGCAGTGTGAGTATAAGTGGTTGGGGAATGGCTGGGAGAAGAAGAGATGAGAGGAGGGAGGGAGAAATCAGTAGGGCGGAAGTAGTGGAAGCGATGAAGAAGATTAAGCTGGGAAAGGCCCAAGGAATTGATGAAGTGTGTGGTGAAATGCTTAGGTATGGGGGTGAGATTGTTGTGGAGTGGATATGGAAGTTGTGTAGATTGGCTTGGGAGGAGGGAAGGGTGCCAAAGGACTGGAAATCAGGTATAATTGTTCCTCTGTACAAAGGAAAAGGGGAGAGAGAAGTATGTGGTAACCATAGGGGTATTTGCCTTCTTAGTGTGACTGGAAAAATGTATGGTAGAATACTCATTGATAGGGTTAGGCATATGACAAAGGAGCTAGCTGGAGAAGAACAAGGGGGATTTAGGAAGGGAAAAGGGTGTGTAGATCAGATATTTGTTCTATGATGTTTAGTGGAGAAGTATCTAGAGAAGGGAAGGAAAGTGTATGCTGCCTTCATGGACTTGGAGAAAGCTTATGACAGAATAGATAGGCAAGGTATGTGGAAGGTATTAAGAATATATGGGGTGGAGGGGAAATTGTTGAGTGCTGTGAAGTGTATGTACGAGGGAGCTAGGGCTACGGTGCGAGTGGATGGTGAGCTGAGTGAGTTCTTTGATCTCAATGTGGGACTGAAACAGGGGTGTGTGATGTCTCCATGGCTGTTTAATATATATATGGATGGGGTTGTCAAGGAGGTGCAAGGTAGGGCAGTGGATGTGGGGCTGGCCCTAATGAATGAGGGTGAGATTTGGAAGCTTCTTGTGTTGCTGTTTGCTGATGATACAGTATTGTTGAGTGAAGATGAATGGGAGTTGCAAGGTTTGGTGAATGAATTTGGGACAGTGTGTAGGAGGAGGAAGCTGAAAGTTAATGTAAACAAAAGTAAAGTTATGGTGTTTGAGAGGAATGAAGTCACAGAGTGTGCAGTGAGGTTGGATGGTGAGGATATGGAGAATGTGAGTGCATTCAAGTACTTGGGTAGTGTGATGAGTAAGGATGGAACTTTGGGGGATGAAGTACGTGAAAGGGTACAGCAGGGAAGGAAGGTTGTTGGTACACTGAAAGCAGTGATGAGAAATAGGGAGGTGAGTATGGAAGTTAAGTCACTGCATGATGGTATTGTGATCCCTACCCTGACGTATGGAAGCGAGGCATGGACCTTGCAAGAGGGGAACAAGTCAAGAGCGAGAGCAGTGGAAATGAGTTACTTGAAAGGAGCATGTGGAGTGACGTGGAGGGACAGGTTGACGAATGAAGAAGTGAAGGAACGTTGTGGGGTAGATGTGGATGTGGTTGAGAAGATTAGGAGAAATACACTGAGGTGGTTTGGACATGTGGAGAGAATGGAGAATGAAAGACTGACTAAGAGGGTGTATGTAGGTGAGGTGGAGGGAGGGAGAGGGAGGGGTAGACCGAGGATGAGGTGGAGGGATGGAGTTGAGAGGTATATGAGGGAGGGGGGGGGTGAGTCGGGGGGAGGGTAGTCAAATGGTGGGTGACAGAGTGACTTGGAGGCGTTTTGTCTGTGGCCACCCTTTGCGGGATTAGGGCGTCGGGCTATAGATAGATAGATTGATAGACAATCAGATGATTTTATTCACGTTAGGGAAGGAAGGGGCTCTAATAAGGAAAGGGACTAGTGAAAGCACAATTCAACTCTCCATTAAAAAAAAAAAAAAAAAAAAAAAGTACTACGGTATGATAAGTCAAATCGTCTGGACACAGCAGTTACAAAATTTTTGTCCTCGGGTTGAACAGGTTCATCTTTAGAGAAATTTACTGAAATAAATCATCAAGCGAAAAAAGAAGCATGTATAATATATATATATATATATATATATATATATATATATATATATATATATATATATATATATATATATATATAAACACAGTTTAAAAAAACATTGTAAGTACAGTACATTAAGAAAAAACTTCATGGAATATATTCAATTCTAGGGGAAACACTAGCAATAGCTATGTAAACAACACCTATTGAAACTACTGGAGAAACTGTTAACCTTAGTCCTCCACTGGAAGTAGTCATGTGTACAAATAAAGTAGGAAAGTTACCTACTGTCACTTACTTATTGTCACAATCCCTTCACAACGCACTTACGCAACACCCTTCATAATCTAAGTAAAAGTTTCGCGGAAGGAAGACTAAACCAAATAAACAAGTGAGTGAAAAAGAGGGAGGGGGGGGGGTGCTGGAGACTAATTTTACTTTCTTAACTTAGCCAACTCGTGTTTTCAAGTGGACAACAAGTCTTCCGAAGTGTTGTTGTGATCTGTTCTTGGTGCATGATGATTCTTTTGGTTATGGAGCATGCTGGTCGAAGGCTGTGGTTCTCTCTCTCTCTCTCTCTCTCTCTCTCTCTCTCTCTCTCCACCATCAACAACTACCACCATTATTACCACCACCAACTACCACCATTACCACCACCACCACCACTAAGTACTACCATTACCATCCCCACCAACTACCACCATTACCACCATCACCACCACCACCAACAACAACAACAACAACAACTACCACCATTACTACCACCAACAACTACCAACATTACCATATCTCCATCACTCCTGAATGGATTAGTAAGTGCTGGGTAAGTTTCTTTTATATTAACACACACACACACACACACACACACACACACACACACACACACACACACACACACGACAGTATTCCTAAACATTTCCTTCCCTTGTAGCGGCATGGGAAGGAAATCTTTTGTTTATTTGCTGGTACTCTTATAAAAAACTGTTTCCCTTAGTGAGGTGCAGAAAGGAAAGATTTTTTCTTCCTTCAAACAGCTGCAGAAATTATTGGATCATGAAGGAATTTTCTGACCTCTCTTCAAAAATTCTTTCGTAGTTTGTTTTGTTGTGGTTCACTGTCTTATATGTATTAAAAAAAGTGAAAGGTAGTATATAACTGTATTAATACAATTTACAACGCTATACTAATGTTTAAAGGCTAGGTTTCTTTAAAAGTGTTACCCATGACTCACTCATAGCTCAGTAAAATCATCTGACGTTAAATGAATGCTAGAGTTGAAACGGTATTAAGTTTGTCAGGTAGGTAGGTAAGTAAGGTGAGTAAGTAGGCAGGCAGATGGGTAGGCAATGTGAGAGATAGGTAGGTATGAATGTATGTTGGTAGGTGCGGCAGTAGTTTGGTAGGTAGGAAAGTAGACAGATATAACTCTGGCAGGAAGGTAGGTACTGTGGTAGATAGGTAGGTACGTAGGTATAACACTGTGCTAAATAGGTAGGTAGGTAGCACTGTGACAGGTGGATAGGTAGGCACAGTGGGAAGATAGGCAGACATAGATAAATAGGTAGGTAGGCAGGCCCGCATTGTAGTAAGTAGCTAGGCGTTGTGGGAGATAGGTGGGTAGGTGCAATTGTAGATAGGCACTGTACGCGGGTAGCTAGGGACTGTGGGAGGGAGGGACGTAATAAGGTACTTTGGTAGGTAGGTAGGTACGAACTGTGGGAAACTGGCGGACAGGTAGGTAGGCACTGTGGTAGGCAGGTAGGTGGGCACTGTGTTACGCCATTAGCCAATGTATCAGGCTGGTAGGTAGGTTGGTAGACAGCAGAGCACTGTACTGTATATGAATACCACAGATTACCCTCCGTATAAGGTGTAAGGGCCTGAGGCTAGGCTTGACTATTGTGGTCCAGCACATTTAAGGGTAGCTGACCAACCTACTTCCCTTTGTGGCATTCACGAACACCACTAAGTTCTTTTTATCTGTTCTTAGCACACTTTGAGAGAGAGAGAGAGAGAGAGAGAGAGAGAGAGAGAGAGAGAGAGAGAGAGAGAGAGTGTGTGTGTGTGTGTGTGTGTGTGTGTGTGTGTGTGTGTGTGTGTGTGTGTGTGTGTGTGTGTGTGTGTGTGTGTGTGTGTGTGATGAGGCAGTCTCTCGAACCCCTCCAGGGAAAATTTTGAGTCTCTCCTCTACCAGCATCACCACTTCCACTAAGTGCGCCCTCTTTACCTGTTCTAAGCACAGTTTTAGTAACATAAGCTCTCTAAATGGTACAGAGAACATCATCTACTTAAATGCCAGAGTTTATCCTAGACAGCAAGAAATAGCCTACTGTCCTAAATATAGCCCAAAACTACACCCCGCAAATACTCATGATTTTATATTAGAAAACAAGTACGGATGATTACCAACATATCGGTAAATAGGTTAAAATATGTCTGTCATTACAAATATTTGCAGTTTACATTAATGGTTATGCACAACAGAAATTTTCCAAGGCGAACTGGCGATCTAAAGGCGAGACACTTCCGTTATCTTTGGCACGTTGCCGTTATGAATCCTGATTTTTATTTAATTCTTTCTTTTTTTACCCAGATTTCAGATAATTTGGTGTGTATGAACCCATATGGTGATAAAGATTACAATATTCTCCAGTGGAATGCAGATTCCGTGCCGGTTCGGCAAATGACTGCCAATTAGGTAAATCGTCGCACCCGTTTCACAAAGATTTTATTTTATTTTTTAACAACCCATGACACTTTTAATGTTTATTATCATGTTTTACATTCAGTGCATAGCTACTTTATAATGATACTTCAGTCAGTTAATTTCATAACTGCAAGGCTAGTTGCTGAATTTTCAAGTTTGGTTCTTTTACCTTCACTTGGCCAAGATTTTCGTACTTTCCAGTTTACTTCACGCAACTCAGTGACAGAAAAAGACAAAATATACCTTCATATCATTTCCATGACAGGCTACGTCTTCGTGACTAGCATTATCCTCTAATGTTAAACTAATTCTACAGCTCAGACCCGGAGCAGGGAAGGCACGGGAACATAAAATGAGCATAGGTGATGCAACAGTGCCAACGTTTTCTCTGCTTCAGGACTGTAAAAAGAAAACCAAGGATTAAAGGTGTAACAAACTTATTACCTACCGAGCTGCACAACGCTTTACAGTAAATGGGGTTATAGTCTTTGTATAGTTGCAAAGGTAAATTAACTGTCAACACTGGTAAAATCATACTAACTGTGTTCTCAAGAGGTAAAACCAGGCAGTGCAATTCCGTCAAATTTGACACTGATCAACTTGTAACTGACGACTCGTGCATATATCTCGGAGACTAGAAGTTGAATAGAAGTACAGTACAAAGGAAGGGTTACAAGAGGGTATATCAAAGCAAAATAGGTCAGGAAGACACTACTTAGTAGGAAAACTAAAACAAAGCGCTTACATCCTTCACTCGGTACACAGGTTGGCTGATTTCATAAGCTTGTATGGCCAATTCCCACAGTGCGAAGTGTGGGGCTGTGAGGACCTAAAGCCAATACGGGTTGTCTATAGAAGGTTCATGAAAAACTTTTAAGTACATAAATTCTACAGTAGGTTGCATAGTCTATGATGAAACTGTTAAACAAGAATTAATGGTCAAAATAAGGCAGAGAACATACTGGCTTACTGGTACGGAATCATATCAGGGAGTCACCATAGGCTGTCTAATGTACAAATTACAGTCAGGCACGCATGACAATCCAAATTCTATTCCGCATTGCACTCTAGACAGCTTACTACGTATATTTAACAGCACCCGTCTAAGCAACCTGAGGCTGTAAGGGGATGGGTCCCCCGCAAATTACTGTATATTTTTAAGCTGTTAAAGTACAACTAAATGACTGTTATTATCAGAGGTGGAATGCGGAAACAGACTAGACTTCGCAGTGCAACGTGTACAGAATCAGCAACGAATATAGGACACTGGAGAAATACCTGCTATCCCTGAGATTACATGACAAAATTGCGAACCAGGAACAAATAACTGCCCATAAAATAATAGATAAAATAAATAAAAACAAAACAAAAGTAAAAATAATTATGGTGAGGATTTAACCTGTGACCTACGCATTTCCACTAACTGTCCATAAAAAAATAAATAAATAAAAACAAAGTAAAAGTGAAAATAAAATAGAAATTATCCCGAAAACTACGCATTGCAGGTAGTATTGGCGACGAATTTTACTGCTTCTTCTCTGATTAAGAACGACAGTAAAAAAAAAATGTACCTGGAGTGGAAACAAAAGCCCGAAGCAGCAGACGCCCGTCCTTGAAATGGGCGTGTGTCAAAAAATATTCCTCGCAGAAATTCGAGTTTCAGTTTCACCAGCCATGACAAATTATGCTCAATGTGAGGGAAATTATGAACATCTGATAAGTCTCGAGAAGGAAACCCCCGTTAGATTGTTGTGCCTCCCCTCCCCCCTTCCAATATGTCTTCCGCGTATACACACTGTCATGTCGGGATGCTGATGCTAAGGTAACCCGTAGGAGCACGTTTCAAATTTTCAGCCTTAGAAGTTTGTTTCTTACCAAAGCTTATCAAGAAGTAGCCTTTTGCAAGATTTATAGAGTAATCATGGCTAAGTTCAAACCAAAGAGAAATGTAACTGCAATGGATGAAGAATAATTACCAGTACTTGCTTTAGCCTCAACGAATGGCAAAAAAATTATTAGGTCTAACACATTACATCTTTAGTGTACTCATCACAGTGGAAAAAAAAAAAATTACAATACACACCTCAAATATTCCTCAAATCACAGCATCTTGTACTGATACCACTGTATATCATTTCATGCTTATTTTTACCTATTTCTCACTTATGTCAGTCCCTACAAATCTACCATGTCTGACCTATAAATTAAATCTCATAAAACATTCCCATTCACATTCTACCATAGAATTATAATACGTTACATTACTATCTTCTTATTTTAGTTTTATATTCAATTTCTGTACAGCAGTAACACGCATTTTGTGAATATTTGATAAAACATGGTTCATTTCTTTATTTCACTATTAAGATAATATGTGGTAGGTGGTGGCGACCATTATCTACGTGTTGATGTAGTGCTGCCTACTTCTTCCTTCACCTTTATCATTCTTTCTCTTCCTACTTCTCCATTTTTCCTGTCACTTTTTATTATTCTTCTTTCCTTTTCAAATGGCTTTATACTGAGTGACAAACCCAGTGGTTTCCTGTAAGTCAGGAAACCATTTATAAAGCTGGGAGGTAACCATATAGCCAATCCATATGTATTCCCTACGTGTCAACAAGTAGGTTGGCAAAGGATTAGTGCCCCTTCCCGTAAAACAACTAACTCAAAGACAAAGGGCCACCCCTACGGGATCAGCGAGTCTGGCCATCGACAGATAGAAGGTATTAAGTAATTTGCCTCAAAATATCTTCCGCTGCCATACAATAATTAGTTCATACAGTAATATGTCTCGCATACCTCGGAAGGAATCAGTCGGGAATTTCCTCAGTTCATCTTTGAAATCTTTGAAATGCATTGATCTTCCCATCAGTGTTCGGGGAAGGGCAGTGGGTTAAATAGAATCCCTTGGTTCTGATAAAGATTTCTTACTGCAGGATGTGTGTGTGTGTGCATGTGCGTGTGCGTGTGTGTGTGTGTGTGTGTGTGTGTGTGTGTGTGTGTGTGTGTGTGTGTGTGTGTGTGTGTGTGTGTGTGTGTGTGTGTGTGTGTGTGTGTGTGTGTGTGTGTGTGTGTGTGTGTGTGTGTGTGTGAGAGAGAGAGAGAGAGAGAGAACCACATTACTTTAAAGACTAACCACAGTCTAACTACGCCGACACAATCCAGCATATCAACTTAAAGCATATGGTAGTCCCCTCTCACACACATTCCACTTTTCCCCTCTCACTCTCTCGGTCCCATCCTTTCCCTTTCTCTCTCGGTCCCCTCCTTTCCCTTTCTCACTCGGTCCCCTCCTTTCCCCCTTTCTCACTCGGTCCACTCCTTTCCCTTTCTCACTCGGTCCACTCCTTTCCCTTTCTCACTCGGTCCCCTCCTTTCCCTTTCTCACTCGGTCCACTCCTTTCCCTTTCTCACTCGGTCCACTCCTTTCCCTTTCTCACTCGGTCCACTCCTTTCCCTTTATCACTCGGTCCCTCCCTTCCCTTTTCTCGATCCCCTCCTGTCCCTTTCTCCCCTCTCACCCTCCTGATAGCCAATTCTACGTATAACTTCATGACAGGCGAATAACTTAGGCCAAACGACAGCATGACAGCAACAGCCACCCCATCACACACCACCCTGAGTCAATTTCCATGCAATGTTGCACAGAATGACGTGAAAATAAAGGCTCCGATAATGCTCATATTATGGTTTAGTTTATACAGATAATTATGTCTTATTTTACTTATTTATCTATCCGTCTATTTGTCAGTCTGTCTGTCTATCTGTCTGTCTATCTGTCTGTTTCTGTTTTCGTCTGTCTGCCTGTCTGTCTGTCTGTCTATACATCAATCTACCTATCTATCTATCTGTCTGTCTCTCTGTTTCCCTATCTATCTATCCATCTGTCTGTCTGTCTCCATATCTATCTATCTATCAATCTATCCAACTATCTATGTTATTCCTCCCCTGTCAGGTTTGTTTTGATACTGTTTCTCCCATTACTGTTAATGTATGGATAATTTGAGCCATTTCTCTTCGGTATAATCTGTGTAATATTAGGGTGCATGTTCTGGATGACGCAAGACTAATAAAAACTGGGTTTGTAAGAAGAATAACAATAATAATAAATATAATAATAATAATAATAATAATAATAATAATAATAACAACAACTAGATGCCCCACAAGGGGGAAATCACACCAGCCGTGAAACGATACACCTCTAGCGCTGCTCGGACTATGACGCTGACCTTGACCTACTTTCACCAATTTCGAACTCGTAGGAGATTATCACCCCTACTACACACCTGTAAATTTTGTTGATGATATCTTGAGCGGTTGCGAAGTTATCGTGCTAACAGACACAAGCAAACTGAAAACAATACTCGTAGGAGATTTTCATCCCTACTACAGACCTGTAAATTTTGTGACAGTATCTTGAGCGGTTGCGAAATCATCGTGGTAACAGACAAACAGACCTTGACCTACTTTCACCAATTTCGAACTCATTTTCGCTTCTTTCCCACGCCCCCCCCCCCTCCTTCTACACACCTGCAAAGTTTTGTGAAGATATCTTGAGCGGTTGTGAAGTTATCGTGCTAACACACACACACACACACACACACACACACACACACACACACACACACACACACACACACACACACAGTGAAAACAATACCAGCTTCGCTATCGCGGCTGGTAATAATAACTAGAGGCACCCCCAAGGGGGTAATCACACCAGTCGCGAGCCAATACATATCTAGCGCGGCTCCGAATATGACCTTGACCTTGATGTACTTTTACCAATTTCGAACTCGTAGATTTTCATCCCTACTACACACCTGTAAATATTTGTGGTGTTATCTTGAGCGGTTGCGAAGTTACCGTGCTAACAGACATGCAGACACACAGACAGACAAACTGAAAAACAATACTCGTAGGAGATTTTTATCCCTACTACACACCTGTCAAATTTTGCGTTGATATCTTGAGCGCTTGCGAAGTTACCGTACACACAAACACACACATACATACATACAAACTGTTTAAAATACCAGCTTCGCTATCGCGGCTGGTAATAATGCAGTACATCTATACATTCATTTACATGCACATGAACACCAGACAATAAAGTATTCTCACTTTTACATCGTTATACAGTACGAAACAAGACGAAGAATTCTGATGAGCAGCCTGAATGTGTGTGTGTGTGTGTGTGTGTGTGTGTGTGTGTGTGTGTGTGTGTGTGTGTGTGTGTGTGTGTGTGTGTGTGTGTGTGTGTGTGTGTGTGTGTGTGTGTGTGTGTGTGAGAGAGAGAGAGAGAGAGAGAGAGAGAGAGATGACAAATAAAAAGGAAAGGAACATAGTAATGACGACTCCCACCTTCATTACAACCCCACAGGTTTTAAACGACCTCCTAGTCAAATAAATGAAAGGAGAATAATAGCAAATAAAAAGATGGAAAAAAGACGACGACGACGATGATGATGATAACGACGACGATGATGATGACACCCACTTGACATACCGTATAGCTCCATCCTAGAACCGACCTCAGTGAAATGAAAAAGTGAAAAAAAGGAAAAACAGTAAAAATAGTATATATATATATATATATATATATATATATATATATATATATATATATATATATATATATATATATATATATACACAGTATATATAAATGCTACAGATGATACCACTCCCATTGCCTCTACGCCCATTTTAATCTAACCAGGTGCTGGAGAGGGGCACCTTCACATGGTGACGCCGATATAACTGGATGATGGAGCTCCCTTGTTATACTAATGTCCCTCAACGACTTCCCTATCCCCCGAAAGGAGTACCTGAAGCAGGAGGGCAATTTTCGCTTGCGGTTTACCGGGACCACGTTGCAGACGAAACTAGGGCTACTACTGCTGCTGCTACTACTACTAATACTACTGCCGCTACTGTCATTCTAATTTGGCCAATAATTGTCATCTCTCTACCTTGCATGCTGAGTTACAACAATAAATTAGCACGACAGCATGATGCTAGTCAGGAAGCAGCGCTATGCAAAGGATGTGGAGCTGCTGTATTATCTTATTCTGCCACTGAACTACTGAAATATATGGCAAATGGACGAAAATCTAGGCCAACTTGTGGTGAAAGACCTATAGTATAACATACCAATTATATAAAAAGAAAACTGTGGAAGTGAAAATGAGGGAAAAGCAGGAAAAAACTGAATACGACTCCCACCACCACTAGTACTACGACCCCATCTCAAATATGACCACACCCGAAACATATGGAAAAGACTGAAAATGCAAAATAAGGAAAAGTAATGTATAATAATGAATAAAAAGGGAAAGAAGGGAGCTGATGAAAATGACCTCCACTCTCTTCCGTACGATGCCATACCTGAAACAACCTCAGGCCAAATAAAGACAAAAACTGAGAATAAGTACAAATAATAAAGGAGAATAACAGCAAATAAAACGGGAAAGAAGAGAGAATATAAATGATACGACTCCCACTGGCTCCACTACGACCCTAACACAGATACGACCCTTAAGAGAGTGTAAAGGGGAAAGAAATGGTCCAGAAACGATCCCCCAGAGACAGAAAACGGAAAGAAAGGAGCTAAAATAGGGAGTATAAAGGGAAGGAAAGGAGAATTTGATGATACGACTCCCACCGCCGCCACTACGACCCCATCCCCGAAACGACCACCCCCCCACGCCAAACGCGATCACATCTCACATACGACCACATTCTTTCACGACCTCAATTTGGCGAGGGAGGTCCAAAGAGATAGTTCGCAACTCAATTTTGGCGAAGTGAGAGGTAAGAGGTGAGGCAGGGAGAGAAGGAAAGTGGGGAGGGGAGGAAGGAAAGAGGTGAGTAAACAAGGAAGGAAGGAAGGAAGGGAGGGAGGGAGGAAGGAACAATGGAAGGAAGGAAGGAAGGGAGGGAGGGAGGAAGGAACAATGGAAGGAAGGAAGAACAGAGGGAAGGAGGGAGGAAGAAAATGTTGGGAGGAAGAAGGGATGGAAGAAGAATGGGAAGGACAGAAGGATGGATGAAGAAAGGGAGAGAGGGAAAGTTGGGCTGATGGAGAGGGAAAGACGGAGAGATGAAAAGAGGGAAGGAGGTAGGAGGAATGGAAGGACAAGGAGAGGAAGGAAGGAAAGTAGGTAGGTAGGTAGGTCGGTAGGTAGGCAGGCAGGAAGGTAGGTAGGTAGGTGTGTGTGTGTGTGTGTGTGTGTGAGAGAGAGAGAGAGAGAGAGAGAGAGAGAGAGAGAGAACCATCACCTGTGCAATTAAGAGCAAGAGATGCAATTTGGCTGCCAGTTCCTCTCTGCTCCATCCTCTTTTTTTTCCTCTTATTCCTCTCATATATATTTTTTTCATTTTGTTACTCCTTTTATCTCTTCCCTTATCATCTTCCTTCTTCCTGTCTTCCTCCTCCTCTTCCTCTTGTTTTCCTCCTTTTCTTTCTGTTGTCCTCTTCCTTCTCTTCCTCTTGTCTTCCTTTTCTTCATCCCCTCCTATTCTCTTCCTCCTGTTCACTTCTGTTTTCTCTTCCTTTTCCCCTCCTCTTCTTTCTCTTCCCCTCCTCTTTTCCTACGCCATTTGCGCCTCCTTTTCCCTTCCTCGTCCTCTTTCCTTCCTTTTCTCCTCTTCCTCATATTCCTTTCCATTTCTACTCTCACTTCGTCTGTGTTTGCTATCTCTTCTATTGTTGCTGTTTCATCCTCATCCTCTTATATTTTTCCTCTTGTATGTATGGATGGGGTGGAGAGGTATATGAGAGAGGGGTGTGTGAGCTGGGAGCAGGGCAGTGAAATGGCGGGGGACAGGGCGACATGGAGGCGATGTGTTTGTGGCCACCCCTTACGGGATTAAGGCGTCAGGCAATAGACAGATAGATTCTCTTCCTCCGTTCTTTCTCACTTCTTCATACCTCGGCCTTTTATCTTTCACCTTTTCCTTATGTTTAATTCCCTTACTCTAAAATTATTCCCTTTTTATCTCCCTTTTCACACACACACACACACACACACACACACACACACACACACACACACACACACACACACACACACACACACACACACACAAAGACATCCTCGGGGAGAAGGAGTCAAGCCCTCTCTCTCTCTCTCTCTCTCTCTCTCTCTCTCTCTCTCTCTCTCTCTCTCTCTCTCTCTCTCCATTTTAATTCGTTCAGTCCGAGTTCGTATTTTTGAACATTACTCCTGCTATTTCCTCATAAACATATACTATATAGCTTAGGAAATCCCTCTCGTGCTGAAGGGGTTAATGATGCCTACCTCTAACCACTCCTGCTCGAAAACTCTTTCTCTCTCTCTCTCTCTCTCTCTCTCTCTCTCTCTCTCTCTCTCTCTCTCTCTCTCTCTCTCTCTCTCTCTCTCTCTCTCCTAAGCTGAATTAAGTCTAGCGGAAATAAAACAATAAAACACAAATTAGCTCACTGGATTAACCCTTCTCAGGTAAACCTATAATTTTATCCTTACTTAGGTAATGTGGGGCCTGCCAGACCCCAATCTTTAAAAAATCGTCAAAAATACTTACAACAACTTTAATGAAACAATCGCTTTTACACAGCTTCTGTAGGCCCTTTCCTTCAATTTGGTGCAAAATGTATGGAAATATAAGTGACGAAATATTTTATGGAAAATTAAATGAAAAAACATTGACAAATTTTATACCATCTGAAATTAGTGGCTGCCATACCAACACTGATATGTTCCACCAATGTTCTATCATTGCATGCTGTACAGTAATGGCCAATGTTTCTGTAAGCAGTAAGAGAAGCACGTCATTAAAAAAAAAAAAATTGTATGGAAGATATATATATGGGAAAATAATCACAGGTTAGGTAAAGTGGGGTCCACTGGACCCCAAAGGCCCTTTATCGAGAAAACAGAGCCAGATCCCGAACTGACCCCATCACCTTCCTAAACTAGTCTACTAGTCAGGAAGGTAGAGGGAAAACCAGATCCCAAGACCTTATAGTAATATATGAAAAACACTAAGAAAAATAGCGTGGGGTCCCACAGACCCCACATTACCTGAGGAGGGTTAAAAGGGTTTACTTGACCTAAAACCGACACGTCTCTAACAACAGATTATGATGCTAGTCATGAAGAAGTGCTTACGAACTGTAGATATTATATTAGTCACGAAAAATGCTGACGAAATGTACAGCATGTCTCTACCTCTAACAACCGATTATGATGCTAGTCACAAAGAAGTGCTAACGAAATGTTGATATTATACTAGCCACAGAGAAATGCTGACGAAAGCAAAGCCGTAGCTTTATGCTGTTCTGCCTCTGAACAACGCGAATAAGCTGAAAAAAAAAAAAAAAAAATCTGGGCCAAAAAAAGTGAATATGTACCAAAAGTTTCCCCTAAGGTGCATAAATCATACGAGGTCTCGTAACACCTCTTCCTATGAGATTTATTTTGCGTACTACACCTTAACAATATTTTTTATGTAACACTGTCAGAGCTTGCATTAGTGGCATACACAAGGGTAATGAGGTGTAATGTGCATAATAAATCGCCGAGGAAGAGGAGTTACGAAGCCTTGAATGCAGGTCTTATTTCAGCCTCCAGTCCTCCTATTTCTTGCTTGACCACCTCACACTAATGACGCATTTTTACTAAAACTACTGCTATCACTACTACTACCATTATTATTATCATTATTATTATTATTATTTTTATTATTATTACCATCATTATCATCAATATTATTATTAATATTAATAATAATAATAATAATAATAATAATATTATTATTATTATTATTATTATTATTATTATTCAGCTCAGGCTTTTCAAACAGGAGGGGTAAGATACAGCCATCAATAACACCTTCACTACAAAAGTGTTCTTCTAAAGGAGTGAACACTTGTGCAGAAAGGAAGTGTTCAAAACGTACACGAAACTTTGACGTTCATATATTCGTAGTCACTGTTCGAAGCCCAGTCATCACGGACAAGCTACAAATTCCTTCAATCTGATGGCATATATTTGTGGGTGATTCTTGTTACTTCTAGGCAACTTTGTTATATTAGCGTAGACTTCTAACACGGAGGGCAGTAGTGAAGGCTACATCTAACTTTTCCAGGACCAGAATGTCTCCAAATCTACATAAAATCGAGTGTAAATAGCAAAAATGTGAAGAGTAAGTCACCGGAATCAGGACTTAACACTATCTGGAAGCATTTAGGGAACGGCTCAGTCAGCTTTATCAGTGTCTGTCCTGCATCATTTATTCGTATCCTACTGCCACTGCCACACGCATACCTGTATCACGGACTGTGGCACTGGTAATGACGTTTCCAGCATCGGGCATGAATGTAACAGATCTATAACACACTGCAGATGGTGTGTCAGTTATCGTTCCTCCTCCTCAGTGATGGGCGTAGAGTCAGAGGAACAACTTTCTTCCCAGTTCCGTCTGATGAAAATTTACAACTGGCGAAATACAGTGAGAAATCAATCTCTACTAATGCGTGTTTCAGATGGTTCGACTTTTTTCACTATGTATTCGCCAAACTTTGGAAATATACTTCCGTCTGTCTGCACCCATTACCTGAAAGGGCTTTGGTTTTCTGTCCACGTAGTACCAGTGTCGTGGCAACATCGAGCAAAATATCCTCTCCAGTTGACAACATAGTTAGGGACAGTGGGTGGTATACTCCTGCGGTTAGGATGCTTACAAACACCTCATCCTTACCGGTTTATTTCCGATTCTGCTCCGGTACTATATTCTTGTGTGTTATGCAATCTGTGTCGACATTTGAAAGGTATAAGAAACAAAAAAGAGGACGTCAATGGGTTGTTTTGAAAAATCGCTACGGAAAAGGTGTTGGGGAGCCTCCTGACCCGAAGAGAATATAAGCCACTCTCACTGATACGTGTGGACGGTGTGCCTGCTTCAAAAGGCCTTTTTAGAAGAATGTTGTCAAGCATTGCTACGTACAGTCAAAACAAGTCCATTCGCCTCCCTTACCTCTTTCTCGTTAATGAATTCATAGATGCTTGAATTATGTGGTGGACAAAATTGCATATAATTACCCACAGGTGATTTATAATTTGCATCTCAATCTACTACATCACACTCAGGCATCTATGAATGCACAGATGAAATAGTGACAGGAGAGGCGAGCGAACTTCGGTATTAATTCTGACTGGACATGTTTGTTGCATATTCAGGAACATGATTCTAAAATTATGTGTCAGTACCAATGTTCCCGTCAGTGCCGGTGTGCACGTGTGTCTGCCCCCTTATATGATTAAAATCGTTTGTTACCGGCATAATTAAAATGAAAAACGCGTCACCGTACTGAAGAAGATAACCCGCTTTGCCTTTTCACCATCCTTCAGTCTTACGTTCCCTGATTTTTCACCTTGTTTTTCCTCATTTTCTCATCTCCACCTCATCTTAATCTTTCCAGTACGATGACATTGTACTTTGATTAGCACTTGCTTCTCTCAGACGATTTTATTCAGTATAGAGAGGAAGCCTAATGTAGCGTGGGGGTTAATGGAAGTTTTTTTTTTTTTTTTTAAATATCTCGAAGTCGAAAAGTCTCTCCAAAGACTTTTTCTTTAATTCCTGCTACTTCCAGACGATTTTATTCAGGTGTGAAGAGACTGAAGGGGTTACATATGGCCTTCGTTAGCCCCTGAACTATTAAACACCCTCCCTACGCTAAGAGTAAAAGCAGACTGGTGATATTATAATTAAAAAAAAAAAGGGAAACGAAATCAAAGGGGTCCAGCCGAGTAAAACAATCCAACTGTAAAAGACAGTGTAAAGAATGTGTAAATTCCATTCTCCTGCTTCTCCTCCTCCTTCCTCATTTCCCCTCATCCCTCCTCTTTTCTCTCCTTCCCTCCTCCCTTCACCTGTTTCTTTTCAGCCTTTCTCTGATCTTTTCCCTCTCATATCTTGTCTCTCTTCTCACTTGCTAATGCTATTTAACACTCTCAGGAGCGTTATCTTTCTTCTTCTTTCCTCTTACCTCTCCCTTTTTCCTCCTCCTTTTCCCTCAAGTTCCTCAAGTACTCTCTCTTCCGACCTTTTCTTATGGTATTTCCTGCTTGTCTCACTACATTATCTTCGTTCACCTCTTCCCTCTCATGACGTCTTTATTGCCTCATTGTCTCCCAAGCCGATTTCATCAACCTTCAGAGAGACTTTACGAAGTGCTGGGGTTAGATAAAGCCTTCATAAAAAACTTTCACTATTAGGGTGCTCTCCTAAGCTGGGTAAAGCTGTCTGAAAGCAGCAAAAACAAAATATAAAAGTACGTCCACTCCTTGTATCCACTCTGTCTCCCCTCATTTCTCTCATCTCTCCCCTTTTCCTGAAATATTCCCTCTTTCCTCTCTCCACTTTTCCTCCTCCACTCCTTCCGATATCCCTTTCTCCTCCTCCTCTCCTTCCTATCTCCCCGTTTCCTCCTACTTCTCTTTTTATCTCCCTTATCCCTCCCACATTTCCACCAACCTCTCTCCTCTTCTCCACTTCCCTTCCTCTCCTCCTTCCTCTCTCCTTTCCTCCTTCCTTCTTTCTCCCCTTCCCTCCACCCCTCATTCCTACATCATCAATTCCTCTCTCCTTTCCTTGTCATCCTCATTCCTCTTTTCCTCCTCCCCTCCTTCCCATCTCCCCTCTTTCTCCCTCCGTCCTCCAATCTTCCCTCCTTCCTCTTCCTCTTAAATCTTTCATCTTGTCCTCTTCTTTTCCACCTCAATTCATCTTGCATTTTAATTTCCACTTAACCTCCTTCGCTGTCCACATTCATTTCCTCAGCTCTTACCCTGTCTTCCTCTCTCTCTCTCTCTCTCTCTCTCTCTCTCTCTCTCTCTCTCTCTCTCACCCTTAACTTCCATTTTATTTTTTGCTTCGCATGTCGTTTCCCAATATTTCTCTCACTTTTTCCCACATTTCATTGTCTTTTCTTCACATTCTTTCTCTCCTTTTACCTCTTTCCTTCACACACACACACACACACACACACACACACACACACACACACACACACACACTCGTCTTTCCGACTCGTCTTTCCGCCATTCTTCCACTTCCGCCACCTTGCCTCTCGTCCTATCTCTCTTTCCACTCACTCATAAAAGCTTCTTCCCTCCTTTATCCATCTGAGAATCGAATTAAGCCAAAAAATGACCCCTCTCTCTCTCTCTCTCTCTCTCTCTCTCTCTCTCTCTCTCTCTCTCTCTCTCTCTCATGCAGTATGTTAAATATTAGGGATTAGAGCAAAAAAATCCATTACTTTTTCCTTTCCTATACAACACGAGAAGGTCATATCACAGTATGTTTTTATCTGTATGTTTGTTGAGTGTTTTTATTTTTTTATCGACATTCAATCGCTCATTTATGCCTCATCACTTCTTTCACTCTGTTATATTCAGTCCAAAAATACAGCACTTTGTATTTTGCCACAGAATAGGTACTCCTTGTTCCTGCTTCGTCTTCCGCTCTCCATGTCTGTGAGCGTTGTGTCTTGAGAGTAAATGTAGAAAAGAGTAGAGTGATGGTTACTGAGAGAGAAGGTGACTCCCAGTGCGATGTTACAGTGAATGGAGAGAGACTGGAATTGATGAGAGAGTTCAAATACCTGGGTACAGTGATAGAACAGAGAGGAAAATGTGCAAAAGACGTGGAAAGCAGTGACACAAGGAAGAAAAGTAGCTGGTGCAATGGAGGCCTTGATAAGAAACAGAGGCTTGAGTGTTGTAGCTGCACGAGGCTTACTTGAAGGAGCGTTAGTGCCAACTTTAACATATGGATGTTAGACTATGGTGTGGCATGAAATGAAAAGTCAAGAGTAAGAGCAGTGGAGATGAGACTGCTGAGGAATGTTTGTGGAGTACAAAGGGTGGATAGGATACGAATACGAAATAATGTGATTCGTGAAAGATGTGGAGGGGGAAGTCTGTGGACACCAGAATCGAAGAGAGTGTACTGAGATAGTATGGTCATGTGGAGAGAATGGATAACGATAGAATGGCGAAAAAGGTATATCTGAGCGAATCTGAAGGAGGAAGGGGGCGAGGTAGACCAAGGAGAAGGTGGAGAGATATGGCGTTTGAGTGTGTGAGAAAGAGAGGTTTGGAAGTCGGTGAGAGAGAGAGAGAGAGAGAGAGAGAGAGAGAGAGAGAGAGAGAGAGAGAGCACAATTTAGTAAAGCATGAAGACTGACGAATATGACGCAAAATGTAATGAGAGAGAGAGAGAGAGAGAGAGAGAGAGAGAGAGAGAGAGAGAGAGAGAGAGAGCACAATTTAGTAAAGCATGAAGACTGACGAATATGACGCAAAATGTAATAATGAGAGAGAGAGAGAGAGAGAGAGAGAGAGAGAGTTAAACTATTTTTCTTACAAACACGCACGACTAAATCCTGTTAAATTTGCCTTCGTTTTTATGCCTAATTCAATTTCCATTTTACTCCTTCATAAAAGACCCATCCCTCCCTCAACTACCTGAAATTCGATTAAAAAGGAACAAACAAAAAACAACAACACGCACTTTTGTTTCGAAATACGTAGCAGCCAAATCCTGTTACGAATTTGCCTCTAGAGTCTGTATTTACTCTCTCTCTCTCTCTCTCTCTCTCTCTCTCTCTCTCTCTCTCTTATTCTGTTCTTCTACCTCATTCACTATTTATCTTTAATTTCTCTTGCTGTTACGCTCTTGAAAAGCCGTTCTTGCTAATTTAACGCTACCTCACCTCTCATTCTGATCTAATTATCTTTCTTTCTTTAATCTCTCTTGCTGTGACGCTCTCGAAAACTATCCATGCTAATTTTACTCTACTTTCATCCCTCATTCTGATCTAATTTTCTTTCTTTAATTTTTGTTGCATTACGTTCTTCATAAGCCATTCTTGCTAATTTTACGCTACTTTCACATGCTCATAATACGCTTATCCTCTTCGATACGTCTTTTCCAGCTTATTTTTGCTATCCTCAAACGATTTCATTCAGTTTTGGAGGGACTTTTCGCCTTGGAGGGGTTACATACAGCCTTCATAAACCCTTTCCAAACGACAACCCTTTCCTAACCTCAATAAAATCGTCTGGAAGCAGCAAAAATAAGGAAAAGCACGTCAGTGAATTGAAAGGTCTAAAGGTCTAAGTGACATTCTTTCCAGTAAATGTTAGTTTTTTTTTTTTTTCAAACAGGTGAACAGAGGAAGGAAAAACAAATAAAATAAACAATAATCCATACAGCAGATTACAGGTGCCTTATTTACATCCTTTACTACTACACATCTCTGTTAAACTGCATAAAAGAATATTGTGATGGAAAAATAAAATACTAAAAGGTACCATAGAATTACTGGCATTCATTCTTGTCCCTATAGCTATTTCAGAGTCTCTTCCTAACTGTTCTTTATTTCATTTATTGCCTCTGTTCATATATCTAATCCTGTTTCTGTGTTATTCTAATTCCATATATAATTCAGTTTATTTTTGCTTTGTTCCTATATATAAACCATTTTCTTTATTCAGTGTGGTTCCTGTATTTGGTTCGATCTAGCTTTAATTCTGTTTTTATTTCATCATTTTCTCTAATGTTGGTCCTAACTGATACTTTTTCTCCAGCTAATTTTTTTCCTTGTTGCTCTCTCTCTCTCTCTCTCTCTCATTCTCTATATCTACTCCAATTCCAATCTCTTATTCAATTACCTGCCTAACAACCTACCTACGAAGCTAACACCGTACCTACCTACCTACCTACTTACTGTCTACTCACCTACCTACCGTCTACCTACCTACCTACTCCCTACCTACCAGTCAAAGATGCAACTCAGTCACTTACCTACCTACCTACTGTCTACCTCCCACTCAAAGAAAGTACTTACAAAATTATTAACCTCCTTACCTATCTGAACTCTCTATCTACATACCTACCGATTAACCAAAGAAATTACCTACCTACAGTACCTACTACCTACCTACCTACCTATTCACCCAACTACCTACCTACCTACTTACCTACCTACTGTCTGCCCATCAAAGAAACTACCGTACTTACATTATTCACCTAATCTATCAATCTATCTATCTATTTACCCACATCTCGAAGAAAAACTAATCTATCTTGCTATCTAAATAATCTCTTACTAACCTACCTACCTATCTACCTACCTACAGTACCTACCTACCTACTTATCCATCTACCTACCAAACTATACTCTTTCCACTCCAACTTGGCTTAAAATTGACATCTCCCCATCTTGAATACTGTGCTGTGGCAATAAACATAGAATATGATGCTAGTCACGAAGAAGTGCTATGGAAAGGATGCAAGGCTGTAGCAGTGTCTTTTTCCTGCACTATGATACTTAAAAGGGACGAAGAAATCTGGGCTAAGTTAAAGTGAAAGAATCATGCCTACCTACACATCCTCCTACCTCCCTACCTACCTACTTACCAACCTCCTACTCATCCACCCACCCACCTACCTCCCTACTACTTACCTGCTTACCAACCGTTTACTAATCCACCTACCTACCTCCCTACCTACCTACAAACATACCAACTATATACGTAGCCACCAACCTCCCTAACTATCTGCCAAACCTACTAACCCTCTACCCATTTAACTACCCACCCACCTCCCTACCTACCTTCCTACCCATCTAACCTGCCAACCTTCCATCCATCATCCCATTTCCATCGTTCCCGACCTACTAACCTGCCTCTCTACATACTAACCGTCTTCGCATCTACCTCCGGCCCTCCCTACCTATCTCCTTACTTACCTACCTATCTACCCATCCACCTACCTAACTACCTACCTACCCTCTACCTACCAAACCACCCAATTTCCCAACCAAACAAGCTACCTAAGTACCCTCTCAGATGGATGGGGTGTCAGAGGGAAAGACAAGGAAGAGAAGAAAGCCTACTGTATATATATGCTATTAAAATGACTGGCTCTATTGTCTAATTTAAATATTCTGTCACATGGAGTGCTGAAGGATGGGACCGTGTGTGTGTGTGTGTGTGTGTGTGTGTGTGTGTGTGTGTGTGTGTGTGTGTGTGTGTGTGTGTGTGTGTGTGTGTGTGTGTGTGTGTGTGTGTGTGTGTGTGTGTGTGTGTGTGTGTGTGTGTGTGTGTGTGTGTGTGTGTGTGTGAGAGAGAGAGAGAGAGAGAGAGAGAGAGAGAGAGTAACGATTTTCTCAATCACCACTAAAGACAGAGGAGACAGAAGCCCAGTGCTATTATGTTTCTCTCTCTCTCTCTCTCTCTCTCTCTCTCTCTCTCTCTCTCTCTCTCTCTCTCTCTCTCTCTCGTACAAGCACAAAGGTATTAACATTTTTAGTGCCTCTCCAATCTGCTCTCGCTTCCTCCCCTCCCTGCTTACCTTCTTACCTTTTCTCTTGCCTTTTCATTTACCTTTCTTCTTTACTCTTTCCTCTCTCCTCATTTACCTTCTTCCTTTTTTCCCTCTTTCTCATTTCCTCCCTTCTTTCCTCACCATCTTACTCTTATTCTTGCAGTTTTCTTTACTTTCCATTTTCTCTTTCTTCCCTCTCTCCTTTTTCCCTATTTTCTCCTTCCTCCCTTAACCTATCTCACTTCCTTCCCTCCCTACTTACCCTATTACCCTCCCTTTTTTCTTACTCTTTACTTTACTAGTTTTTTTTTCTATATTATTCTTCATTTTCTCCTCTCTCTTCTCTCCATTTTTCCCTTCCTCCCTTCCGTTTTTTCCCTCCCTCTTCCCTCTCTTTACTTTGCATCCTTACCGACTGACCTTTCTTCCTCCCTTATAGTTTACCCCTCTCTCCTTCCCTCACCCATCATTTCCTGTTTCCTCTCTCCCTTTCCTCCGTTTTCTCCTTCCCTCCATCCGACCTTAGCATTCATCTTTACCTACATACCCTTTCCCTTCCCTTCTCTCTCTCTCTCTCTCTCTCTCTCTCTCTCTCTCCTTCTCTCTCTTTAACCACTCCTTTCCACTCTCTTAATTCCTGACGTTTAAAACCTTACCCAAGCACCCCCTCTCTTTACTTTTATTTTCTCTCTCTCTCTCTCTCTCTCCTTCTCTCTCTTTAACCACTCCTTTCCACTCTCTTAATTCCTGACGTTTAAAACCTTACCCAAGCACCCCCTCTCTTTACTTTTATTTTCTCTCTCTCTCTCTCTCTCTCTCTCTCATCCCCATTTTTTCTTAATTTCTCTCCTTTTTTCTCTCTCACTTCCGCCCCTCACGCCCTACCTTACAACCTTACCTAATCACCCGTCCTCTTTACACTTATTTCATTCTCTCTCTTTCCATCCTTTTCTCTCTATTTCTCTTTTTTCGCTCTTTTCTTTCCACCTCCTTCCTTCTCTCCCTCGTTGCATTATACAAATACTTACTTACTCTTTTTCATCTTTTTCATTTTACCTATCCTTCCCTTCCTTGCATTTTTTTTGTTATTCTTTTTCTTTCCTTGTCTCTTTCTTTCCATTCTCTCTCTTCCTTCTTCATTCCTCCTACCTCCCCTTCCTCCTCCTTCTTGCCCTTCCTTCCTCTCTTCCTTTCACATTCCTCCCTTCCCTTCCTTCTTTGTCCTTTCCTTCCTGGTCTATCCTTCCGTTCCATATGTTCCTCTCCTTAAAATTCTCCTCCTCTTCCTTTTTCATTCTTCTTCTTTTTCCTCTCTTCCTTCCTTCTCCTCGTTCCCCTGTTTTCCTTTTTTAAACGTATTATTCTTCACTTTTACTCCACTCCCCCCCTTTCCCTTGCCTCTCTCCTCCCTCCATTCCTCTCTTTTCTCCACTTTCCTCCTCCGTTCCTATCTTTCTTCACTTTTTTCTTTTATTTCTGTCTCCTCCTCCGTCTCTCTCCCCTTCTCTCACCATTTGTTCTCTTTTCCATCGTCCTTCCTCCCCTCCCCTCTTTTCTCCCCTCATTCCTTTGCTCCACTTCCTTTTCCTTCATCCTCTTTTTTATTTTTTCTTCTTTCCATCTTCCATCTTTAATACCTAAACGCAGTGACGTATTAATTTAATGTATTCTTGTTATTACCTGACTTTTGTGTTCAACTCAGGACAGACTTTTCGAACTGAATGATCTCTTTTGTTTATTTACTGAATGGAGGGAACAATATGGTGTGCCTCTAGCCTTTGGTTCCTTCTTTCTTACATAAAAAAAGGTAATTGTTGCCCCAGGTTCATCTGAAATGTAAACCAAGTGGACTGCAGGCTGAAGTTCCTCCCCTCCCCTCCTGCAGTCCACCATCTTCCTTTTGGTGGATAGGGATGCAGATGAAGGACGTTTGTAAAGCCAAACAGTTGAGCCGCCAAGTTATATCAGTGCCACCACATGAAGGTGTTCCTCTCCATCACCGACCAGGATCGAGAGATTAGATATAGGCTTCATTAACACCTTTACTCCATTTGATCTCTATTAAACGGAATAAAATCGTCTGGTGGCGCTCTGATTGAAAGTAAATTGACGTGATTGGACTGAAGAGGTTAATTTTCTCCTTAGTTCGATCTTTCTCTCTCTCTCTCTCTCTCTCTCTCTTTCTCTCTCTCTTTCTCACTTGCTGCCTTGCCAAAAGAGAGAGAGAAAAAAAAAAGCTTTATATAACTTGTGATTTTATCTCACATTCTTGATTTTCCTCCCCATAGCCTTCTCTCTTCTTCCCTCTTTCCTCCGACACTCCTCCCCTCACCCCCCCTCTCTCTCTCTCTCTCTCTCTCTCTCTCTCTCTCTCTCTCTCTCTCTCGTATCTATCTCTACTATTTACCTTTATTCTTCTCTCACCCCTTTTCTCCCCTCTATTTTTCCTTCCTCCTATTTGCTTTCTCCTGTCAGTTCTTTGCCTCCTTCTTCCTCCACCTCCTCCCTCCTAAGCTTTCCCCTCTACCATTCCTTCCTTCCTCCTGCGACCACTTTCCACTTCTCTCCTCTTTTCTTTCCTCTCCTACCATTTCCTTCTCTCCTGACTTTCCCTTCCTACTCATTTCATCCTTAGAATTTCCTCTTCCCTTTTCTCCGCGATTCCTCTCTCCTACTTTTTCCCTACCTCCCTGCCTTCACCTCTTCCCCTTTACTGCTCTCTCTTACCTACTCTCCCCTTTCGCCTATTTCACATCACTTCCCCCATTCCCATACAATTATCCTCCTTTCCCTGCCTTTTTCTCCCTTCCTTCTCTTCTTCTCTCTCCTTTCCTTCCCATCCTCCTCCCTCCTTTACTTTCCTTCCTTTACTATGCTCACTTCCCTATCATCACTCTCATTTCCCGTTTTCTTCCCTTCCTTTTCTCTTTCTTGCTATCTTTCCTTTATCTTTCCTTCCCTTTCTTACTCTCTCTTTCCTTCTCTCTATTTCCTGTCATCCCATCTTTTCCCTTTAAGTTCCTTCGTTCCTGGCCTCTTCTTTTCTTCTTTCCTCCCTTTTCACTCTTTCCCTCCTTCTCCTCTTTTCCCTCGTTTTACTCCTTTCTTTCATCCCATTCCCATCTTCCCTCCTCCTCCTTTTCTTCTGGTTTTCTAACTTCCTTCCCTCATTCCCTCTTGTCCTACCTCCCCTTCCTCTCTTTCCCCTAATATTTTCTTCCTCTCTTACCTCCCCTTCTCGTCTTCCTTTCCCTTCTTTTCCCTCCAATTTCTTCCTTCCCTCCCTTGTCCCCACCACCATGCCACGAAAAATATAAAGTGCGTGGGGTGACGTGAGAGCGATGAGGTGGTAATGTAAGGGGATATAAGGGTAGTGAGGCGAGGCAGGGGGCAGGAGGCAAGGGAGGCGAGGTAAGGGGGCAAGGGGAGGTGAAGGGGGGGGCGCTATGTCTTTATTCGGGCGTGAGGGAGGCTATGGGGCGTGCGGGATGGGCGTGGGATTAGATGGGGGAGGGATGGATGGGCGTGGTGCGATGGCGAAGATTAGTGGGATGGTGAAATGGAGTTGAAATGAGGGATGCAGGGCTATGAGGCGTGTGGGATTGGGGTGGGATAAGAGGTCGGGCGGTTGGGTGAGGGTGGTGGGATGGGGACTGTGGAAACTTGCGTCCTCGGGTTGAAATGGTTAAAATGAAAAGGGGTGATGGTCGTGGGGTGAAAGTTAGTCGTTTGTATATCGGTGTGAGCTGGGGTGGGGAAGGGTTAGGTGGGTTATGGGATGGGGTGAGGTTAAGGAAGTAAGGGTAAACGGGATGAGGTGAGGCGGGCTATGGGATGGGGTGAGGTGGGATTTGGGACAGAGTGTAGTAGAGTGGGATGGAATGTAACTGGATGGGAGAGGGACGAGTGGGCGAGGTGAAATTAGAGGGTGATAAAGAAAGGTTTATTTGGGAGAGGGCAGGTCACGTAGGATTAGAACACTACTGTAGATTATTGCAACAGACTAAAACTGCAACACTTAACTGGGAGACAAGATAAGAACAAGGACTCGTGTGTGTGTGTGTGTGTGTGTGTGTGTGTGTGTGTGTGTGTGTGTGTGAGGTATGTATATATATCATCGTTTAACCTACAGGGTGTGAACATACGCAAGCAAATGAAAGGACACACAACCAGCACCCTTTTTAAATGTCCGCCTCGACGTGGGCTTGAACCCTGGACTCGGGGTTCACGTATCACGAGCTGAGTACGCTAACCACCGCGCCACCAGAGCCCCAGAATAAAGATTTGGACACAGTATTAGGACACTGGATGAGGACACCGGATCAGGACAGAGTTAAGTGGAGGACCAATACAAGGAAGACCCATTTTTGCTGTCCATACACTCCACTTTTCACATGGACGGAAAAATAAAGAAAAAAAAATAGGTCTAGTTAACTTTACTAGCTGAAAATTCTCTCTCTCTCTCTCTCTCTCTCTCTCTCTCTCTCTCTCTCTTAACATTTCTCATCATTTACCTTACACTGGTATCTCCAGTTCGTCCTCTCTCTCTCTCTCTCTCTCTCTCTCTCTCTCAATATTTCTTTTTTTATTTACCTTATACTGGTCTCTCTCTCTCTCTCTCTCTCTCTCTCTCTCTCTCTCTCTCTATATTTCTTTTTATTTACCTTATACTGGTATCCCTAGCTCGTCCTCTCTCTCTCTCTCAATATTTCTTTTTTTATTTACCTTATACTGGTCTCTCTCTCTCTCTCTCTCTCTCTCTCTCTCTCAATATTTCTTTTTTATTTACCTTATACTGGTCTCTCTCTCTCTCTCAACATTTCTATTTTTATTTACCTTACACTGGTATCTCCAGCTCGTCCTCTCTCTCTCTCTCTCTCTCTCTCTCTCTCAGTATTTCTTTTTTTATTGACCTTATACTGGTCTCTCTCTCTCTCTCTTTCAACATTTCTATTTTTATTTACCTTACATTATCTCCAGCTCGTCCTCTCTCTCTCTCTCTCTCTCTCTCTCTCTCGCTTTTTCCCTGCCAGGCTGCAGGAGGGAGAAAATATTGACTTGTCTCCTTGGGTTAAATTGTCCATGTAAAAATGCGCACCTCGCCCCTGCCTGGCGGGGAAGGAGATGGGGAGGAAGGCAAAGGAAAATACGGAAAGACGGGAATAAAAATGAATAAAAAGGACAGGAATAAAAATGAATAATAAAAAAGAGGGGAATAAAATGAATAATAAAAAGACGGGAATAAAAATGAATAATAAAAAGATGGGAATAAAAATGAATAATAAAAAGATGGGAATAAAAATGAATAATAAAAAAGACGGGATTAAAAATGAATAATAAAAAAGACGGGAATATAAGAATAATAAAAAGGTGGGAATAAAAATGAATAATAAAAAGATGGGAATAAAAATGAATAATAAAAAAAGACGGGAATAAAACTTAATAATAAAAAGGATAGGAATAAAAATGAATAATAAAAAGATGGGAATAAAAATGAATAATAAAAATGACGGGAATAAAAATGAATAATAAAAGATGGGAATAAAAATGAATAATAAAAAAGAAGGGAATGAAAATGAATAATAAAAAAGGGGAGATTAAAAATAAATAATGAAAAAGAAGGGAATAAAAACGAATAATAAAAAAGAGGGGAATAAAAATGAATAATAAAAAGGACGGGTATAAAAGTGAATGATAAAAAAGAGGGGAATAAAAATGAATAATGAAAAAGACGGGAATAAAAATGACTAATAAAAAAGAAGGGAATGAAATGAATAATAAAAGGACGGGATTCGGGAATAAAAAGAAAAAAAAAAGACGATCCGAAATATGATAAAACAGTATCAATGAAAATCAAAATACACTAAAATTTTCTGGCCAGAAAATTTTTTATTACTACGTAAAATTAAAGCAAAAATATAATGGGTAGCTTTGCGTAAACTATCCTTTCTACAGAATGCATGACTGAAACAAAATTCTATACTGTCACGTCTAGATGCCTGGATGCATTGTTTAAAAGATCTATTTCCTACATGAAGAACTGAAAATACCGATTACGTCTTGTATAAATGAAATGAACAGAAAAATGATGAGGATGAAAAGCTAGATGCCTGTCGTGTGCGCGCCGTACTGGGAAGACGTGCAGGCTTGAAAGGCTTGCATTCTTGTAAAATTTGTATATTCTTGAAGAGCATTCATCGATAGAAATAGTATTAACCGGGGCAGCCACAAACATCTCAATTTTTAACCAAATGTTTCGACGTAACAACAGAATCATCATTCCCTGGCTTAAAAATACAAACATAAATAATTTCATCACTGTGACTTACATTTTTGTATCTAATTTTTTTTTTAGGTCATAGATCATCACTTCCCAGCTAAATCACAAAGTTTCGTTAAAAATAAATACTACTAAAGCTGAGATTCCCAACGAACACTCCTGCCTCTGAGCACTGACCAATTTACGCATATGCAGGAACGGTATAACAAGTGTGATGCAACATTTCAGCGAAGGGAAGGAAACAGAATGAAGGTCAGTGTGAAGATAGGAGCTGTGAGACGAAAAACCATTCACTCTATTTACAGGCGTTGTTCAAGGTGATCCCCCTCATACACGAGAGCTCTACTTCACACAGGGGCGCATAAGTCCCATCCATGCACAGAGAAAGCAACGATGCAGTGCTATAGAAAACCTTGAGACCGTTCAGCATTCGTCCAATACCCGGCTGCTGTTACAAGAGGCTACTACTATTACTTACTACAACTACTACTACTATTACTACTACCACTACCACTACTACTACTACTGCTACTATTACTGGTAACACGACCGTCATCACCACTACCCCTACGACTACTACTACTACCAGTACAGGAAAAGATGAAAATGTACACCTACCAGGGCCCACCCCAGCACACACCTTTAAAGTATTTAAGGTTCCGTGGTAAAGTACAAGTATCCTACTACGTCCTAGCCTGCTTCCATTTCTGTTCAACTCCATATTATTTTATACAATATAAAGCACAAGATCCTTTTACGTCTACCACTACTACTGCTCAAAGTACTTTTTTGCCTCTGCTACCACGACTAATATTTCTACCATCATTAGAGCTGCGCTACCACACAAGAAGGCAGAGAAACCATTTGTACACCACCAAGTCACAGATTGACATGTATATACAGCTTATACACACAACTGACATGGAAGATAACTATAAGCCCATACATGCACCATCACACCACTTCATTCATGGCCACAGAAAGTACAAGTAGTATCTATAATTTTTATCGGTGGTATCCTTTATGCTTCTACACTCGCCTATTAACTTTTCCAGCCAAGGGACATACAAACTAATTATTCTGTTACCACCAAAAAAGAATCTGTTTAGCTGAGACAAAATGAGGTGCTGATGTCCATGAAAGCATCAAAATCTCTGAACATGAATCCCTGCAGTCGCTTCCAGACAAATCCCAAAATAGACTCTCTCTGTTGCAGAAATCGCCATATATCCGGCAACTCGTCGAAAAAGTTGTGGGAACTTGTGAGCCAGCGGGTCCATTACGCCCACCCCACCCCTACAACACCCACCCACTAACAACATTACAACAGCCTTCACTTCGTTCACCTTACCCTGGCAGAGATCTTCGTCCCTTTGCAGCTTAGTTTCGATAGCTCAAAAGCAAAATAAGGCACAACTACGGCTTTACATCCTTTCCAAAGCACCTCTTCGTGATCAGCGCCATATTCTACATATTTACGACGACACAGCATTAGCATATATCCTGTAGCTCAGTGGCAGAAATAAACAATACTACAGCCCCTACAGCATTTCTTCCATCAGCACCGTATTCCAGTGATAATATTTTGTAACAAATCAGCATTCAATAAAAAGAATATCAGTTTTTGGCCAAGCTGAAGAGACTATACAGAACTACCGACGAGCCCGCAGTCCGACGCTAATTCCCTCAATAACACTTCTCTAACACCCCGGTATGAATCAGGCACCGAACATCAGTGGCAATACACGTGTACTGTGGCTATTCAGAGCTTAATCCTCTAGCCAGTGTTACAGATCAAAGGTATTTTCACAACGGGGAGAAATAAAATTGTGAACGTCAACTACTTCGTGATGACCGTGGTATTAGCCGTACTATTTCCCTGGATTTTTTCAATCTTTTAATACTTTGACCGATAAAGGCTCCTGATATTTATACTCATCAAAGGCTGTAATCAACTGCATATTAACCTGCAGTGAAGCTTAAAACAGACTACCAATCAAGGACACACACAACTGAGTCCAGTGTTAACAGCTTCTCTGATACACCACTATAACCTGCTTGCTGTGGGATCAACTAAGAGAATTACAAATGTTTTTTTTTTTTTTAGGTCTGATGCAAGTATAATAAACTATCTTAATTTAGGTACAGGTGGGAACAGTTAGATTATGCAAGGCTAGGTCAGGGGAAATTATGCGTAGATGTTTTCACTTTTGACAGGCAGCAACAGTTCGTCAGTTACTTGATATCACGGCGCTGTGAACTGTACTACTGGGAGAATTATATCCTGTCTATCTATCTATCTATCTATCTATCTACCTACCTATCTATCTAACTAACTATCTATGGCCAGACGCCTTAATCCCGGATGAGGTGGCCACGAATGAATTACCTCCATGTCATTCTGTCCTCCGCCAACAGAGTGCCCTCTCCCCAATTCACACCTCCCGTACCTCACCTACCTCTCCACCCCATTCCTCCATCTCGTCCTCGGTCTTCCCCCCTCTCCACGCACAGTTGAAAAAATTTTTGTTTATTGGGGAAACACAGCAGCTTCGTCCCGACCTTGAGTCCTGAGGTATCATGAAGTTCAGGAAAGGGTCTAAGTCGGGTCAAAACGGCTGCATCTTCCCAATAAACACCTTTTCCTAATGTGGATTTAAGCCTTCTAAGGGTAGGGTAGGGTAGGGTAGGGTTGGGTAGGCTGGGTTAGGTTAGATGATGTTTGCTCATGTGACGGATAGCAATGGATAGTCATGTGTAGGTTAGCGTAAATTATATTAGAAGGCTGCCTGCTGTGGCAAGTAACAAAAGAATAATTACCGCAGTTTAGGTACACCCACGAATGGTTAACCTCTTGATTACAATGTTATATTTTCCTTTGTTCTTACTTTTCTTGTTTTCCTACTTTCAGACGATATTAAAGAAGGCCCGTCGTTGTGAAAGGATTTGAAACTATATCCATTAGCCTCTTCACTACCAGCGGTCTCTTTTAAGCTGAACGAAAGCGGCTGAGGTAGAAACAAAAATCGGCTGGCGGTAGCAAAATAAAAATAATATGACTAACATGAATATAATCGTCTGTAACAGCAAGAACAAACTATAGGCAAATTACAGGTAAATGAGGAGGAAGCGTGGCACAATAATAAGGGAATTCACAGGTAAAGCTAGTTCAAGAATATTACATGTAAAAATAACGAACAGGTAAATTTAGACCAAATATATTCAAGAAAATCACACAGCAGTGCAGTGGCCTCAGAACGTCAAAATTATAGGCAAAGGTAATACAGGGAAATTACAGGAAAAGCCATTACAGATAAATCGTTGTAAAATGAGTAACAAACTGTAAAAGTAATGACGTCACACAGGTAAAGTGCCTGGTTCGAACGCCAACATTACAGGTAAAGGTAATAGTGGTAAATTACAGGTAAAATCAATTACGAAAATCACACAAACAAGTAGCCAACCGGAATGCTGACGTTCAAAGTCCACTCCCCAATCCCCTTCACTCCCTCACCCCAGCCTGCCCACCCCAAACCACACCCACACACTCACCCCCAACACTCTCCCCACTTCCCTTCCAGATGCCTTCTCTCCACCACCCCTCAACCTTCTACCCCCATCACTTTGACCCTAACCTTCCTCCCCACCACCAACCAGCCCCAACATTCCACCCCACCCCACCCACTCCTAACCTTCCCAACCCTAGCCAACTTTACCCCAACCCTTCACCCCCTCCCTTCTCCTAGCCCTAACACAACCCACCACTTCCCAACCCCAACCTTGCCCAACCCCTAACCCCATCACAACCAATCCACCTCCACTCGCCACCAACCTTTCCCAACCCTTCACCCACTCCCCATCCCAACCCCACCGCAATCCATCCACTTCCACTTCCCACCAGCCTTACCTAGCCCCTCACTTCCTAACCTCCCCTAACTCCACCACAACCCATCCACTCCTACTCCCCACCAACCTTCCCCTAACTTCTCACTTCCTAACCTCCTCTAACCCCACCACACACTCCCACTCCTCAACCACCTTCCCCAATCTTCCACTTCCTCCATTCCCCTAACCCCACCACAACCCATCCACTCCCACCAACCTTCCCCAACTCCCCCACTTTCTCTCCTTCTCTAACCCGATCACAACCCACCATTTCCCCACCCAAACCTTGTTCCTTCGACGGGTATAAAAAATTGAATACTTGTTTTCGCGTTTTTCAGGGCAGCGGGACAGAGTGAAAACAGACTGGCTTTCATGAGTCGGGTCGGGGTTTTTATGAGGGCATTTGGCAGCAGTTCACCGGGCTTTTTAGTTCAGTCATTGCCGGGGCGGGGAGGGGAGGGGGGTGGAATTGGTGTATAAGCGTCGTTTAGTTTTGCGCCGGGTAGGAAATAAGCAAATAATAAGCAGAATGTTTAGGTTCTGAGAAAATGGAGAGCAGAAAATCAGGGGAATTTTTTTTAGTTCAGGCACTGCCAGGGAGGTAAGGATTAGGTGTATAACTGCTGCTGAGTTTTGTGCCGAGAAGAAAATCAGCATATAAAAAGCAAAGCATGTACCTGCGAGCAAAGGCAGAACAGAAATCGGCAAATACGCAAATAATACGCACAGCGTTTAAGTTTTGAGCAAAAGCTGAACAGAAATTTGGGAAATCCTGAGCATGGTATTTGTATATATGCGATTAGTTTCGGGCATCCCAGTGCATTGCCTGCCATCTTCTCATTACCTCTCATTACAGGTGTTCCGACACGACACAGGCACGCGATCGACTAGATGCACACTGCACACACCTCGCCCACACCCCAGACATACTGTAAAAGGACACCAGATACACCACAATTACCCACTACCCCTGAACCCCTCCCCCACACAAGGCTTGAACGCCATCCTTCAAAACAACACAGTGACTCAGTGAGAGGGTGGGTGAATGACAAGGTCGAGAACACACACTGGGTTTGGTTGTTCTCCCTCCGCCTCCGTAGGGGCGGAAAAATAAACAAAGCATTGAGTTCTGAGCCAGGCACAACTTAAGGAAAAAACAATAAGCATACATAAGGGCAACAACGAATAAAAAGGAAACAAACACACACAGCGTAAGAAAGTAAAGACTACTGAGTGAGTAAAAAAGATGCTGGACAAAAAGCAAGCAAATGGACTAGTTTCGATCTGAATAAAAAAAAAATAATAATGAAACTGCAAATTAAAAGGAATTACAGAAAACTGGAAACAAAGAAGAGTGAAAAACTATAGGAAAAGGTGAATAAAGACCAATATAAATATGAGCACCATTTTTGCTACTAATACGCCTTACTGCATGTGATTCCCCAGTCTCGAGAAATGAGGTGGACAAGCATAAATGTATGCGAGTGTTTTTTAATACCTCTTCTATCTGAGGGCGTCCCTTGTATTATATTTTCGCTCCTACCAGACGATTTTATTCAGCTTAGGAGACTCTTTAAACGGAGTAAACTGCAGGACTTTGATATAGCCCTGACTGATTCCTTCTCTACTTGAGGTAATTCCCAAGCTAAAAACACTCACCTGGTGATATCAAGAACAAAATACGAGAACTTAACTGAACTGATGAAGTTATGACAAAATATGGATGCTGGGACGAAGAAAGGAGATTTAGTCAGGATGAGCAAAAGGAATACAGAGAAGATGGACCGAGTATAATAAGCAGATAGTGTTGATGTCAAGTGTTCTCTAGTTGTTTCTGTACTTAACGTGTGTGTGTGTGTGTGTGTGTGTGTGTGTGTGTGTGTGTGTGTGTGTGTGTGTGTGTGTGTGTGTGTGTGTGTGTGCGCGCGCCCTTCTTTTGTAAACTTAAATAAGTTCTAAGCTACACTAAAAACTTTACCCTTATTGTTAGCGACACTGTGGTGGTGTGGTGCCCTCAAAGCTTTTAGGCTCCCAGGGCACCACGTGTGTAGCTTTGTCTAAGTGTGTGAAAGAGCCAAAGTTTAAGTCATCACGGGTTTAAAGTTTCTCCCATACTCTGCAGGCAGCCTCTCCCACACACGTATATAAGGGCTTAACAAGGGGGCGTAACAAGGAGATGCCGGTGTGGGTCTTTACTACTTTCGCTGTTAGCGTATCTTTAGTGTGAGACAAATTTGGGAGCTTTAGTGTCAGTCCTTATTACTTTCGTTAATAGGGTATCCTTCGCTGGTGACAAATCGGTGGGCTGTATTTTGGATGTGGTGTAGATTGAACACTGGAATACTTGAAATCATATGGGTGGTGATTATTGAAAAATCTAGAAATGGGAGCAACACCGAATCCTGTCCTAACCTATCCTAACTTTCCCTAACCTATCTTGCTACTCACCACTGATCATCTAACCTCTGTTTCCCCGCCCTACCGTACAATAAAACACTCAACGCCAAAGCCTTCCCGTCACTATTCTACCCTACTCTGACATTCCCTACACTACCCTACCCTACCCTTCCAAAGAATACCCTAAGCTCACCAAATGCAACCTAAGCACATCTACCCTACCTTACCTCAAGCAACATAAATTCACCTTATCTCATTTCAGTTCAACCCTAAATAATCAAGCCTAACCTTACTTTACCTCATTTAACCTAACTCAACCTCACCCCAGCCAACCTAACCTAACCTCACCTCACCCTAGCCAACCTAACCTAACCTCACCTCACCCAGGCCAACCTAACCTTACCTAACCTCATGCAAGCCAACCTAGCCTTACCTAACCTCATGCAAGCCAACCAAGTGAACCTCACCTAACCACCCAACCAAGCTCCCTGCTACAGAAGCCACTGCCACTCCATCTAATTACCGAGGGTCAAGGTCTTGGCACTATGGAGGATTCCTGGCACTCGCACACACACACACACACACACACACACACACACACACACACACACACACACACACACACACAGAGTAAAGAGCCCCAACACACCTACACTCTCTCTCTCTCTCTCATCGACGCCTCCACAGACATTGCCCAACACGCCTCACGTAACACCCCACGTCTCAGTGTTGCAATGCCGGGTAGATATTGAAATACTTCCACTATGATGAAATGAATTGCACACCATCACCCCATGTTCGTCATTTCTCTCTCTCTCTCTCTCTCTCTCGTCAAGGCTACCCACGAAAAATTTAAATCAGCCTGAGAGATTCCCCTAAATAGATGCAATAGATACAGCCTTCATTAACCCTCTTATTATTATATGCCATTTAGAAGTATAAAATCAAATGGTTATTATCGAAAATCTAGGGGAAAAAAAGGGTCCTCGGAGTGAAGGGGTTAATTTCTTCAGGTCTCTCCCTAATTTTTTTTTTTAATTTTCAGGTCTTTCCCTCTTTTATTCTTGTTACCTTTGGACGATTTTCTTCAGGTCCGGAAATCCCGCTCCTGTTATAAAGGGCTACTGAATACCTGCAGCCCGTCAAGGTGGGAGATTACAGGTATACTAGTGGAATTAAATCGTCTGGATAAACACGAATAAAGTTGGAAAAGCGTCCTCTGGTAAAAGGGGTTATTCTCTTCACGCTTGATTTTCTGCCTATCTATCTATCTATGTCTATCTATCTATCTATTTGTCTGTCTATCTATATATCTATCTATCTATCTGAATTTAAAGTCATACAGGGCGCGTCCAAAGTTGCTTAACCAGTCTAGTATTTTCTAAGTGACTTTACGCACTATTCAATACACGGTAACATATTGAGAACTCTTATAAATATCCTTTTCATCTAATCTACTTATAAATCTAATCTTCCCGGCTCCACGACTAATTTCACATGGTAATATGCTTTGAGCAATGGTCTGTTGTTCGAAAGGACGCGAGTTCAATCCCACATTAGAGAGGGAAACAGTTTGCTGATCTGAATATTGTACAACAGACCTTACGAATCTCCCACAAAGCCAACTGACATGCTATAAAGAAAAAGAAAAAAACTCATTATACTCTTTACTCTTACTTAGCCTAAAATTCCCCTCTCTCCACCTTCAATGCTGAGTTGTAAGAAGAGACTGACACCAGATTATGATGCCAGTCACAAAGAAGTGCTGTGGACAGGATGCAGAGCGATAGCATTGTTTCTTTCTTCCACTGAGCTACGTGAAATAAGCTGCAAAAGGACGAATATCTGGGCGACGTTAGATTAAACACAGCATAATTCCATCAAAGCAATCCTGCGTGAGAGATATAACAACTCAGGTGCATATTCAAGTGGACGGTGGGTTTCAATACCAAAAAGGTGACATGTAAAGGTGTGTGGGACGGAAAAGGACTACTGAGACGGAATGTGACGGAATGTAAAAGGTAAGCCCAGAGTTTGTGTCGCAAAAAACAAAAAAAGAGTACGGAAAACACATCTCGTGAAGTTCTTCCGTTTCTTGAGACATCCTGTGTATGTATGTGCGCATGGATATATGTATGTATCTTTCTATAGTGTGTGTGTGTGTGTGTGTGTGTGTGTGTGTGTGTGTGTGTGTGTGTGTGTGTGTGTGTGTGTGTGTGTGTGTGTGTGCGCGCAGCAGAGCTACTAGGGTAAATTCCATTAAAACTGGCACAGAAGAAAATGGACTTTGTTTCCAGCACTGCTATATAAGCTTCGTTACAGAACAATAATCTGGTAATAAAAATAACAATACTACGCTCCTATTACTACTAACACTACTACTGCTACTACTACTACTACTAATAATAACAATAATAATAATAATAATAATAATAATAATAATAATTTATCTATCTATCTATAGCCCGATGCCCTAATCCCGCAAAAGGGTGGCCGCAGACAAAACGCCTCCAAGTCGCTAATAATCTATCTATCTATCTATCTATAGGCCGACGCCCTAATCCCGCAAAGGGTGGCCACAGACAAAACGCCTCCAAGTCGCCCTGTCATCCATCATTTGACCACCCTCCCCCAACTCACTCCCCCGTCCCTCATATACCTCTTAACTCCATCCCTCCACCTCATCCTCGGTCTACCCCTCCCTCTCCCTCCCTCCACCTCACCTACATACACCCTCTTAGTCAGTCTTTCATTCTCCATTCTCTTCACATGTCCAAACCACCTCAGTGTATTTCTCCTAATCTTCTCAACCACATCCACATCCACCCCAAAACGTTCCTTCACTTCTTCATTCGTCAACCTGTCCCTCCATGTCACTCCACATGCTCCTCTCAAGTAACTGATTTCCACTGCTCTCACTCTTGACTTGTTCCCCTCTTGCAAGGTCCACGCCTCGCTTCCATACGTCAGGGTAGGGATCACAATAATATCATGCAGTGACTTCTTAACTTCCATACTCACCTCCCTATTTCTCATCACTGCTTTCAGTGAACCAACAACCTTCCTTCCCTGCTGTACCCTTTCACGCACTTCATCCCCCAACGTTCCATCCTTACTCATCACACTACCCAAGTACCTGAATGCACTCACATTCTCCATATCCTCACCATCCAACCTCACTGTACATTCTGTGACTTCATTCCTCTCAAACACCATAACTTTACTCTTGTTTACATTAACTTTCAGATTCCTCTTCCTACACACTGTCCCAAATTCATTCATCAAACCTTGCAACTCCCATTCATCTTCACTCAACAATACTGTATCATCAGCAAACAGCAACACCGGAATCTTCCAAATGTCACCCTCATTCATTCGAGCCACCCTCACATCCACTGCCCTACCTTGCACCTCCTTTACAACCCCATCCATATATATATTAAACAGCCATGAAGACATCACACACCCCTGTTTCCGTCCCACATTGAAATCAAAGAACTCACTCAGCTCACCATCCACTCGCACAGTAGCCCTAGCTCCTTCGTACATACTCTTCACAGCATTCAACAATTTCCCCTCCACTCCATATACTCTTAATACCTTCCACATACCTTGCCTATCTATTCTGTCATAAGCTTTCTCCAAGTCCATGAAGGCAGCATACACTTTCTTTCCCTTCTCTAGATACTTCTCCCCTAAACATCTTAGAACAAATATCTGATCTACACACCCTTTTCCCTTCCTAAATCCCCCTTGTTCTTCTCCAACTAGCTCCTCTGTTATATGCCTAAGCCTATCAATGAGTATTCTACCATACATTTTTCCAGTCACACTAAGAAGGCAAATACCCCTATGGTTACCACATACTTCTCTCTCCCCTTTTCCTTTGTACAGAGGAACAATTATACCTGATTTCCACTCCTCTGGAACCCTTCCCTCTTCCCAAGCCAATCTACACAACTTCCATATCCACTCCACAACAATCTCACCCCCATACCTCAGCATTTCACCACACACTCCATCAATTCCTGGGGCCTTTCCCATCTTGATCTTCATTGATTCCACTACTTCCGCCCTACTGATCTCTTCCTCCCTCCACTCATCTCCTTCTCCCAGCCATTCCCCAACCACTTATACTCGCACTGCTCTCACTCTCTACATTCAACAAATCCTCAAAGTGCTTCTTCCATCTCCTCAATTTCTCTCTCTTCTCCACCAACAATCTATTATTCCTATCTTTCACTCCCCTACTATTTCCCCTTTCACACTGCCTTACTTTCTTTACCTCCTTCCAAAACAATTTCTTTCTCTTCCTCCATTCCACACTCAGATTCCTCCCAAATTCTTCATCCACTTTCTTCTTACTCTCCTTCACCAATCTCCTCACCTCCCTTCTGCTCACATATACCTCCCTCTTCTCTCTCTCATATTCTCCGCTACCTCTACTCGCTAGCCATTCACTATACGAGGTATGCCTTCTTCTTTTGTTCCACAGCTCGTTTCACCTCATCATTCCACCATGATGTCCCTTGCACACCCGTGCATCTCCTCCTCACTCCACAAACCGCCTCACACGCTGCGCCTATCTCTTCTGTGAATATCTTACATACGTCTTCCACCCCTTCCATCTGCTCTAACTCATACCTTCCCAATCTTTCTTCCACTATGCTCTTATACTCTGCCATTTTCTCACTATCTTGCAACTTCTCCACTCTTCTCACAGGAACTGTTTCCTCCTGTCTTCCCCTTCGTCTCTTCAACCATTTTCTTTGCAGCTTTACCTTGGCCATCACTATGTGATGGTCCGAGACTCCGTTCCCTCACCCTCTCCACATTCTTGCATCCAACACTTGTCTTCTCATTCGCTCATCCACACACACGTTGTCTATCATTGCCTTTCGTTCAACCAGTTCATCATCTATCCTCCTCATTACTCTCCATGTATACCTGTGGATCATCTTATGCCGAAAGTAGGTGTTAGGTATTGCCAACCCCTTACAAGCACAGATGTCCACCAAAGCACTACCATTCCCATCTACTTCAGCTGGCACACCCCACTGACCAACCACTCCATCCACTCGTACATTCCCAACTTTGCCATTCATGTCTCCAATCAAAAGCACTCTCTCGCTCCTCTCAAATTTGTCCATACATGCTTCTACACTCGCCCAAAACTCATCTTTCACTCTTGCCACTCGGTCCTCTGTCGGCGCATACGCACATACAATCGCCCACGCTTGTATACCTACTTTCATCCTCACCCATACAATCCTTGCACCCACTGTTCCATACTCTCTTATATTCTCCTTCCACTTCTTGCATATCATCAGACATACTCCCTCTCTTGCCCTCTCATTCTCATTAACTTCCGCACATATACCTAAACCATATTCCCACTCTCTCACCCTTTCACCTTTCCATTTAGTTTCAGTCAATCCACATATATCCACTCTTGCATCCTCAAGCACCTGAACAATCTCTCTCTCACTTCATCATTCACTCCTCTCACATTCCATGTCCCCACCCTCAGAATGTCCTTTGCCCGTTCCTTAGTCGTCAACGTATGGTCCGTCCGGGTCCGAGGCGCTTTATTTGCTTGTTTAGTTATTATAGTTCTTTTTTCGGGGTGGGGCACTAACCCACCACCAACCCTTTTAGTCGCCTCGTACGACAAGCAGGAATACTGGGGGAGTATTCTTGAAACCCCCCTACCCCCAGGGGGGTAGGTTATAATAATAACAGCATAAATAATAATAATAATAATAATAATAATTAAGCAAAATAACTATCACAACATTAATCACTCCCCATCCACCACATCAATACAATCCAATTAACGCCCCTAACCCTCTCCCCTACCTCACCCTCCCTCCCCTCACCCCTCGCCACCACCCACTCCATGTCCCCTCATTACAGCCCTAAAAAGCTCATTACCTCACCTGCTCTTAATCACCGGGTCATTAAAGGGTAATTACAACTACCATACCCACCCACCCGCCTCTGTGGGGGTGTGAAGGTGGGGGGAAAGTGTGGTGGGAGAGGATGGTGGGGGGGGAGACAGTAGGGAGGAGGAGGAGGAAAAGGTATGGAGAGGAGGAAGGAGGGAGAAACGAAGGATAGGAAAGGCTTCAGGAATTTCTCTCTCTCTCTCTCTCTTTATCTTAGTACTAATGCAAAGGGAACGTATTATTCCTCAGTATAAATTTTATATAAATTTTCGCCAATGCTTGACGATTTTACTGACTTGGGAATACCTACCCAAGTGAATGAATATTATTATTATTATTATTATTATTATTATTATTGTTGTTGTTGTTGTTTCTCGTACACCAGCAAACCATTTACTAAGCTGGATGGTAACCATACAAAAAAATTTTGGCGCCTGGTGGTTTAGTGGGCAATTACGGAGCTCCAATCGGATTGAGCCAGTGAAGGTTTATATCCAAGGGGTGGTTGGGGTTTACTGCTCACGTAATGCCACGCAGGGATGAGTGAGGCTGGTCACCTTCATCTTAAATGTCAGGACCAACTTGCTTAGCCCCGGGATCCTACGCTCCTCATGGGGCAACGTACGATTGGATGATGAATGAATGAATGAATGAATGATTATTATGATGATGATGATTATCATCATCATCATCATCATCATTATCCTGCTCCTACTAAGCCCTCCACACATCCCTATCAAATCTGCGTAGTTGTTTGCAATGGTTCAATATGCCAGCGCCTCAACAATGCAGGCGCCAGTTAGTGACCCCAAGTAGAGGTATTTATACTACATCGACTAATCACAGCACGGGTCGTGGCATGACGTCATCAAAGGAATTTACTGATTGACCCACATTATCAACACTGCAGGATGGTGATGATGGTGGTGATGATGGTGTTAATGATGGTGATGATGATGATGATGATGATGATGATGGTGATGGAGATGGTGATAGTGATGGTGATGATGGAGATGGTGAGTGATGGTGATAGATGGTGATGATGATGGGGATGGGAAGGAGATGGGATGGTGATGATAGAGATATGGTGATGGTGAGTGATGGTGGTAAGATGATGATGGTGATGACGGGGATGGTGATGATAGTGATGGTGATAAAGATGATAATGGTGATGGTGATAGGTGTAAGTGATGGTGATGGCGATGATGATGGAGATGGTGAGTGATGGTGATGGCGATGGCGACAGTGATAGCGAAGGCAACAGGAATAGTGATGGTGACGGTGATGGTGAGTGACAGTGATGGTGATAGTGACAGACGATGGTGATTACTGGTTGCCAACTACATTGCGGGTGAGGACAGAATGAGAGACTTCCCTGTAATTAGCTTTTCTTACTTTTTCCTTCCGTGTTTCAGTTCTCTCTCTCTCTCTCTCTCTCTCTCTCTCTCTCTCTCTCTCTCTCTCACTTCCAGTTTTCTCTCAACCTCGTTTTTTGTCAGCTTATTTTCTCCCTGTTATTATTATTATGAATATTTTTATCATTATCATTACAGCAAGCATGGAGAACATCTGGTCTACTTACATGGAGGACCTGAAGAAGGAAGGGAAGGAAGGATGAGGGAGGGAAGGAGGGATGAAGAAGGAAGGAGGGATGAAGAAGGAAGGAGGGATGAAGGAGGGCAGGAGGGATGAAGCGGGGAGTGGGGAAGGAGGGAGGGAAGAAGAGAAAGGATAGAAAGAGGAGAGGATGATGGAGGGTAGGAAGGAGGGACGGACGAAGTTTAGATGAAGGAGGAGGGAAGAAGGTAAAGAAGGAGGGAAGAAGGGATAGAAGGAGGGAAGAAGGTAAAGAAGGAGGGAAGGAGGGATAGAAGGAGGGAAGATATGTGGGAAGGAAGGATAAAGGTAGGAAAGAAGAAATACAAATGAATACAAAGGAAAGCAATCATGAACAAGGTTGCAGGTTCCTTCGTCACAAAGTAGGTTACGACTATGATATCTATTCTATGAGTTCAAGAGAAGAGTAACAAAGCAAGATGGCTCTCCCCCCACCTACCAATCCCTCTACACGAAGCGTTGGAGGAAAACTGTGTGTGTGTGTGTGTGTGTGTGTGTGTGTGTGTGTGTGTGTGTGTGTGTGTGTGTGTGTGTGTGTTGGGAGGAGGGAGGGGGGACGCAGATGGAATAAAATGAAGGACGAAAAAGTCAGTAGAACATAGAAAGGGGGATGGAGGGAACTAAATATAGGTCGAGAGAGAGAGAGAGAGAGAGAGAGAGAGAGAGAGAGAGAGAGAGAGCTGAAACACGTAAGGAAAAGTGAGAGAGACGCAAGAATGAAAATATGGAGAAAACAAAGAAAACGGGGGTCAGGGAGGTGGTACTACCCAAATCCTTTTACAGTGCCCCAAACATTTTCAGAGCGAGAATTAATAATGCCTTGCCGGCGACACGGTAATTAGACCTAAGAGAAAAACACGCACCCCTGAAGTAAGAGAGAGAGGGGGAAAAAAAAGAGAAAAGTCAGGTGGAAAAGTGAGCGAGCGACAAAAAAGGGAGTAAGTGAATGAATTTTAAAGTTAGTAGCCGATAAAAAGAAGGAAAAATGTCTTAGGGGGGGAAAGGTATCTGAGGAATAGGATAGGACGTAAGGGAATAAATATTAGCAAGAAAAACTATTAACAAAAAATATTATTTAAAAAACATGTTCCATTCAAAACATCGATAATTTTATGCACGAGGTAAATGAATTATTGCGTAGAAATGCTAAGATTCTAAAACTGCAATGACATATTTAATTCGTACGTATAATGCGAAATGGCATAGCCGGTGGGGGAAGGTGGTGGCTGGGTGGTCAAAGAAGTGGTCTGCTGTCGGAAAGGACGGGTGTTCGAGCCCAAGCTGGGGGAGTAACAGTCTTTACTGAGCATCCATTAAACCTACCGACATGTCATAAGAACCCCTCCCCTCCGCGTATTCATTATTGACGGTCGGTATTAGAGCCTAAAGTCCGAATGCATGAACGATGTCTGAGCCGTACTTGAGGCTTGAGTCGATCTTAAGCCAGATTTGAGACGCACCCGCCAAAACTCATTAAGCAGAAACATGGACTGAGTTTTTCACGGGCCTAGTCGATGCTCTCAAGTTCAAGCTGCCTCTGAGTGGGCTTGAATGGTACTTGAGCATTATGAACATTTCGTAAGGTGGATTTGTTTATAAAAGTATGAATAATCAATCAACAATAGATGATGGCTGCATGAGATCCTTGGCAGAAATCACTTCAAGTTTATACAACACATTTGGCTGTAAGGAACATATAGGCCGCGTTTTGTACATTTGTATAAACAATTACTATAATAATTTTCCATCATTAGACGATATTACATAGTGTTGCTGACAATGCCTTGTAATACTCTTAATTACGGTGGCATCAGTACTGACAGTATGCTACACGGCTATGACAGAACTTTCTGCAACAAATTCCTATATAATTTACCCGTCAATGTAAAGAGGTTCCCCAAAGCTGGGTGTTGGTGAGGAATGCCTTCATGCAGTGGCACCGATACATTTAACAAGTGTGTTGCCCAGTTATTCAAGCGTACCTCACCTCCCTCCCTATCCCCCGAAAAGTGGATGGTGGACTCCTGGACGGTTTCAGCCTGCAGTCCACTGGGTTCACATTTTAGCTGAACCCAGGGCTAAAATAAAACTGCTGCTACTACTACATCATCAGACTGACGAGGTTATTCAGCTGACAGACTGCTACAACCTACATCATTTTACCCTTTCGATACGAGGATATTATACGTCCCTCCTAACGTCACACAACATAATTCAGGTCAGGAGGGATCTTTCGTGGTGAAGAGGCTTGAAGCAATCGCCATCATGACGTCTTTTATTTAACTTATTCGTCTTGACACTTGATGATTAGGTTCAGCTCAGCGATAACCTTGAGGGTGATGTGGTTTATCTCTTCAGAAGTTAAGGCATCATCATCATCATCATCATCATCATCATCCCTACAAATTTTTCCACCTAAAGCAGGGTCAAGAGAGCAAGAAAAAAATCTGTTAGAGGGAGACCTATTAAAACTGTGCCCAGTTAAATGGACCACACTTTCACTCTCAACATTAAAGTTCCCAGAATCCTCGCTCCACCTCAGGCATAAGCTTCCATACCCATCGCCTTACATTACCTATCGGCATACTTTGGAAATTTATCCTGAGTAACACCAAATTATTTAAGCAGCTGGTCGAATATTCTCCCGTTAATAATCTTTCACACTCCCATGTCTCTCTTAATCCCCTCTGCGATTAAGGGACACTAAGGAATTTGCATATTTAATGACAAGGATAACGCTCAAACGACAGCTAACGTCTGACGTATTTTAATTTGGGAAACGCAAGACAATTTCTCTCGCCACAATAAAAGACCTCCCGTTGCCCCAGGATTAAAGACCAAATATCTGTGAGGGAAGAAATAAGTGGGCGAGAGGGAGAGACTAAGGAGGCGGTATTGTTGAGGAGGGCGGAGAGTGATCTGGTGTGTGGCGTGTCGGGACCACTGCTTTGTGTCATGGGAATGGGCCTTTTGTGGCACCGGCATGGGGTGAGGCGGGCCCGGGGAACAGGAGGCGAAGGTAGGGCAGGACAGGACAGGGCAGGCCAGGGCAGGCCAGGGCAGAGCAAGGCAGGGCAGGGCTGGGGCAGGGCAAGGAGGAGGGGGAGAGGAAAGGCATGGGTGAGGAAGAGAAGGGCAGGGCAGGGCAGGGCAGGTTAAGGTAAGGCAACACAGAAGAGGACAGGGCAAAGCACAGCAGGATAGGGCAAGGTAAGGCACAATAGAGTAGGGCAGGGTAAGACAAGGGATGGGGAAGGGTACCGTAGAATTCGGAGGGGTAGGGCAAGGCACAGTAGGGGATGGCAGAGCATGGCAGGGTACGGCAGTGTAAGGCAGAAGAGAAGCTGGCAAATGACAAAAGGACGGGATGGGAAGGGACAGGTAAGGAAGGCCAAGGCACGTAATGGTAAAATGGGGCTGAAAAATACGGATGAGAAAAGGGCAGGGCAGGGCAGGGCAGAGCAGGGCTGGACAAGGCAGGACTGGGCTTGCCAAGGCATGGCAGGGTAAGGTTAGGCGGGGAAGGGCAGGGCAAGGAAAGGACAAGGCAGGGCGGGGTGTGATAGGGTAGGTCAGGATACCACAGTGTAGGGCAAGACTGGGCAGGGCATTCCAGGGTAAGGCAGAAAAGGACAGGGCAGGGAAAGATACAACAGGGCAGGGCAGGGCAGGGCAGGGCAGGTCCAAAAGAGGAGGAAATGTGAAAAGCCAGGTGGGGGAAGGGTGAAAGAGAACACAAAGAGGATAAAGCCCAGCACAACGACCCAAAAATAAAGAGGAAAAAGAGGATGATGGGGAGAGGAAGGGAGAGAGAAGATAGTAGTGTAATAATGGGACCATGCAGAGAGGAGGAGGAGGAGGAGGAGGAGGAGGAAAGCAAACGCAATAGACCTTATGGTCCTTTCGAGGCTGCTTGTTACAGAGAAAACTATGACTACAAGATCTAACTCTACATGCTGAAGGATACGGATAGTAAAGCAAGAAGGCTCCCTCCACCACCAAACCCTCCAGGAAAAAGTGAGAAAAACCACCATGCAGCATGGAAAAACTGACATGGAAATTTCATAGGAAAAACTGGAAAGGAAAAGTCACATTCTATAATACTTTGTCCATAAGCTACCTGACTGAGTAACCTGAAAGAGAAAGGAATCAAATAAACTAATAGTTACGGCATGACATTATAAACCGGTACACTGAGTTTATGGGAAGTCTGTGGAAATAATGTGGAAACTACACACTGCACAGTGTGGATGTTTAGGGGTGGTGCGGCAGCCTTGCCTGGCGCTCTTGAGGTAGGCAGCAGTCAATCAGGCTCTAACTCCGTTCACTCCACTGAGACAAGGAACTCTCCCATGTGGGACAAGTACACAAGTTTCCTCCTGAACAAGTGACCCCTGGTACATTAAAAAAATCCCGATGGTGGTCACTTGACTAACAGGGACCCTCAGTGATCCACAGCCCATCACAGATCGAAAGTGAGAGTACTGACCATTAACTCAGGGTTATCTGTGCAGATCCTAATCTGTGCTTATAATTGCTTTCTTTGCATTGGGGAGATTGCAATATATACGACGGGTGTCTTAGATAAAAGGGGGCTGCACAGTGCACAGTGTGGATGTGCAATGCACAGAGTGGATGCTTAGGGGTGGTGCGGCAGCCTTGCCTGGCGCTTTTTAAGTAGGCAGCAGTCAATCAGGCCCTAGCTCCGCTCACTCCACTGAGACAAGAAACTCTCCCATGTGGGACAAGTACACAAGTTTCATCCTGAAGCAGTGACCCCTGGTACATTAAAAAAATCCCGATGGTGATCACTTGACTAACAGGGACCCTCAGTGATCCACAGCCCATCACAGGTCGAAAGTAAGAGTAGCGACCGTTAACTCAGGGCTATCTGTGCAGAACCTAATCTGTGCTTATATTACTTTATTTGCATTGAATAAATTGAAAAATGTATAATGACGTGACGGAGGAGGAGGAGGAGGAGGAGAGAGGGAGAGAGAGAGAGAGAGAGAGAGAGAATCAGTACACCTCAGGGCACTTAATCGTCACGTCTCCTCTAGCTAAAGACAAGCCCGATGAGAGAAAAGAAAGAAAGAAAGAAAGAAAGAAGGAAGGAAGGAGGGAAGGAAAGGAAGAAGAAAGGAAGAAAATATGGAAGATATGAGTTAGTGAATGTATGACTGAATGAGTGAATGAATGAAGGAGGGAAGAGAAGGAATGAAGACAGCAGAAGAGAGGTGAGGGATAGAGAAAATAAGAGAAACACACGTAACAGCATTTACAATCCAGTTCAGGGACAAAGCAAGTATGATTTTTAATTCATTACACTGAACAACAGTCATGAGAAAAAAAAGTTACATTTTTCCGTCAGTTTCATTACTTTGATGACGTGTAGTTCTAGAACTTTTGTGTTTTTCATATTCTTGTTTCCGGGGCCTACACACCTCATTTTTAACAGAGAACAGGACTGTGATGATGATGGTGATGATGATGATGATGATGATGATGATGATGATGATGATAATGATGATGATGATGATGATGACGACAGCGATGACAAGGCGATGCTGACAATGACGACGACAACGACGACGACGACAAAGACGATTGACGATGATAATGATGATGATGACATTACGATGATGACAATGACGACGATGATGCCAACGAAGACGAAGGTGATGATAATCACAATGACAACAACGTCTACGACAACAAAGATTACACAGGCGATGGAGATGAAAATAAATGTAAATGTAAGGGCATGGATGATTATGATGATAATGATGATACTCAGCCATTAAATTTCATGTCATACGAAAACTTACGCATTGAGCTTTTTTTTTTTTTTATGATAACAGAGGAATCCCCTGAAATATTTCCATCGTAACACAGTGTTTTTTTGGCATCAACTCTTGCAATTAAATACCGGAGATTCCGCCAGTAATTATATATCAGAGGGAAATTGTGATAACATGGCGCTCGCTCGCTCGTCACGCGCTCACAAAGTGCACTTTATTGGCGACTAAAGTAAACCCTTTCGTTGCAACAGACGCGCTTCTGTAATTAATCCAGGCTATAACCAAGCTATACTTGGTCGGTTTAGGATTATCATCAACATCTCTATCTGTTTCCATCAGCATTAAGTCCATACCAGGTCAGCTTACGAGGGTAGGAACACCTGACCCCCACCCCGTAAACGTGACGTCAAATGCCCCTTCCGATCCTCAGTCGGTTTATTGGTTTAGTTGATAACTGGCTTGATTTATTCACGCGTCCAGTATGAGGTTAAACCATCCAAAATTACGGCACCTACGGGCTCAGCTTACAGGCTTTGTACCACAGGAATTAAACTGCAACATCAATGAAAGTTTATGACAGTGATAATCTGTAGCAGCTCCACGAAGGACTAATCGCGTCTTCCCAGTATTTACCAAAGCTGTTGGAAACGGTAATGGCTGCCTTTTCATTTCATGTATATTTCTATAGGTTAATCAGTATGTTCTGAATATTTTTTTTTTTTCCTGTCTTAGGCAAATGGGGTCCTGCCATGACCACCTTTCCCTGTTATCTGTAAAACGCTGAGTAATATTACACATTAGTAAGCCTTAAGTATAATTCTAAGAAAGAGTGTAATAAAGAAAATATTACATGGGGTTCCATTTATCTCTGAATGGGGGACCAGACGCAGTATGTGGAAATGGAGATTCTTTATGTCACGAGTTATCTTTTGTCAGCTGTGTTGTTTGCTGCACTACCTGTGGTACCTGAGATTCATAACGATGATTAAGTATTCCAGTGGAATATGAGAGAGAGAGAGAGAGAGAGAGAGAGAGAGAGAGAGAGAGAGAGATGTCGTAGAAGTTAGTGGCTGCGGGGTGAGTGGTGACTATAGGACGGGTGACGTCATCACCCCTCTTCTCTCGCTCACACGTGGTCTGACCTAGTGTGTATGGACTTTGTTGCGAGGCATGTGCCCCGAGTCTAAAGGTCATATGGTTTAACAGAAATTGTGGTGCACTCGACTCAGTCCACAAGTGGATTCTACAATTTGTGCGTAACCTAAGGCACAGTTGTACATATATATATATATATATATATATATATATATATATATATATATATATATATATATATATATATATATATATATCTCAGTCCACAAGTGGATTCTACAATTTGTGCGTAACCTAAGGCACAGTTTTACATATATATATATATATATATATATATATATATATATATATATATATATATATATATATATATATATATATATTTACAAAACAGAGGAAGGAAAAACAAAATAAATAAAAAAAATAATCATGGGGTAAGACTGGTATACATGACGGTACAAGAAGAGTGGTGGTATAATAGTATATCATTTTATGTATCTGAGAACGATGGTGAAGACACCTTGACCTTCACATTTTCCCCAGTAATTTTGGCATTCAAAAACAGCACGAAAGTGGCCTCCCACGAATGTGCATTCCACATGGGTATAAGTATATCGTTTAGCATCGGGTGCAGCTCGAGGTACCGAACCCAAGCCGTGGCAGACATTAAAACTGGGTACTGCTAATAAGCCCTGTCATTTGCATGAATATATTCGTACTGTGTTGGTCCTACCGATGGCATATACACACTAAAACACACACACACACGTGCGTCATTCCAACACTTCCGCTTTCATATGGATCGCTATTCCTACAGACACCTTTGCCCTCTTCGTTCTTTGCCAGCTGAGGATCAGGTTACTTCAGGCTATCATTCTCCCTCCGAGGAGAAGGTCTGGTCCTGCAGTGTATGGGCCTTACATCGTGAGGCGAGTACGCTACCGACCGAACCACTGCAGCTCCAAGAAAATCAAAGTGGTCCATAATTTCAGCTGGATCTCCGTTAACCCCTTTGGTTCCGATGATATATTTTGTTTTATTCTTGCTGTCTCTAGGCGTTTTGATTCACTTGGGACAGATTTCTTGAACTGGAGACCTTCAAGACAGTAGATACAGACTTCATTTACCCTTTCACGACTACAGGTTTCCACAAAGCTGAATAAAATCGTCTGGAGGAAGCACGATTCGGTCAATAAAACACGTCTCCGGAATGAAGTGGCTGAACCTGTCTGGGCTGTGGACGAACATATCCCTTTGACCGCGTGAGGTGTGTGTCAGGTGATTTACTCATTCACCCTCATGTGCTCTATATTGGATTCCCTCTATTATTAGCCAGTTTTATTCAGCTTATTGAAGACTTTGAGCTGGAGGGGTTAGATTGAGCTTTCCCTTACCCTCTCACTGTACAAAGTTTCCAAAGATGTGAAGAAAAGTATCTGGATGTACAAAAATAAATAACTAAAATATATAAAATGAAACGTCCCCGGCCTGAAGGAGTTAAAATCGTCCAAAGCAAGTTACTATAAATCTAGGCGCCATCATCGCTGTGACAGGGAAGGGGAGATTCAGGGGAGGGAAAGGTTAAGGGAGGGAAAAGAGGTGAGGAGAGACTGGTGGAGGTGGGGAGGTAATGCAAGACGGAGATGGGGAGAAAGTGGGGTAGATAAGGGTGATGTAAGAAGGAAATGGGGAGTGATTGGGGAAGATGAGGGTGATGTAAGAGGGAGACGGGGGAGAGGGTGGGGGAGATAAGGGTGATGTAAGAGGGACATGGGGAGAGATTGGGGGAGATAAGGGTAATATAACTGGGAGATGGGGGAGAGAGTGGAGGAAATAAGGGTGATGTAAGAGGGAGATGGGGAGAAAGTGGGTGAGATAAGGGTGATGTAAGAGGGAGATGGTGGAGACAGTGGAGGAGATACGGGTGATGTAAGAGGGAGATGGGGAGAGAATGGGGAGATAGGGTGATGTAAGAGGGAGATGGAGAGAGTGGGGAGATGGATGACGTGGAGATGGGGAGTGACTGGGGTAGATAAGGAGTAATAGGGAGATGGGGAGAAAGTGGGGGAGAAAAGGGTGATGTAAGGGGGAGATGGAGGAGAGAGTGGGGGAGATAAGGGTGATGCCAGAGGGAAATGGGGGAGTGACTGGGGGAGATAAGGGTGATATAAGAGGGAGATGGGGGAGAGAGTAGCAAAGATATGGGTGATGTGAGAGGGAGATGGGGAGAGAGTGGGGGAGATAAGGGTGAGGCAAGAGGGAGATGGGAGTGATGTAAGAGGGAGATGGGGAGACAGCGGGGGAGATAAGGGTGATTGGGGAGACAGCGGGGGAGATAAGGGTGATTTAAGAGGGAGATGGGGAGAAAGTGGGGGAGATAGGGCGATGTAAGAGGGAGATGGGGAGAGAGTGGGGGAGATAAGGGTGATGTAAGAGGGAGATGGGGATAGAAGGGGGAGATAGGGGTGATGTAAAAGGGAGATGGGGGAGAGAATGGAGATGATAAGGGTGATGTCTGTGGAAGAGCGTGATGACTGAGAGTGCGAAGAAGGATGTGAGGAGGGAGAGTGGGTAGGTGAGGAAGAAGGGAAGAGAGGGATGTGAGAGGTACGAAGCTGGGGGCGTGGGAGAGGAATGTGAGTGGGAGGGAAGAAGATGATACGGGATGGAAATGCAGGAAGAAAATAATAAAACAGATGGAGAGGGAGGGAGGGAGGGAAAGAGTGGGTGTAAGTAGGATGGAGAGGGAGGGAGGAAAGGGTGTACGGGGTGATGGAAAGGCTGAGAAAGGGTGATGGACAAGAGAGGGAAGGGAAGGACGTACAGTATGAGAGAGAGAGAGAGAGAGAGAGAGAGAGAGAGAGAGAGAGAGAGATGGGTAGGGTGTGTAGGGGTAAGGGTTTGCGTAGGTTTAGCGAGTAATCCAATGGTCGTCTCAAATGGCCGCTTGGGTCTCTAAGTGCGCCAATTCGGAAGGGGGCCAGACCTATGCTAAGACCGAAATCTGGCGCGGTTTAACACAATATTGGTCGAGGGAATATCGGTTAGCAATACTGAGGGCCTCCTGGGGGTGGGAGATAGGGGTCAGGGGCGTGGGACTGGGTAAGGGGTGGGGAATGGAGGTCAGGGGGCACGAGACTGGGTTAAGGATGGGGGATGGGGGTCAGGGATATGGGACTGGGTAAGTGGGGGATGGGGGTCAGGGGCGTGGGACTGGGTAAGGGCTGGTGGTGGTGGTGGTGGTAATAGAGGTAATATCTTTGATCTTCAGAGGGTCGTAGAGAGGCATGGATTGGCTTGAATATCATTAGTGTTTGGTGTGATATTGGCAGCGGCGGTGGTAGTGGTGGTGGTGCTGGGGGGGGGTGCGTTACTGAGTAGGGACACAGACACGTGGTGGTGCTTTGGTCCAGGCTACTGTTCACTGGATGTGGCGTCATGGAACAGACAGATAGATAGATACAGAGATAGTGATAGTCGTAGATGGATAGATAGGTGGATAAACAGACAGACAGACCGATAGATATATAGTACTTGTAGTAGCTTTAGTATATTAACACATTCAGGCCGAGGACATCTCTCGTGCCTTTCTTATTTTTTCAGCTTTTTTTTTTTTCTTAAGTATAGGTTAGACGTCTGGTATTCGAGATGTTACCAATGGCTGTATCAAACCCCTCCTGCTCGAAAAGGCAAATTTTGGCTGAATAAAACCGTCTGGTGTTAGCAAGAATACGATATAAAATGCGTCAGGACTGAAGAGGCTAATGGGTAAGGGTCCAGTTGTTATTCAGAAAAATCAATTATAAATGTAAATAAATGATGACAGAGTGGCCGTAATGGAAAACACTGATGGTGGAGTTTATGTGGTAAGAGGGTGACTACGTGTGACAGGGTGGGGGAGAGAAAGGGTGCAGATAGCATTACAGAAGCTAAGTTAACCACTAGCGAGTTCGGGGTTACAAGGAAAATCAACGTAACGAAAGTGATAATTCTCGTAACATTAGCAGAAATGCTAACTGAAATTAACTGGGAACTTTTGGACACGTTATGTGGACAAACAAAAAGACAAACATTACCTCCAACTTCGCTGGCGGAGGTAATTACCAATATCGATATTTTGAACTTCCTTGTAGACCAAAACTCGCAAGTAGTCAATTATGGGAAAGGAAACGGTGTGGCTGGGAATTCTCCTGCAGGAAAGTGGGAATGATTCTCGCCGTCATCTCGTCAACTTTGGACGCTTTCTATGGTTCTTTCACCTTAACTTGGCTCGGATTTTTGACCTTTTGCAACTTCTTTCACGCATCTCAGTGGCAGAAAAAGACAATGTTACGGCTCAACAGCCTCCATTGCATTTCTTCCAGACTAGCATCAGTTTCTAGTGTTAATCTACTTAACTACTCAGCAACTGTGGTGGAGAGGATAATTTTGGCTCAAGTTTGAGTGGAAATGATAAAGTTCAATCTGTACAGGGAAAGTTAGTATTTCCTTCTATGTCATTTACACAAACTATGTCGTTGCTGGAGGAATATCAGTATCGTTCAGGAAAAAATTATCAAGCGAGTAAAACTAAATCGCTAACGAAGAGGTGCCAAGAGAATGCCTTTCACAGTGGAATGGGTTGTTAGATTTTTAGCTTTATGTTGGGATCCGGGTGAGGTAACCTTGAGCGACGAGTTTTCATTCCTCCAATCATTATCCAATCTCCCCCCACCCCCTCTTCTCTCTCTCTCTCTCTCTCTCTCTCTCTCTCTCTCCCACAGGAATCAAAGTTTTGATTACTCATTCCCGACATTTAACTCCCTCAGTACGATGACGTCTGTTTATATGCAGAAGCAGCTCTAGAAGCGACCATGTCCGTCTGTCTCCTATTAACGATTATTCAGAAAACAAGGTGCTTTACTCCTGCAAAAGTTTAACCACACAGCACAACACACCACGCCATGCCACTCCACACCACGCCACACCACACCACATCGTGAAACGCCACACCACATCACACCACACACAACACCACACCATATCACACTTCACCACACCACACCACACATCATCACACCATACATCACCACACCAAAACACACCACACCATACCACACATCACCACACTACACCACACCAACAACCACACCACACCACACACTACCACACCAAACATCATTATACCATACCATACCATACTATAACATACCATATGCACTGATTGATGGGCCCTGAAGCTCCCGCATCTAATATTTCTGTACATGTTATAATTAATCTTATCACTCCTAGATGATTTATTCAGCTTAGGAGAGACTATTTTCTGTTCACTGTAAAAAGGAATAAACGACTCTCTCTCCATCTAGAATCCTAAGCTAAGATCAACGCTATTGCAAGGTGCTGGTCACGAAGAAGTGCTGTGGAAAGCATGCAGAGCCGTAGTTATGTGTTATACTGCCACTGAGCTACGGGAAATAGGCTGCACAAGGACGAAAATCTCAGCCAAGTTAAAGTGAATGAACTAATGCTGTACTGACGAGGATAGGCACATTCTCAATTAATCCCTTCAGCCCGAGGACGCTACTTTAACTGTATTCTTGTTGTATTCAGACGATTTTATTCAGCACAGGAGAGCACCTTGGTAGTGAAGTATGAATGCTAGATATATAACACCTACAGGTTGAAGTCTCTTGAGATTAATATAATTGTCTGGGATTAGGAAATGAATAAATATATATATATATATATATATATATATATATATATATATATATATATATATATATATATATATATAAAAAAAAACTAAAAAATTAATGATAATAATAATAATAATAATAATAATAATAATAATAATAAAAACATCGACACCAGCAACAAACAACAACAACAACAGTAATAAATATGGTACTGGAAAGGGACGCCTTCACGCGGTAACATCGAAAGAACTGGACGGCTCTATTGCCCGGTTATATAAACAGCCCTCAACTCCTCCCCTATCCCCATAAATGAGGATGGTGGACGGCAGGAGGAGGGAAACCACAGCCTGCAGTTCATTGAGTTCACGTTCAGATAAGCCTGGGGTCACAACAACAACAACAACAACAACAATAATAAATGATACAAAACAAGAACACCAATGATACAAAAAAAAAAAAAAAAGTCGCCATCGGATTTCTGCAGCCAATGCCCCGATTATCCGGAAAGCACATTAGCTGGTTATAATTATCGTGGACAAAGGGATTTATATAAGTACCCATTAACCCTTTCAGTACAATGACACGTTTGTAATTTAATTCTAGCAAACTTATTACAGTTTTATTCAGTTTAGAAAAGACGCCTAGCAATGCAGGGGTTAAAAGGAGTACGATGGCTGATACCTCGATTATCCGGAATGTACCGTATATTGGCTGTCGTTGTTATCCGTTCGTTACCCGTTTATTCGCTTATCCGGACACCTGCTTTGCCTCTTTGACCTCACCTCGTTAAACCGGACTGTATGCCGGATATCTGGATTATTAGGGCATAAAACACTACAAATATGGTATCTTTTTTGCATCGTTCATAACAGCTCTAACAAGCTTGTATGCGTCGGCCTTGGTCACCTAATGGCGGCTCTCCACGCTGCTCGATTTCTAGCCTTCTCTTTTTTTCATTCCCTTAACCTTGAGGTCACACTCTATGACCTCGTCCTAAGTATGGCGATTTCTATTTATTTATTTATTATTATTATTATTATTATTATTATTATTATTATCATCATCATCATTACTATTACTATTATTATTATTATTATTATTATTATTTCTACCACCAGACTATCTATATTCAGCTCGGGTCGGAGATTTGAACTGGAAGTGTTTGATACAGCTTCATTAACCTCTTCACTACAATGTGGCTCTCCTCAGTTGAATACAATCGTCAGGTAACAGCAACACACACACACACACACACACACACACACACACACACACACACACAGTAAAGAGGAAGGTACTGCAATTCGGGTGTAATGCCTCGTTAATCCGGACTGCCTGTTGGTTATCTCCGCTCATTACTATTAATCCCTGGTGCTGGAGTGGGACGATTTTATGTGGTGGCACTGATATAACTATGAGGTCCAAATATCCTGTTATACCAATGTCCCCCAACTACTTCCCTATCACCCGAAAGATGATGGTGGATTGCAGGAGAAAAGTAACACAAGTCTGCAGTCCACCGTTTTACGTTTTAATATAAACCCGGGTCCACAACAACAATAATAACAATTATTAATCCCTTCAGCCTAAGTATGTACCTTCTAGTTTAATCTTGCTACCACCAGACGACTACATTTAGCTGAGGCGTGAACCGGTGGACCATAGGCCGAGGGTGCTTTTTTCCTGCAGCTCACCATGTTCACCAACCTCCTTTCGGGTCAGGCGAGGGAGCTGAGGGACGTTTGTATACCTGTGCTTTGGCGTGTACCATCTGTATCAGGGCTGCCGAGCGGATGTGACCTTCACTAGAGTCAGGAGAGACTTCCCGAGGATTGTTATGGAAAGGATGTCAATGCTGTGAAGGAGATAACGAATTTATTCAATTTAGGAGACAACTCTGGCTGAACTGAGAGATTTTGAATGCAGCACCATGAACCCTGCAGTATGACAATGCCTCTACTTTTATTCTTGGTAACGCCAGACAACATTATTCAGCTGAGGAGAGTCTTCCCGTTCAGTAATGATTAACATCATTCTCCAATAAACCTTGTACGACGTAAAAATAATGTGAACTATTTCACTCATGCTGCTTCCAGACGACATTATTTAGCTTAGGCCGCCTCCACACCAAAAACGAGCTGAAGCAGGTCGGTGTAGGTGGTAATCTGGCGTCACTGTAACCAACAGAAATTATCTCACTGGACGCGGGCAGGTAGCCTACGGCGAGAACTGGGATTCGTGAGAGTTCAAGCGGAAAGAGTTGGCAGTTAACCTGAGCCATGCACGAGAACTGACATGAAAGCGGATGTTGATCAGCTTGGGCACTGTTTCACCCACACTCACTATTTAGGATGCACCAAATACTAATCACAGTAATATAGCACTTCCATAGAAGTGGACATGAATGTCTGGTAAGAGTTTAGTTAGGCATGTACTTATCTACCCAATAAATGTAAATAGTTTTCCTTTATAATTAATTCCGCACGATGACTTTTTTTTGTTGTTGTTTCTAAGCAGAGAAAATTTTCACAATGGATGGGTTGGAGATCATTGAATAAAATCGTCTTGAGGGAACAAAAATAAAAAATTTCATAGATGTAGAAGAATACATTGTGGTATGTGGAGGCACTCACCATCCACTCACTCGAAGTAGTGCTGTTCTCGGATGTCTGCCCTTTCCTCTCCTCCCACCTTTCCTTCCTTCCTCTTCTGTCTTCCCTTACTTCATTCCCTCCTCGTCCTTCTGCCCAAGGTTGATTTTACACCCCCTCTTTTGTCTTTCTTTCCTTCATTCTTTCCTCTTCCTTCTGCCTATGGGTGACTCTACACTGAGTGACAAGCCGAATGGTTTCCTGTACACCAGGAAACCATTTACCACGCTGAGTGGTAACCATATAACCAAATAATGGTACCTGGTGGTTCAGTGGGTAACTGAGGCGTTCCAATCGGATTGAGCCGGTGAAGGTTTATATCCAAGGGATGGTCGGGGTTATTGCTCACGTAATTCCACTCAGGGATGAGTGAGGCTGGTCACTCTCATCTTACATGTCAAGACCAATTTGCCTAGCCCGGGCTCCTACGATCCTCATGGGGCAACGTAGGAATGGATGATGGATGGATGGATGGATGGATAGAAAAATACAGAATAATACCCTGCAACTGTACACTGCAATATTTCTGAACACCCTTTCACAGTATGTACGACCTACTGCTCTTTCCTGTAATGGGAAAACATTATCTAGGGAAAGGTTATGCTTATGGACGAATTTTGTTTTAATGTTATAATAACGCAACTACTGTGAGAAAGTGCATAAATTTTGCAGGAACTGTCGCCTATACTCGCTTCCAGTGGGCACATGCAAACGCGCCTGCCTGCACATGCCACTGTTTGCACTAGCTTCCTCGCGGCCGGTGTGGACGCGCTTTTGTGTTTGGCTTCTCGTCCTCCTTCCCTCCAGTACGGTGACGTCCTTTGTGGTTAATTCTTAGTACATCCTAAAGATTATGTAGAAGAAAGGATCCAAACTGATGAGGTTAAATTTAGCTTTCAATAACCCCTTGCCTACTAGGGTACTCTCCTAGGCAGCATCAACTCATCTGGAAGGAGCAAGACTGAAATATACGAGTGTACGGGGCCCTTACTGACCCGTCTAAGATTATTACTAAGTATAACAAAACAGTGTAACGACGACAAAAATGAAATAAAAAATGTCGTCATGTTTGCGACAGCGCAAATCCCTGCAACCGATGACTGTTTATTCGTGCTACCAACATACGATTTTTTATACTTAGGAGAGTTCTTCTATGGAAGGGGTGAATGAAGGCTACATTTAACCCATTCCCTTCCAAGACTCTCTCTAAAGATGAATGAAATCGTCCCGTGGCAGCAATAAAAGTAGCAGTAGTGTCAATCCCAGGCTCATCTAAAACGTGAACCCGGCGGACTGCAGGCTGTTACCCTAATCCTGCAGAACATTATCATCTTTTCGGGGTACAGGGAGGGGACTGAGGGATATTTGTAAAACCAGGCAGCTCCACCGCCTTGCCATACCAGTGCCACCACGTGAAGGCGTCCATCTCCAACACAGGCAACAGTCATAAGATATAAATGTACCATCGGACTAAAGGTGTAACCAAATTATAAGTAAATACATGAATAAATAAACAAAACTCTTACACCGGCTTTCCCCAAGGTTTCCTAGACGTTTTTTCCCCAGGTAATATTTTTCGAGGAAACACATACCTTCTAAGAGGAAAAAATGTGGAAGAAAAACAACCCGTAAATCAGACTACAAATAACGGGACTTCTGGATCTTTTGGATATATATATTTTTTTGTATTTGACTTATTATTTTATATCCACACTTTGATCTTAATATTTATAAGAGAGAGGGGTGTGAGCTTGAAGCAGGGCAGTGAAATGGCGGGGGACAGGGCAACATGGAGGCGATTTGTTTGTAGCCACCCCTTACGGGATAAAGGTGTCTCCCAACAGATAAACAGATAGATAGATAGATACGCAGATAGACAGATCCTAATATTAGAGCTTCTTATTTAGGTTTAACATCATAACATTACTTTTTTTTGCCATCTAATTTTCTTTTTTTTTTTTTTAGTCTATCCAAACTACTATTTACTCTATGCATTTATTCCATCCTAACTGTCCTTTATTCCATCCTAACTCCTTTGTTCCATCCTAACTCCTTTAATCCATCCTAACTGTCCTTTATTCCATCCTAACTCCTTTAATCCATCCTAACTGTCCTTTATTCCATCCTAACTCCTTTATTCCATCCTGACTCTCCTTTACTCCATCCTAACTGTCCTTAATTCCATCCCAATTGTCCTTTATTCCATCCTAACTGGCTTTTTTTCCATCTCAACTGTCATTTATTCCATCTTAACTGTCCTTTAGTCCATCCTAACTGCCCTTTAGTCCATCCTAAATCTCCTTTATTCCATCCTAACTGGCTTTTTTATTCCATCCTATCCTTTATTCCATCCTAACTGTCCTTTATTCCATCCTAACTGTCCTTTATTCTATCCTAACTGACCTTCATTCCATCCTTACTGTACTTAGTCCATCCTAACTGTCCTTTATTTCATCCCGAAATATTTACTGCTCATTATCACAGCATTACCATACCAATAAAGTAGCATTATTCAGTTAGGCTTTTCTATTTACTGTGTTTTCTAGGATTTTGGAAGATGTTATTAGAAATCTTTCGGTTTGTAAGAAAAGTGAGAAAAAATGGGCATGTTAGGAAATGATAAAAGTGGCTGTTGTGTATATATACGCAAGAACTTATCTTGCTCTCGTGTTCCTGAACTCGATTCTTCTGAATTCTCTACACTCTGGCTTCGGCTTTCCTGTCATTCTCTGACTAAACATATCTGTGCTGTTTACTTATCCCCTAATTCTACTGACTATCAAAAATTCTTCGACTAACTTACTTCTACGATGGAACACATTCTATCCATTTCTCCTTTCTCTGAAATCTCCATTTTAGGAGATTTCAATGTTCACCACCACCTTTGGCTCTCCTCTCCTTTCACTGATCCACCTGGTGAACAAGCCTACATCGTTTCTATCCTTAATGACCTAGAGCAGCTTGTACAGCACCCTACCCGTATCCCAGACCGCCTTGGAAAGAGCTCCAACATACTTGACCTCTTCCTTACAACTAATCCTTCTGCTTACACTGTTACTCTTTTCTCTCCGTTGGGCTCCTCCGATCACAACCTTATCACCTTAACCTGTCCTATCACTCCGGTACAGCCTGTGGACCCTCCAGGGAAACGTCGTCTGTGGCATTTTGGAGCCGCGGATTGGGAGGCCCTCAGGCAGTACTTCTTTGATTTTCCCTGGAATGATTATTGCTTCCATGGCCGGGAGCCATCTGAGTGTGCCTTGCACATTACGGAGGTTATTCTCTCGGGCATGGAAGCATACATTCCTTTCTCGTATCCTTTGTCTAACGCAAGAAAGCCTTGGTTTAATCACGCTTGTTCTAATGCTGTCCACAACAAGGAGAAGGCCTACAAAAGGTACCGGAGCCAACCCACCCCTGAATCACATCATCTTTACGTTTCTGCCCGGAATCATGCTAAGTGTTCTTCGCTCTGCTAAAAATAATTTCATCCGTACTAAATGCTCTCAACTCTCCAACTCGAATTCTTCCCGCTCCTTCTGGCACCTTGCCAAAAACCTTTCTAACAACTTTACCTCATCATCCTTCCCTCCTCTTTTCTACTCTGATGGTTCTGTAGCTATTTCTTCTACTGATAAAGCAGATCTCTTCGCACAGACTTTCTCCTCCAATTCCACCTTAGACAATTCAGGTGCTGTTCCTCCATCATTTCCCCCCTCTGACTTCCTCATGACTGACATTAAAATTTCTTCAGCTGATGTATTTTCTGCCATCACTGGCCTCAATACTAACAAGGCATATGGGCCTGATGGAGTCCCTCCTGTTGTTCTCAAGAACTGTGCTTCTGTGCTTACACCCTGCCTAGGCAAACTCTTTCGCCTTTGTCTGTCAACTTGTACCTTTCCTTCTTGCTGGAAGTTTGCTCTCAATTCAGCCAGTCCCAAAGAAGGATGACCATTCCCAACCCTCCAACTATCGTCCAATTGCTTTAACGTCCTGTATTTCAAAAGTTTTCGAGTCAATTCTGAATAGAAAAATTTTAAGGCATCTTTCCTATCACAACCTTCTTTCCGATCGTCAGTATGGGTTCCGTCAGGGACGCTCCACTAGCGATCTTCTCACCTACCTTTCAGACTCCTGATCATCCTCCTTTCGGGACTTTGGCAAAAACTTTGCCATTGCACTTGACATCTCAAAGGCTTTCAATCGAGTCTGGTTATAATCTTTAATTTCCAAACTGCCCTCTTACGGTTTCTATCCTTCTGTCTGTCCTTCGTAGCTAGCTTCCTTTCTGGTCGTTCTATAGCCGCTGTTGTAGATGGCCACTGTTCTTCTCCTAGATCTATCAACAGTGGTGTTCCTCAGGGCTCTGTCCTATCACCAACTCTCTTCCTTTTATTTATCAATGACCTTCTAAGCTGTACATCTAACCCTATCCACTCATACGCTAATGACTCCACCCTTCACCTTTCCATTCGGTTCCCGCAACGCCCATCTCAACAGTTACTTCAACAAACAAGGGATATGGCTATGGCACACGTAATGTCTGACTTGGCTCGTATCTCTGACTGGGGTAAAAATAATATGGTTGTTTTTAACGCATCTAAGACTCAGTTCTTCCACCTATCAACCCAACAAAATCTTCCACAGGTATACCCACTAATGTTTAATAATATTCAGCTTAATCCTGCATCATCCTTGAACATGCTTGGGGTTTCATTTACTCGGGACTTATCTTGGAAAGATCATATTACATCTCTTGTAAAATCTGCTTCCAAGAGACTGGGTGTGCTAAGCTGACTCCATTCCTTCTTTACCCCTACACAACTGTTGACTCTATAGGGTTTTATCTGCCCCTGTGTGGAGTACAACTCTCATGTGTGGGGAGGCTCCCCACATACAGCTCTTCTCAATAGGGTGGAGTCAAAGGCTTTTCGTCTCATTAACTCTCCTCCTCTTACTGACTCCCTTCAACATCTGTCTCTTCGCCGCACTGTTGCATCTTTATCTCTTTTCTATCGCTACTTTAATGGTCACTGCTCCTCTGAACTGCCTGCATGCATTCCTCCACCTTTACGACGGGCGCGTAGCACCCGTCTAGCAGCAAACTCTCATCCCATTTCTGTCCAACTCTCTAATGCAAGAGTTAACCGTTACTCCCAGTCCTTCATTTATGCAACAGGTCAACTCTGGAACTGTCTCCCTCTGTCTGTATTTCCTGCTGCCTATGATCTCCAGTCTTTCAAAAGCAGTGTGTCCAGGCATCTCGAAATGAATGGATCTTGAATTTGGCTCACTATTGTATTTTTTTTTTCTTGGAGGGAACTGTTATTGCGGGCTCATGGCCTTCGGTTCCTTCTTCCTTGCATTAAAAAAAATTATAATAAAGGAATATTGAGAAACGTTAAGATATGATGATGATGATGTTTTGAGAGAGAGAGAGAGAGAGAGCCACCTACCTTTGCGAAATTTCAAAAGTCTCTATATCCATGTCCAATTATCTCAATACGATTAAGGACAGAGGATACACACACACACACACACACACACACACACACACACACACACACACACACACACACACACACACACACACACACACACACACACACACAAGATATCATTTTCCTAACCAGATTAACCTCCCATCACACAATTATTCCAACAGAGTCCCCCCATGCATCAACCCTACCCCCTCTACCCCACCCCCTCCATTATCCTACCCCCTCCTACCCATCCCCACCCCTGAACCACTCCCCTCCCACCCTCACACCCACCTCCACCACATTCCATCCACTTACCCCACACGCACCCCCCAACAAACAACCCCCACCCCATCCAGCTTACTCCAAATCCACCCCCAACCAACCCCCAACCCCATCCACCCACCCGAACCCATCCCACCCTATACTCACCACACCCCCACCCAACCCCATCTTCACCTCCATCAAACCCCCCCACCCTAGCGCCCATTACACCTAACCGTCCCACCCCAGCACCCCAATTTCACCCCCACCTAAAGACCCCACCCCATCTCCCCGATCCCATCATCCCATCCCCCTACCATTACCCCCTCCACCCCAGCCCACCTCTAAAGAAAAAAAACTGGGGAACTGTATTACACCTGATCATTGGATTATTCGGGCAGTCTCCCCCACCATCACTCAATCATCTGGCTGTCCTCCCACTCACACAGATGGACAGATAGATAAACAGGCTGATAGATGAAGCCCTCTCAGAAGGATAGATGGATAGAGAGATAGACAGACAGGTGAAGCCAACTGAGATTGATGGTAAAATAAATGGATGTTCCCCAGGCAGGCAGATGCTCTTCATTCAGGTGTATAGATAGATTGATAGATAGAGAGACAGATAGACACAGAGAGAGAGAGACAGATAGATTGATGTTCCCAACTCACACAGGTAGATAGATATATGTCCCTCCCTTAAACAAACAGATAGATATATGTTCTTCAGTTGGTCGCATGGGACAACAGATAGATGTTTCCCACTCAGAAAAGAGGACAGATGCATAAATATTCCCTATGTAGTCAAATGGATAAACAAATACGACATGCGGCCTCCACTCAGATAGACAGACAGACAGATAGACAGACAGACAGACAGATAGACATACAGACAGACAGACAGACAGATACACAGACAGGTTGATAAAAGTCCCCCACTTAGACAGATGGAGAAATCAATGTGTTTTTCCTATTCAAGGGACAGACAGAGACATATTCCCTACTTCAAGCGATAGACAGACTGATAAATGTTCCACCATCAAGAGGACAGATAGGCAGAAACATGCTTCCCACTCCGACAGATGTGGAGACAGACATACAGCATACTCACAAGTCAGACATATTGACAGACAGATAAAGACACTGATTGATAGATATACATACAGACAAACAAATAGATGTTCTCACTCAGGCAGATAGAAAGACACGCAGACACGGGATCATACTCACAGACACACAAACACTCTCTCTCACTTTCCTTTACTGTCTGTCTGTCTGCTATTTTGGACAGCTCACATACCCCTCCCCCCCTCTCTCTCTCTCTCTCTCTCTCTCTCTCTCTCTCTCTCTCTCTCACACACACACACACACACACACACACACACACACACACACACACTCGATTACCCAGCCCCTCCCTCTCCGCCCTTGTACGCCTGTTGGGTAAAGTGAATTGGGACGGACGGATTGATTTACGGATTGAGTGACAGTTGCCGTAGCTCAGCCGAAGCAGGGGAAAGAGACGAGAGGGGAGAGGGAGAGGGGAGAAGGAGAAGGGAGAGAGGAGAGGGAAGGGTGTGAGGGAAGAGGGAAAAGGAGAGGGTAGGGAAACAGATACGGGGAAAGCTAAAAGAGAGGGTTCGGGAAGGAGGGAGGGCAAGAGTGAGATGAGGGGGGAAGGTGAGAAAGGAGAGGGAAAGGAAAATGTGTAAAGGGAAAGAGTGGAAAGAGAGTGGAGAGTGCGAGGGGAGAGAGAAGAATGAGAGTGGAGAGTATGAGGGGACAGGGAGGGGAGGAGGACTGGATGGGATGAGAGTTGGAAGAGGGGAGGAATGAAATAGTGGAGAGGAAGGGAACAAGGGGATGAGGGAGCTACGTACGTAATGGAAAGGATGTGAGCGTGAGGACGAAAGGGTGAGAGAAGAGGGAGGGGAGGAATGAAGGGGGAGGGGTGAAAAAGAGGTGGAGGGGAAAAGTAACACATGAAAGTAATACAAAGGGTGTGTGTTAGGAAGAGAGATTGGGGGAGTGATGGAGAAGGAGTGAAAAATGAATAATAGGAAAAAGTTGAGAAGGTGAAGGAAGAGGATGGAGCTGAGATGGAGAGTGCATGAGAGAGTATGAAGGAAGTACAGAGAAGAGTTTAAGAGAAATAAGGAAGGGGGAGACTGTGACAAAGGAGAATGAAAGGATGTAGCAAAGATGAAGAGGGTGGGATGGAGAATGCAGTGGAGGAGAGAAGGTGAAGGAGTAGGGTGAGACAGCGACAAGAAGACTGATAAGGTTGGGAGAAATGGTGAAGCAGGGAGAGAAAAGGCAACAGGAGTAGTGGAGAGAGTGGAAGAGAGGATGAAGGAAGAAAGCGAGACAGTGACAAGAGGAAATGAAGGAAGAAATAGTATTGGAAATGCATTACACTTGATTATTAGGTTATTCGGACAGCCTCCCCCGTCACCACTCAGACAAATGAACAAAAAGAAAGGTAAATAGACAGAAGTTGCCCACTCAAACTAATAGACAAATAGATAGATAGACAGGCAGATATACAGACACAGATAAAAGTAGGGGGAGGCGGTGGCTGAATCGGTATAGAGGCGGCCTGCAGTCCTGATGGACCCAGGTTCGAATCCCCGCTGGGGCAGGGAACAGTTTAAGGATTTGAATTTCATAAAAAGCAGACTTTCCTAATCTACCAGATGACCCGCCGACATGTCGTAAAAATACCCCCGCTAATACCAATACACCAGTCCTCTATGAGGCAGCCCTAGCATGTATTCAATATGGACGGTGGGTGTTAGCGCCGAAGTGGTGACATATGGAGGTGTAGGAGGACTACTGGGCCTTGGGATAGGCTACTGTCCCCGAGATACAGGCCCTGAAGCCTTTGCCCAGAGTCGGGGAAAAAAAAAAAAGATGGATAGACAGATATTTACCACAACACTGAAGAGAGAGAGACAGATAACTCTACTCTCACGACAGCTCATACAGAAACACATTTTTCTGCGACTCCCCGTCAGTATATCTGTCTGTCTGTCTGTCTGTCTGTCACACACACACACACACACACACACACACACACACACACACACACACACACACACACACATACACAACACATTTTTCTGCGCCTGCCTGTCAGTCTATCTGTCTGTCTGTCTGACTGTCACACACACACACACACACACACACACACACACACACACACACACACACACACACACTCTGTATCTTATATGCACACTCAACCTATTTCATATTTACACACCTAACAGTAACGAAGAGGGTAGGAGAAAGAGTGAAAGAGGAGGGTGAGACAGACACACAAAGTAATGAAAGAATAAGAGAGGAGGTGAAGGTGAAGAAAGAGTGTAAGAATAATGAGGAGGGGGAAGGGCGAAGGAGGAAGAAAAAAGGGAATAAGTAATGAGAGAGAGAGAGAGAGAGAGAGAGAGAGAGAGAGAGAGACTCTCAGGCTCCTACAATGCACTCTCAGCTGAATAAAATCACCTGGCGTTAGTCTGAATAATGCACAAGAGCTGCCCCGACCGTGAGACCCATAATCTGTGTGGCATCGGAGGCTCAACACATCTTCCTTAGCGATTTATTTTCTGCGCTATAGTATTCCCTTGTATTCTGCTTGTGTTGGTATAATATCAGCATAGGTCGTACTTGAAATATACAAGGGGATACTTAGGTGTGTTGTCCAGAATAAATTGCTAGAGAAGAGATGTTACGTAATCCCCAAAGCCACTTAGTACAGGACCCTAAGACTATACTGTATCCGAGTGTAAGATAAGGATAACAAGAGGCCTCCCCGCAGCCTCCCAAATCCCTAGAGGCAGAGTCGGCATGAAAGAGTGAGAATCGGCGTGAATGAGTGAGAAGGACCACCCGGTATAATGCTTAGAAAAATCACTATCGCTAATTTCTCCTTTATATTCTGAAAGTTGATAAAACTTTGATTGTCGATATTTTGACCTACTCTCCATTATCTTATATTTTTGGCCGTACCGGCTACTTATGATCAATCAATCAATCAATCATTTCCTGTGGCACCCTCGGGGATGCATAGGGCCTCGATGAACTCACACCACCACATCCTATCTTGTGCTAACTCCTCAAGATCTCCCCAACACTCATCTCCAGCTTCCCGTCTCATTGTCCTCACCCACGCCTCTTTTGGCCTTCCTCTACCTCTCCTACCAAGTGCCACCCACCCTGGTGTACCTCGTACTATTCCCTGTCTCCTATACACATGTCCTAACCACTTCCATCGTGAGAACCTAACATATTCATCGACCGGCTGCACTCCCGTTATTTCTCTAATTCTACTATTTGGTATCCTTTCCCACCACTTAACTCCTAATATTCTTCTAAGTGCTTTACTTATGATAATGGAACATAAAGATGAAACCGTACGTAATGAAAGAAAAGCATTTGGGAGCCGAATACTAATCGCCCTCCAGAATGTGCTGTTGGCCAAGCTACAAGCGCTGTTTCCCCGGGGGGAGGCTGGGGGCGGCGCCCCCCCCATGAGGGGGCTGTGGGGCGGGGCCCCTCCCAGGAGAAGACCGGGGGATGGGGACCCCCGGGAGGAGGCCGGGAGGTGGGGCCACTCTGGAGGGCTGTGGTGCGGCGGGGGGAGGGGAAGAATTTGGTCATATCTTGATACCCTGAAGGTTTCATGTTGACAGCTCAAGCCGTTCTTGAAATATAAAGGTGGTAAAGGTGGACGATAAAAGATAGTTGACCCTTGGTAGCCATTTTGGGGACCCTGACCTTGAGCCAGAGGGCCCATTGTAGAACTCGTCCAGGATTTTGGTCATATCTTGATACTCTGAGGGTTTCACGTTGGTAGCTTAAGCCGTTCATGAGATATAATGGGAACACACACACACACACACACACACACACACACACACACACACACACACACACAGCCGCGGGTAAAAACTTTTTCGCTCCGCCTTTGTAAAGCAGGGCGATAACAAAGAAATTCACCGTACTGTGAACAGCAACAACGATTACAGTGAAATCATCAGGCGAGTGGGTGAGAATAATTTTCGTCAGCATTACACAGTCGATCAAAAAACTACCGTACAGGAGGGTCATGGTGTAAAAAATGATCAATATAACTTGCTAAGTCACATGAAGATTATTCTCTTATCATCTGAACATGCATAAAATAACAATACCGACCAGACGATATCACAAGCAAACGGCACACAGCATCCTTATGTTTGAAATTTACATGAAAGGAATAAATCACACAGACTTTTACAACAGGTATTGTCCCTGACGTCAAAGTGGTTCGCGCGAAATGTACACTAATACTTTTTCAATCGATTGTATGCAGAACGGCCATCACGGCATTTTTCACCGTAAAAGATGAATGGTAAAACATATAGCGGTACTTCACTATCTTTTTATGTCACTCTCTTATTGTATGCTCCGCGATGTGCATGATAGCAGAAAAAAAAATGTCAGATTTCTATTATTCAGTCATGAACGTGTTATGTGTAGCTAAGGTGCTGGACACTTACCCAAACAACATTTAAATATTAGCACTTCATCACAGGCCATCACAGTGCAGAGTAATATTTTCCACAAGTAATGGGATTGGTGAGGGAGGATGCGAGAGACGTAAGAATTATGGAATGTATCTATGTATATACTGTACATAGAGAGAGAGAGAGAGAGAGAGAGAGAGAGAGAGAGAGAGAGAGAGAGGGAGAGGGGGGAGGGAGGAAAGGTGTAAGAGGGACAGAGCACACAAGCACTATTTGCTGGTGGTGAAATGTGGGGAGTATGGGAGGAGGGGATGTGGGGAGGGGGAGGGGGATGTGGGGGGAGAGGCAAAAGGTTGGGGGACGGATCCAGTGACGGACTGAATGTGGATAGGATGGTTCAAATTAATACAGGGAAATGGAGAGAGAGGAGAAAGGAAGCGAGAGGGGTGAGAAAAGGGGATGCGAGACGTGAGTGGATGGGATTTAGAGAATACTGGAAGTAGAAGATATATATATATATATATATATATATATATATATATATATATATATATATATATATATATATATATATATAGAGAGAGAGAGAGAGAGAGAGAGAGAGCGAGAGAGAAACGCCAGGGATGTATTTTATTTGAGCTAACTCTCTCACAAAGGCACTTCGTAACGAAAAGGTTTGTTGACATGCAAACTATTGTGTCCTCTACAGAAAAAGAAATCGAAAAGGAAATAAAAAAACGTACCGACTGAAGGGGGTACAACAGGAAAACCAACAGGTACTATAAAGGAACTACAGAAGATATCAAAAACAGCAAAAAGTAAAGAATAAAAGAATATAAAAATAATTAAAGAAAAAAAACAATAGAACAATTCTGTTTAAAGGGGACACAACAGAAAAAAGCAACAGGTTCTCCAGAAAAGAATGCAAGTATGAGTATAAAAACTGTACAATTTAAAGAGGAAATACCATGTACAGCAACATGCACACAATTATAAATATTCACGGTACTGTAGTGAACCTTTCTAGGAGACAAAACTGTTACAAAAACGTAATATGTGCCGTTTGAAGGAGCCACATGCGGCAAAACAAAAGGTATTATAAATAAAGGACAGGAGAACATAAGAATAGAAATAAAAAATAAAATAAAATAAGCACCGTTTAAAGGGGTCAAGACAGGTTAAAACTAACAAACATCCAAAGAACGCATACCTCCACCAATGCCACGGCCATTAAAAAGGATCCGAATCCGGATCCGCCCTCAAATTTGATCAATTCTTTATCGGCCCATAGCGCACCCTTCCACAAAATTTCATTGAAATTCATAGAAAACTTTCGGAGATAATGTGCGGGATACTCCGGATCCGGATCCGGGTTCGCCCCTAAACTGAATCACTTCTTCCTTGGCCCATGGCCTACCCTTCCACAAAATTTCATTGAAATTCACTGAGAAATTTTGAGGATATAGTCTGGACAAACAGACAGACAGACAAACATAGGTGAATAAATAATCTCCTCCAACGGAGGTAAAAATCAAATGAAACGACAAAAAAGTATCATCAGAGGGACTCACAGGCAAAGCAACGGTACAGGAAATGTTTGCGGGTGACCTTTAATGGGCGAGGTAACACTCCCTGGGTCTCGTCTTTATTAATTCAGGTTATGTTATTATTATTATTATTATTAGTAGTAGTAGTAGTAGTAGTAGTAGTAGTAGCAGTAGTAGTAATATTAAGCTAACAGGAAAGTACCCTAGGGTAACCCAAGTCTATCTATCTATCTATTGCCACACACCATAATCCCGTAAAGGGTGGCCATTTGACACTGAGTTAGTTGTTTTACAGGGAGGGGCACCAACCCTCCACCAACCCACTTGTTGACACGCAGGGAGCACGTATGGTTTGGTTATATGGTACTTGTGACAAATATAAATGACCCTGATCTATTTTTAAAGGTCATATACTCATTTTTGGGGCAAAAACTGCATCCCTGAAACTGAAATATCTCTGAATTAATTGAGATACAGCTATCTGGTTGAGAATCCTATGATAAAAAAATGTGTGCTGAGAATATTAGTTGAATATTTTGCCACTTGTCCTAGTGGAAAGTATTGAATTCACATCTGCTGTGTTTTCATTGTGCACGTTTTAGAGAAAACCACAAAAGCTGTAAAGCTGTAACTTTACAGAACTATAACTGTGGTCCTTCTTATTATCTGACAGGAATACAGTTACAGTTATGCATACAGTTAGCCAGTTATTGAGACAAATGTAAAATGTACCAATGCGTTCTTCCACACCTTTGTCTTCAGATCTTGTTGATATTACACAAGAAGCTACTTTAGGTTAATTTAAGTACATGTTCTAAATATGAATGACCCTGAACTACTTTTAAAGGTCACTGCCTTGTTTATGATGCCAAAATGTCATGCCTTGTACTGTATACTATAAATAGTTACGGTGAAGGTTCCTTATCGTGGCACCACAATAGGTAAATAAGTAACTAATTATTATTATTTTTATTATTATTATTATTATTATTATTATTATCATTATCATTATTATTATTCTTTACCAGCTACTGCCTGGTGGTAAGTGGTGGTGACCATCATCTATTTACCTGATGTAGAGCTTCCTATTTCTTCCTTGACGTTCATCATTCCCTTTCTCTTTCTCTCATCTTTCCATCCACTTTTGTTACCCTTCTTTGCACTTCAGGTCACTCAACACCAAAGGTGTCAAACTGGCGGTCCGCAGGGCCACAAGTGGCCCTCGAAGAGGATAAAAAATTGGCCGCAATGACTTACAAAAAAAAAAAAAAAAATGAGAAATAGCAAACGGAAAATCCCATAAAATTTCATACGATCAGGTGAACAAATATGACAGCACTGTTAGGAAATATTTATTGGTAATTTTACTGATAAAAATACTATTTCAATAATTTATTGGTGAACGAATATGTCACGAAACTTATTTAAATACTGTCAATAACATGAAGCAGAAGCCAATGCCACTGCAAAGGGTAGAAGGCGTACCGAATTTCTCCGAAGGTTTGAATAGTCAGCGGCTTTGCCGTATTATATACTACAGTTTAGGTAGACTTGGCCTTCAGACGAGCAACAGAAGTGAAGTGTGGCCCTTTGGAAGGATTGAGTTTGACACCACTGCTCTACACTGACTGACAACTTAATGGTTTCCTGTAATCCAGGACACCATTAATAAAGCTAGCTGGGTGGTAGCCATATCACCAAATATCCGGATAAAGTGGAGCCTACGATGGAGTCTTGTTAACTGGGTGGAGACGGAAATGCATCATCCATCCAGGAACCAAACCTCCACACTCTTCCCCCCTCCTCACTACTATGGTGAGGCGCTGTCGATCACAGAGAAACATCGGTTCACTACACGGGACGGCCCTGCAAGGGCGACTGCTTGCCTGCGGTTGATGAGTCTGCTTGGCTAGACAGACCGAGGCTGCTCTACAACAACAAACAGACGCTGACCCAAACGATTGTATTCAGCCAAGGGTGAGTCATCGGAGCATAAGTGTTAATGCTGCCACCATTAACCCTCACAAGGCAGGGACAACTCTAGTACTACATTAAAGTTAACAACACGTTATTTTATCCAGCTAAGAGGGAGTCACCAGAGCTTGAGTGTCAAGACTCCAAATAACCTCTCCGGTTCGAAAACTATCTCCTAAACTGGGTAAAATCGTCTGGTATTTGCAGGACTAGAACACAAAACTCCATCGTCGTGAAAGGCATATCTCGATAAATGATCTGACCTTTCTCCAGCCTCTAACATCATTTAGTTTTTCATTTCACATTCATCGAAAACTGCGATCTCTACCTTTCGAGCAGTAACAGCAGACAACACAAGATTATGATGCTAGTCACAAGGAAGTGCTATGGAAAGGATGTACAGCCATAGCACTGTCTCATTCTGCCAAAATAAGCTACGTGAGATAAGCTGCAAAATGACGAAAATCTGTGCCAAGTTAATGTACAGGAACTATAGGCAATTTTAACCCCTTCACATCAATTACAAGCTTCCCTTTTTATCAGCACAACCACTATAGGTGTTTTCATTTGGCAGAACTGGGTCACTCTGACCACCTGAACAGTAAATAGTGGTTGCATAAAAGTCAATTAGCCTTAGTTATGAAAGAATGAGTCTCCTTGGTTATTAGTTAAATTAAACCTCCAGTCTCATTACACTTGGCAATCATCTGAGCAAAACAAAGGCCAGGGACGTTTGTCAGGTGAAGGCAAACGGACTACAGATGTCTTTACTCTATGTTGGAATGTTGTCGTTGTGAAGAAGCTAAAAAATCGATCCTTCAATAAATAAATAAATAAATAAATATAAAGAAAAAAATCGACTCTTCAAAGTTTACCATGATATTTCTGTTTCATTTTGGACACCCCAAGCTTTTTTTTTTTTTTCTTTTTTTAAACTCATCAACCCCACGATGCCAATTTTATATATATATATATATATATATATATATATATATATATATATATATATATATATATATATCATTGCCCTTTCTTGGCGATTTAACTCAACCCTCTAACCCCAGAACCTCACTTATCTTCTTGTTATCTCCAATTTGGCTCAGGAGAGACTCTTCGAACTGGAGGGATTAGATATAGCCTTCAGTAATCCCTTCTATGCGGCTTTTCCTACCTTGAATAAAATCGTCTGGAGGTATCAGGAAAACACACACACACACACACACACACACACACACACACACACACACACACACACACACACACACACACACACTGGATTTACGGGATTAACTCAGGACTGCTCTAGCAAACTTAATGGGTTACACAAACGTATCAGGTGAGGAAGAAAAAAAAATACAAGAAAGGAGGGAGTCTGGCGAAGTTAATGGCAGGAAGGTACGAAGACAAAAGAAATAAACAGCAGGAGAAATAAAAACGAGAGTGAATGGAGCGAGAAATGAGTGAGGGAGGAAAAAGGCGACAGAGGGGAAGGAGAGCGAGGAAACACGGAAAAAGAGAAACCAAGATTACGCAGGGGGAATATGATAATGACAAAAGGGCTCTTCATTAAGTACACGAATATTCCTTTCAAAATATCCTAAATTACACTTACACGAATATTCCTTTGAAAATACTCTAAATTATACTTAAGCCCCTAAAATCGATGAAGCAGTTTATATTTCATTCTTGCTACTATGAGACAATTTTATTTAGGGAAAAAAAAAAACACGAGTAGAGGGAGGGGGGGGGTAATGAAGGTGAAATCCAACCCCCCATTGTCAAAAATTCGCTCCGAAATTAAGTAATATCGCCTGAATGTATCTAGAATATAATAAATAATGGCTCAGCGGACTCCAGGGGTTAAAGAGAGAGAGAGAGAGAGAAAAAAAAAAGCTTTCTAACGCTGCCACCAGTCTTGATACTACATGTTCATTTTCAAGAAGCATGATATTTAACAAACTAATCCTGTCACTCACACACATGGATATAAACACATTCAGACACGTGTACATGTGCTACCTATCTCCCTATCCATGTATCTCTTTATCTGCTTTTTATCTACTTACTGCCAGCAGCTGAATCTTATTAGGCGTGACCCCGAAGAACGACCACTATAGTTCTTGTAATTTAACTTGGCGCAAACTTTCATCCTTTTACAGCGAAGATGGCAATTTCAGGCCATGTTAAAATGCAAAGACAATATGCTTTTATGTCAAAACACAGCGTCCTCCTAGCCCTCGTCCTCGTCCTCCTCTTCCTCCTCTCACATACCCTAATACAGAATGTTTATTTTTACCCGATGGAATGATGCCACCCCCACAACTAATTCGTACTTTCCATAAAATTCAATGACTTTTGGTTATGAGGTAGGAATGAGTCTCCTTGGTTACTAGTCAAATTGGCCCTCCACACGGTTAGGCATCAGGTGAACAGGAAAGGTTGAAAAATCTTGATCAGGTAAAAAGCAAAAAATAAAGCGCTATCTTTTCCTTTCACCTTGATCTCACGCTCCCTCCTTCTCCCTCCCTGCAATCACACTCTCATACACTTTTCAAATCAACTCCTCGCTGTCCATTGCCTTGTAAATTATCATATTAACTTTTCACATCTCTTTCAGGCCCCTCTGTATCTTATTTTTACCTTCTCATTACCGACAGATGGTTATATTCTGCTTAAAAAAAAAAAAAAACTACAAAAACCCTCTAAGAATCAAGAGGATTAACAGGGGGGTCCATATATTAAGCATCTCAATTCTCGTGTGTTGTAGGGACGACTCAGTCAATGTTACCGATTGATCAATTTCTATTTCCCATACACCCCTTTCTTGCTTCATGTTGCTTACTTTGTGACTACTGGCTGCTGGGTTAATTATCCTCTGTTCACCTTAACCTGGCCCACATTTCGGTCCTATTATGGCTTATTTCCCATAGCTCAGTGGCAGAATAATGTTATGACTCTACAGTAAGGGTCGGGGAGCTTTTTTAGGATACTGCCCAAAAATTCATTTGAGTAAAATGAAAATAACCCAAGACTTGATAGTAAACAAAACACAAGCCAATTCTGTGTACACATCTGTCAATACTACGGCGGCGAAGAAACAAATATTATGATGCCTGATACATGGTTTTATATCCTGTTCACTAAAACTTTACCACTAAAACTTACATCATTTATGTGAAAAATCAGCAATATACCGCACGCATTACCTCTCATACCGCAAGCATTACGCCCAAAACTTTTAGATTTACCCCATTTGGGATAATTTATTACTGTTCCCCGGCATCTGCCCTACAGCCCGTCCACAGTACTTCTTTGAGACAAGCATAGTTTTCAATGGTTAATCCACTGTTGCACCTGAGCAGTGGAAAAGAAGTGGACAGTTACAGACCAAGTTAAAGTGAAGAGAGAGTAGTAATTTCACAAAGCGCCAAATATGTCTGCGATTCTCACACCACCAGACTTAGCCATCCCCTCAAAACAAGAGAACTGGGCTTGTATTCTCGTTGGTTAAGGAAACTTCCTAACACCTCTTCCAAAGCGATTTATTTTGCTATTTACTCCTTACTGCCTTTTTCTGTCATTCAAATACAGCACCACTATTTCAGCATAATAAAAACATGTAAACTGATGCTGACTATTCGAATCTAAAAATAAATCGATGTGGAAGAGGTGGTAGGGAGTTTCTTTTACAAAACATATGGACCACCCTGTATATCTTCTGCTGGTTCACTGATAGAATTTACCAGCGTGATTGACAGTCTCCCCTTGCACGTGTACAGTATATTTATCTCCCAGTAGGGTCTAGGAAGAATGTTAAAGGCTTAAATAATGCTGCGTACTCAGATAGCAAGTGTGTGTGTGTGTGTGTGTGTGTGTGTGTGTGTGTGTGTGTGTGTGTGTGTGTGTGTGTGTGTGTGTGTGTGTGTGTGTGTGTGTGTGTGTGTGTGTGTGTGTGTGTGTGTGTGTGTAGAATGTCAGCAATGCAATAAACAATGCTGTCTATGGGAAATAATGAAACAATATCAAAAGCTTAAAACTAAAAATAATAGCTGAGATGTATAAAACGCTGAAGACAGAATTTATGTGAAGAAAGATACTATGACAGAAAAAAGAGGAAAAGAGGGAAGCAGGAAAAACAGGAATGGTAAGGCGAAATAATAAGAGGGAAGAGGAGTGAAAGATAAGAGACGAAAGGAAACAAAAGGATTTTAAAGAAGAGAGAGAGAGAGAGAGAGAGAGAGAGAGAGAGAGAGAGAGAGAGAGAGAGAGAGAGAGAGAGAGAGAATCAAGAATGAAAAAAAAAAAAGTATGAGGGGAAAGGGGACGATAATAAAGAAATGGAAAAATACAGTAAAAAACAAAAAAACAAAAACAAAATTGGAGTACAAGGGTATTGAGAAGGAAAAGCAGGAAGAAAAAATGAAAAAAAATATTAGTAAAAAATGGGAAGAAAAAATGAGAACGAAATATGAAAAATTAATACGTGAATAAAAAAAAAAATCACGTGAAGACAGGAACAGAAGAAAGTTCGACGTGGCAAGAAAAAAGTGAGTGAGGGAAGAAAGAAAATGTCAGAGTAAAGAAAAAGCAAACGTTAAATAAGATGGAGAAAATGATGAGAGAAAATGGAAGAAGGGAGATAGAAGAGGAAGAAGTAAAGGAGGAACTGAAAAAGGAAGAAGAAACAGGAGATGAGAAAGGAGGAGAATGAAGGGAGGGTACGAGAGAGGGGGAGAAATTTTAAAACGCTAGGGCGCAAAAAAGAAAAAATATATATGAACGAAGTGAAAAGGAAACACGACAAACAATGGACAGAAAAGGAATAATAGACACAAAACAAAAAAATTAAAAAAAGAGGAAGAAACTAAAATCCACATATGAAACTATAATGAAGAAAAAGCACCAAACATCAAATATATATGCGTAGGATTCCATGGTCTTGAATGGTGTGTGAATGACTGTCTGGCTTACTTCACTGGGCATGTTGTTTCTAATACTCCCACTTTACTATTTCCTCTTTTTCCTTGTTCTCATTCTACTGTACCTTACACCATGCATAGGCAAGAAAAAAGGACAAAGGCAACAACAACAACAACATCTACGACGACGACGATGACGACGACGACGACGACGACGACGACGATGCAGAAAATAAACTAAACTCATCAAAAAAAATAAAAAGCCTTAAAATAACCTTTCTCAAAAATCTCGCCGGAGAAACTGTATAAAAAAGAAAGATCAGGGAAAGAAAAGAGGTGAAAGAAGATACTGTTACCAGAGAGAGAGAGAGAGAGAGAGAGAGAGAGAGAGAGAGAGAGAGAGAAACAAGAAAAAAAACGAAATGGGCGTGAGAAGACGAAATAAAAGCATAAACTAAAAACATAAAAGTGAACAAGATAAACGAAAGTAAATACATATCGGTAAGAAAAGAAAATAATGAAGAAATGAGAAAATATAAGGAAGGAGCACATGAAGAGGAGGTGAAAGTGAATAATGGAGAAAGTGGGGGCAGGGATGTGAATGAATAATAAGATCAATAAGGAAGAAAACGATGAATAAAGACGTGGAAACTAAAAAGCAGGAGTACAATCAGCTAAAGTGAAAGTAAATATCGGAGACAAAAGAGGGAGAGAAAAGAAAAATGGATATAGAAAAAGAGGAATGAAAATTTTAGTAGAAGCACGAGGAGCGTTTTTGAGACAGGTGGGATAAACAATGAAAGAATAGAAAGGGAAGAAAAAGTTTAAAAAATGAGAACAAGAAATGAAATTGAATACCGAATAGAAAAATACGAGGAAAAAAAATAAAAATATCAGAAAAATGAGACAGCAGGAGAAGGGGTGGTAAAAGGTGAATACTGGAGACAGAAAAGGAGGAGAGAGAGGAAAAAAAAATAAGTAAGAAAGAGGCAGGTAAAAGCAAAAAGGGAGGCGAGATGAGAGGGTGTTGATCAAAGATGAAGAGAAGGATAGAAGGTATGAGGTTAACATTTTCATTACGATGACCAATTAATTACATTTTTATTGCCACTGCTATATGATTCATTCACCTTCAAAAATATCGATTTGCAGTATTAGTGCTGGGAGGACCAGAAAAAAATGCCACAAATATAAATTATTTTTAAAGAATTTCGTGGCCCCATATGTTTGTTTTTGTGACATGCCATCGTAATACACAGATCTGGGAGATCTGTCGCATGTTTACGCCCCACGTATAACAAACTAAAGTTGGTGCCCAATAAGAGCACCGTTCCGGCTCGCATAATTACGGTTCAGCACCACCGCCCTCAGCCAGGCAGCCCTAGTGGCATAGGTTAGGTTCGGTTAATAAAAAAATAGGTAACATTGCCTGGGAAACACACTGAACATACTTCCGAGAACAACCTATGGTTAGTTCTGAAACGACGGGGATAGCGTCGTTCCCGGCTGACGTTCCGGTGGTGGTGCTGAACTGTATTACAGAAGGGAAATATGCTTCCGACTCAGGCATTCACTTAATCTCTGCAAAGTTTTGGATCACATGTCTGCATATATCCGACGGGATGGCTCTGATGAAATTTGTGATGGAGGTCTTAGGTTTTGTGTCCTTAAATTGACCCCATATAAACATCGACCTGAGCATACCCCAAATCATGAGGGTTGACGTCGGGAGAGTGAGGCGCCTAAAGGTTTTCCGTCCTTCCTGAGACTACCTTGTCACCAAATTTCTGTGCCAGTAGTTCAAGCGTTAAATTTGCAGCATGAGGTGTCGCTTCAGCGGCATAAACCACTGTCGGTTGATAACGATTACTCGGCGATGGCTGATACACGCATAAAACTTGTGGATTATGGCGCGATAATTCTCCGGGATCACTGTTAATCTCTGTCCATCACCTTATTCAACCCACTAAGGGCCCATGATTGTCTTGGAGTTCACGGCATATCAAGCTATAACTTTTGAGCTGTGCAAAGGTCGTCGCAAAACCTGATCAGGTGACTGAGTTCACGATTACACAGTTCTCTGAATTCACCATTTCATCCAATGAATGTGGGCCTCATCAATGAACCAAACACTGTCGATCCATTCCTGGTCGTCTTCCATCTTGGTACTGAACGAATTACACATTACTACTCGAGCTGTTTTGTCCTCTGCTGTTAACTTATGCTTTATCTGAATGATGAATGGGAATGACTTTAGGGTCAGTTTCAAAATACGACGGATGCTTGTTCTATTTAAACCCAATTTAAGTGATCGCCGTTGGCTGGATTTTTTTTTTTTTTTTTTTTTTGGGGGGAGGGGAATTTGTGTCGCAGATTGACGGGCTTTACTAATGTTTTCTGGATCGGCCGAACTGCCCTTTGTTTACATTGTACACAGTTTTCTCGGTTTCGAATTTCTTCACAACCTTCCAGACTGTCTATCGGGTGCCTTTCAAATCCCCGAATGACAATATGCCCGTTGAACTTTAACAATCGATTTTGTTTCTAGGTAGAATTACACCAGTTTTTCTTTTTGTTCTCCGGTGAGCGACATACTGATTCACTTGCCCTTCAGCATACAAGCTAAACTCTCCTTAGTTATGTACAATATCAGAAAAAAAAAAAAAAGTTGAAATATGAAGCAAGGAGAATTAATTTTTACTGTGACCCTTTTACTGGCCCTCACTGTAGTTGTAACCCCTGGCTCATCTGGACGTGAACCCGGTGGACTGCAGGCTGAAACTGTCCTTTTCTCGCAGTACAACATGGAGATATGGGACGCTTGTACAGCTGGGCAGTTCCATCACACTGTTAGATCAGTGCCACCGCATGAAGGCGTCCCTCTCCACCACCTTTTCGACTGGAGGGGGTTAGATATAAAAAAAAAAACTGACACTCACGGGGACTTCCCAGTTTTAGGTACATAAAACAGGCTGAAGTAAACATTAATGTAATACTAAGAGCTGCCCAGTCCATGGAAGGGGTATTGGTGACAGCAGTAACTCTCACGTTCCAATGACCTATTCAGCTTTAATAATAATAATAATAATAATAATAATAATAATAATAATAATAATGGTGTTAGCTGCTGGACTAGGAGAGGGTTAATGATGACACTATTAACAGTCTTAGGCTCCTTAACTCATTCTCACCTGAATAAAACTGACTGGCGTTATATACAATTAAAGTGGGCTTAGTGAGCGCGTGACGAGCGAGCACGAGCCATGTTATCACATACATTATTTCCTTATAATGGTAGTTGAACAATGAAAATATATACTAGAACGAAAGACATTATGTCACATACACACATGCAGACAAAGAAACACACACACACACACACACACACACACACACACACACACACACACACACACACTAGGAAAACTCGGAATTTCATGGTTACTACGCCTTTAAGGGTGAGTTATTAGTTGACTGCTAAATTTAATGAATGAATGTAACATGCAGAAAGATTTTCAACTGTACTTCACATATGAGTGAAGTTATTGGCTTCTGCTTAGCGTGACGGTCGGGTCAGTACATTCTTGTCTGCTTGTACTGTGCCTTCTTTTTATCTTCCATCTTTATATCATTACTTTTCAATCATTTATCAGCCTCTCTCTCTCTCTCTCTCTCTCTCTCTCTCTCTCTCTCTCTCACACACACACACACACACACACACACACAGCTACTCTAGAAAATTAAACAAGGTACAGAAAAAAGTATACTCAAAGAAGTTAAATAACCGACACGACTTTACAGTGTGTGTGTGTGTGTGTGTGTGTGTGTGTGTGTGTGTGTGTGTGTGTGTGTGTGTGTGTGTGTGTGTGTGTGTGTGTGTGTGTGTGTGTGTGTGTGTGTGTGTGTGTGTGTGTGTGTGTGTGTGTGTGTGTGTGTGTGTGTGTGTGTGTGTGTGTGCAGGAAGATAAAAGACGGACATACAAACTACTTTACCAAATGCCATTCCAATTCCTACCTACATCATCTTTTTATAACTGAATCACACTATAAAAATCACAGTTATTTATGAAGTCAGGAATGCGCTATGAAAACAGAAAAATCTACCCTACATCTGGTACCTGTCTTTAATTAGATGTATAAATAAATCACTAGTTTGTAAGAATCTTCTGAATATACCGCCATTCTGCGTAAAAGTATATATCTTTCGTTTAGATGCAAGATATTTTGCTGTGACCAAACTCTTTCTTACAGCATCTTGTTTTCCTCTTATCTTCCTTTAGCCCTCCCTCTTTCTTTATACCTACCAACCTACCCACCTAACTACCTCTCTCTCTCTCTCTCCCTCTCTCTCTACTTCTTTTTCTCCTTCCCCGGTGTATTCTTTCCCCTCCCTCTCACTTCTTTATCTCCTTGTTCCGTTCCCTCTCCCATACCAATTTAATCCGAACGAAATCAAATCATACGTAATATAAAGAAACCAAAGCAAACCTAATACTACACTAATTAAAGTGCGCGCACACACACACACACACACACACACACACACACACACACACACACACACACACACACACACACACACACACACACACACAGAGCGAGCGATCACAGAGATAAATTCAAAAGCACACAAACACAAGCACTACACATACACATTCGGACCGTATCACACACACACACACACACACACACACACACACACACACACACACACACACATACACACGGATCAGACGGCTAAGTGAACAAGCCAGGAGGGAGATGGAGAGGGCGAGGCTGAGAAATGAAAGAGGGAGGTAGAGAGGTGAAGAGGGGAAGAGGCAAGAGGAAGATAATTAAGGGGATCACAGAGACAGACCGAGAGTGGAAGAGGGGAGGAAACTTAATAAAGGAAGTGGAGGGAGAAAAGGAGAAGGAGGAGGGAGAAGAGAGAAAAAGAGGAGGATGAGAGGGAGAGAGGAAAAGTGTTGGACAAGGAGAGAGGGAGAGAGAAACAGGAGGAGGGGAGGGGGAGGAGAGAAAATGTTACAGAGAGAAAAGAAGAGCAGAAGTAAGAAGGGATAAAGAAAGAGAAGGAAAATGAACAGGAAGAAGGAAAAAGGATGATGAAGAGAAGGAGGAGGAAGAAAATGGAGGAAGGGAAAATAAGATAATCTGATGGGGTAAACTACACTCTTTTCACCTAACTTGGCTCAGATGTTCGTCCTTTTGCAGCTTAGGCGAATTCGTGACTAGTGTCATATTCCAGTGTTAATCTATTGCTACACCACAGCATTCAGAATGGACTGATGGCAATTTTAAGACAAATTAAAGTAGCAGGAGTATAGCCACGCGAGAGACCTTATTATACAGTACGTGCATGATGGTGGGATGAAAAGCAGGTGGCTCTCCCCCACCCACACTTCCCTCCGACACGTCTACCTATCTCTCTATAAACAGACGGTTCAGTCCTGGAGGCAGTGCTACAGAAAATCACCTCCAGGTCACCCGGTCCTCTGCTATTAGGCTGCCTTTCCTCCAGCTCACACCAAACTTTTTCATAAACCTCTCCATATTAGCCAACATGAATAATAGAAAAAAATACCATGACTTGTGGAGGGAACCGTGATTTATTTATTTACTTATTTATTTATTTTTTTGTTCGAAAGAAAAAGGATATAAAATGGAATCTGGTTTGTCTAATCTAGGTTCTGAAATTCGATAAATAACCCTTTCAGCCCGAGGACTTCCTTTTCGTTTTACTTTTGCTACTATCAGACGCCTTGACTCAATTCATAAGATTTTTCTCCACCTGTAGAGGATAGGTATGGCCTTCATTAACCTCTTCATTACTAAAGATCTTTTCTAAGTAAAAAAAAAAGGCTCTGGAGGTTGCAAAGTAAATAAATAAATAAATAAATAAATAAATAAATACGTCAACCAACTGAAGGGCTGGCTATTTAATCTCTCATCCTTCCACGCTTCATAAAAAAATGGAGTTGGAAGCTATAATGCCTAAATTGTTACCTACTGGAGCTATATGTGATAAAATAATTACCTTGTGGAACTTAACATACTTAAGTGCTTCCGGTAGTTCATTTTAGAGCTTCCTGGTGAGATTATTAGGCCCTTTTCCTGGGATGACGTTCACGATTGTATTCTTGTTATTACTAAACAATTATAGTCATTTTACGAAAGCCTTTGCGAACTGAAGGGGTGTACAGCCTTCATAAAGCCCTTTTCTAAGCTCCTATGACTCATTCTTAGCAACACAATCGTCTGCTGCTAACTAGAATAAAAAGATGATGGGACCACTGGCGATTTATTAACAGTATCAGCACTCTCAGGTTTTGTAACTCACTCCTAACTGGATAAAATCGTCTGCCCTTACCTGAAATAGGAGGCTAGAGTTGTCCTGACCACTTGAAGGATAATATAGCTGGTGAAAATAGTCATTGTCGTGGAGGGAGTAGTTACTTTTCACCTCTCTCTCTCTCTCTCTCTCTCTCTCTCTCTCCATGCTTAATAACCAACCCTTCTATTTCTCTCTCTCTCTCTCTCTCTCTCTCTCTCTCCTCTCACAGTCCGAAGAAAAAAGGAGAATGACATGACATGAAGAAAATATTAAGATTAAGGAAGATAATGAGAGAGAGAGAGAGAGAGAGAGAGAGAGAGAGAGAGAGAGAGAGAGAGATAACAAATGGAAAGCATATAACGCAAAGCAACATTTGAAATAAATTTTTGAAGGGAAATATTACCAAACAAAAGGAAAATGGGGAAGGAAATAAGAGAAGACTGCTGGTGAATAATTAGAACACGAAGACAAAAGAGAACAGAGGAGGACAAAAACGACAAAACTAAGGAAGACAGAAGACAAAGATGTATATGAACGAAAAGAGGATGGGAAAAAAAAAAAAAAAAACAGAAAAGAGTTAGAGTAAAAAGAGATGAAAAAAATGTACGTAAGAAAGAAAACTAATGAAGAAACCAATTTAAGAAAGATGAGGAAGACAAAATATGAAAGGGGAGGAAGGAAAAAGGAAGACAAAAAAACGAAAGATAATTAGGAGAAAGGGAAGAAAAAGTACTCGAGGAAAAGAAGAGAAGACTGAGAAACGGAAGACAGAAAGGTAGCAAAAAAGAGAGACAAATAAAAGACGAGGAAGAGAAAAGGAAAAATAAGAGAGGAAGACAAGGGAGAAAAAAGGTGGGAGGTAATAAGACTAAGGGAGGAGGGAGGTATTAGCAGAGAAAGCAGATGGGGAGAATCTGTAATAACGAGAAAAGTTATAACAGGGAGAAGGGCAGGCAGGGAGTGGAGGGAGGGAGGGAAAAAGAGAGAAGGGGGAGGGGGGAGATTGGAGAACAAGGAGGGAGAGGATAAAGCAGGAGGTGAGAGAGAACAAGAGGGATAACGTATGAAGGAAGGGAAGGTCACAGGGCGAAGAACATGAGGGGGAGGGAAAGATCACACAGAAAGATAGGCGGGAAGTTCAGAAAGAAAGAAAGGACAGATTATGAGAAAGAAAGAGACGGAGAGGAGAGGGACAGGGAAGAAGAGAGGAAGGTAGGAGGGAGGGGGCAGACAGGCAGTACGAAAAGAGTAGGAAACGAGGGAGGTAGAGTGTACAAAGGAGTACAGAAACGAGGGAGGAAAAGTGTACAATGGAGAACAAAGAAGCACAGCTGTAAATGAAAGCAAATGGCAACACACCTATTAGTCTCTTCAAGGATTTGTTGTAGGGACTGATATAAATAAGATGTTTATTCTGTGAGTCACTGATAGAAACAGCAAAACGGCAAGGGTTCCCTACATAATAATCCCTCCAACTACAGCCGATAGCAAAAACTTAGACGGCCAAACATGCAAGAAAGAAAAGCTGTCAAGAAAATTTCACAAGGAATTATAAAAGTAAATCATATTCTACATTCCCATAATATGTAATAGAAAGTAATATTGTCAACATCAGATAGGGTATAAATCAATGCTGTTCTGCGGCTGAGTCCTCCACGCCTTGTAATATTGAATACATTATAATAAAAAATGCATTATTCAGTAGGGAACGTGTTTAGCTGGAGATACGAAGCTAAATATGTATCCCAATGAATTTTAAATGTCTCGCAGTTTATTACGCTGGAGGGAATGACGGGAGGGAAGGAGAAGAAAGAAATGAGTAGTTAAGGGAAGAAAGAAGAACAACAGATTGGAGGATGGGGAGGGAATGAAGGAAAGAATGAGGGAGAGGGAGAGGATAATGAAGAAAGAACATTGCCAGGAAGAAAAATACAAAAAGGACGAAGTATGGGAGGAGAGAAGAGAAAGGAAAGACAGAAAGGAGGAGGGAGAATGATCTTGACAGGAAAAAGAGACAACAGAAGGGAGGGAGGAAAGAAAAAAAAATAAGAGTGAAAAGGTAGGAAAAAGGAAAAAGGAAAGGTGGGGGACATGGCAAAGCGAGACGGTAGGAGGGAAAAGGAAGTATACAGCAGAGAGTAAAGCGGGAAAATAAAGAGGGAGAAAAGGGAATAAAGCGATGGGAAAGATGATAGAAGATACAATACGAAAGGGAAAGAAGAGGATAAAGAGAGAAAGGAAGGAAATACGCACGAAGGAAGCATGGATGGAAAACCAAGTAAGTTAGGAAGGAAGCGAGGGAGAATAAAGAAGGGAAGGAGAACAATGAAGAATGAGGGAAGGACGGGTAGAAACATGGAAAGGGGAAAGAAAGGAAATAAAACGAAAATGGAAGGATGAAAGCAAGGCAGAGAACACAGTTGATAAGAATGCAGGAAGAAGTGTAGGAGGGAAAGAAAACACGAAAGGAAGGAAGAAAAGACAGAAGAAAGGAAGGAAAGAAAGAAGGAAGAAAGGAAGGAAGGAAAGATGGAAGGGAAGGAAGGAAGAATAGAAGAGAGGTAAAAAGGAAGGAAAAAAGATAGCAATAAAAAAAGAAAGTGAGAAAATGAAGGGGAGAAGAATGGAAGGCATGAAAAGTAATTCCTTCAGTGCGGTGAAAATCACCTTCAAATGATCTTGCTATATGGAGAGAATGGAGCAGAGACTAACTAGGAGAGCATGTGACTGAGATGGAAGGGGAGAAGGGTATGGAGAGTCCGAAGATGAGATGGAGGGGAAGAGGGGTAGGGAGAGTCCGAGGATGAGATGGAGGGAGAGTCCGACAATGATTTGGGCAACTGGGGCGAAGAGGCAAATGAGTGAAGTGGTGTGAGTTGGAGAGAGGGTAACCTGACGACTGAGGGCTGGGCAACATGGAGGCGATTTGTTTGAGGCCATCCCTTCCACGATTAGGGCATATGGCTACAAAGAGATAGTACATTGCCTTTTTTTTTATTTTTTTTATTCTTACTAGGTTATAATCAGCAGAATTTTTTGTAGTGAAGGGAATTAAGTTATATAATTCTTCCAGTAAGACAGATCTCCCTTAAAGTTAAAAATACAGTTCAAATCACGTCATCAGTGGGAAAGGGTAAAAGAACAGAAAAAATGAATGCTAGAATATAATGTTTTAATTTGTATTCAACTCTTCCTCCCAGGCCTGGCTCTACAGTGCACCTCATACTGTTACACTAGCTCTACCTATGAATTCTATTATTTGGAGGATTTTCTTTCCTGCCTCTGAGTACTGTTGGCTCGGTTTCAATTGTTTTTAACCCTCTGCATCCGTGCGACATGACTTTCGGTATTTTTCAGCTACTAAGATGTGATTTTCTTCAATTTAGGAAACGTTTCTCGAACTGAAGAGGCTAATTCAGATTATATTTAACCCCTGAAATGTTTAACGTCCCTCCTAAGCTGAATATAGCTGACTGAACGTAAGAGGAATAAAATAAAATTGATTTCCAAGAGGGAAGAACACATTCACAAGCCTTTTTTGGTCTCGCATTCTCACACTAAGTTTTGCTCCTCAGATAGAAAACCTTTTAATTTTCACTGACAAATATATAACATTTCACACTTACCAATATCAACCCCCTCAGTCCGATTACGCATTCTCCATCACAATCATCTACAAGCAATTTTATTTAACTATTTGTATTCAACATTAGTACGAAGGATGAAATGGAGGTTATTACTAATCCCTCCATATAGTGTATTCTAGGGTAAGCAAATGGCCGGACCGTAGCACGCATAAAATGAAAAATTAAAAAAAAAGGTGGCTGACCGCATAAATCACCTTTCTTTTTTTTTTTGATTGACTGATTTTTTCAAGAGGAGCAAGAATAAAATGGACGATAGCCTACGGAGCGGGTTAATGTTATTTCTTAATGCTTCACACTGAAAGATCCCCCCCTCCCTTTCTCTCTATCTCTCTCTCTCTCTCAAATAAATTACCGTCACCCCAGTGTGTGTGTGTGTGTGTGTGTGTGTGTGTGTGTGTGTGTGTGTGTGTGTGTGTGTGTGTGTGTGTGTGTGTGTGTGTGTGTGTGTGTGTGTGTGTGTGTGTGTGTGTGTGTGTGTGTGTGTGTGTGTGTGTGTGTGTGTGTGTGTGTGTGTGTGTGTGTGTGTTTATAACTTCCACGGTTATCGCCCATACCCTTAAATTCACTGAACACTGAACTGTATTATTAACAGCTAGCTATATTTACAAAAACACGTAAAGATAGCCAGGCGTAAAGGCAGTCGACATAAACAAGCGCAAATACAAGGACAAGCACGCCCCTAAAAATACACATACATAAGCAGGGAACAGAAAGCCAGAAAAAAGGCGGTAAACACATGATGAAATACAGGGCAGAGTGGCATAGAGGACGCTGGTAGGGAAAGGGGATAGGTGTCTGCAAGGTGAACATTGGGCACAGGTAATACTGGTGTCCTTGAATTACACGTCACACTTCATATTATTAGTCCTTGATATTCCTAAAACTTCCTCTCTCGTTGGGATATATTGACTGATCAGTAAAGGAAGGAATCAGGGAAAATCATTATGGTACTTCTCTCATGGTACAAACTCAGCAAAATAAATAATTGTAGAGTTTATCTAATGCTACAAATTCTGTCAACAGCTCCCTTGCACCATCTCCCAGGCGTATCGCAACCCTATGAAATTCTGGAAGAGTAATCATTACTAATTTAGAGCTCGAATCCGTTTTCATTATTTCGGATCCCTAGATATCTGAAAGAATTGTTGATAGGGACTTTACTGCCTACAAAAAAACTGATCGGAACAATGTATGTGTAACAACTAAGGATTAAACAAATATGCAAACTTATAAGCACACACACACACACACACACACACACACACACACACACACACACACACACACACGCACACACAGATAGACGGAGAGACAGACAGGCATATATATATATATATATATATATATATATATATTCGCCATTATCATCATCATCACAGTCTTTAACCCAACCCAGAAGACGACAAAAAAAAAAAAATAAAAAAATAAAAATCCCCATAAATTAACAGGGTCCGACGTCAATTCCCATATCACTTAAACCTCCCTAATTCCTGGCTCAGTTCTGTGTGAGGGAGGCGACACAATGGACGGCTGGAATGATGACTGAATGAATGTATGGGCCATTTGCCTGCACAGACCCTTCATACAGCATTGTGGCTGGCCGATTTCTATTTTCTTATTGTCCGCAACATAGCTATCCCCTTCAATCAGTGAGAGATTAGGTTAGTCTGATGGTGGTGGTGGTGGTGGTGGTGGTGAGGCTGATGACGACGATGATGATGCTAACTATAATGATGAAATATGTCATAAACAACTCAAACAAGTAAAATAACTAAACAATACTAAAAAAATATATAAAAAGCTTACAACACTCTTCATAGACTTATCAACAACACAGCCACCTCTTCAGTGCAACACTAGCAACGCAACGAGTCTCTATCTGAACTTTCCATAGACGTCCATCCCTCACGAGCCATTCAATGCGTGGAAAAGTATAATGTATGCAAGAAATTTCCATGCCTTTTCCGTCCGTACGTGGTTGAAATTTTAAGATACTGTCCAACAACCCTGATTTTATGTGGAAGCCTATGATTACCACTTCCATTAATAGTGCATAAAGAGGGAGCTGTACAGTAAACACAAGAAATGCACTGTACATTCAGAGATATTTGCCTTACGAAAATAAAGCAACCGACAGAGTACACTGGGAAACATCGATCTCCTGGATGAACGGAGCATTAAGTCAAATAACAGAGTCGGACACAAAGAAACAACTACACCATGAAATGCTGACTTCGTGTGTGCGGTGTGAAGGGGAGAGTACGCAGAGGCAGAGAAGCGGGAAAGGATTGACCTTGCTGGAGAGACTCTTGAGTGTATGGAGTTTTTTCTATGGGGGAGGAGGGGGGACCATTTATGCTGGAGATGGGTCTCGCGTAGCTCAGTGGCCAGGATAACGAGTGGATGGAAGATGTTCAAGAAGTTGCTGCCTCTCCTGACAACGGGAAAGCTCTCCCTCTTTGCTAACGGGTCCTTGTACGCAGCCTGTGCCAGGAATGTAATGCAGTACGGTAGTGAGACGCGCAGTTAAAGACGAGGATATAAGTATGCTCAAATGTGCGGAGATGATAATGATGAAATGGATGTGTAGTGTGTCCCTGAATGACTGGCCTGGGGGGTAGGGATTAGGACTGCGAATGGAGAATTGAGTGAAAGAATGGGACTTGAATGTATTAGTGTTGCGATGAGAAGTGGTAGATTGAGATGGTTTGGGTATGTGGAGAGGACGGAGGATGACAGATGGGTGTGAAGGGTGAGAGGTGTGAACGCGGAGGGCAGGGTTGTGAAAAGCATGCCGAAAAAGACCTGGGAAACGGTCATGGAGAGTGACCTCTGGGATAAGGGACTGAACAGAGAGGCCGTTAGTGACTGAGCAGCGTGGAGAGCTGCCAATAGATGACTAAGGCTGACGAATGCAAGTATGCCTGGGCCATTATAAAAGAAACGAAATAACTCCACTTAGCCGGTACCAACATCGAACTACCACGCGCCATCACATACCTACACCACACCACCGCGTAACTACATCACACCACCACGTAACTACACCACATCATCACGCAACTACACCACACTACCACGTACCTACACCACACCATCACGTAACCACACAACACCAAATAAATTACACTACATAACACGAAACCATACGACACCTTCACGAAACACATCACTACTTACCACCACTCTACAAGGTAACTACACCACACCACCACGTAACTACACCACACTACCACGACACAACACTACTCTACTACCTACATACACCACACTACCATTTACAACACCAAACTACCACCTGCCCGCCCCACATTAGCAAATCTTTTGTTTAGCTTTCAGTGGCTGGGTTAACCTTTTCAAGCTCCTTTGTTCCTTCTTACGCGCGCGCGCACACACACGCGCACACACGCGCACACACACACACACACACACACCTCACTCTCTCTCTCTCTCTCTCTCTCTCTCACACACACACACACACACACACACACACACACACACACACCTCACTCTCTCTCTCTCTCTCTCTCTCTCTCTCTCTCTCACACACACACACACACACACACACACACACACACACACACACACACACACACACCTCACCACATCCTTCTCTCTCTCTCACACATGCACATACACAAACACTCCCCCAAAGACGCACAACACACCCTCCCCATCACACACCCACACCCACACACACACACACACACACACACACACACACAGCCCCCCTCTCCCCCACTACACATCCTCCCCACACACGCCACTCCATCACTTTCCACCAGTACATAAAAGCGTGTTCTAAAGTAGCCTCATCGTGACATTCAGCAAGATATCACGCTCAGTCCCCCGCGGTAATGTCAGGAGCTAGTGCGAATGTCAGGCTTCCGGGGTGCTCAACTGAAGCCTGTTTCATTTCAGACAGCGTTAAAATTAAGCGGGTTTCAGTTCAGGACGCGTTACGGTTATGTGTGTGTGTTTCATTTCAGGACGCTACTACTCTTGGCGGGGAGGTTCTGAAGGCTCTGTGTGTGTGTGTGTGTGTGTGTGTGTGTGTGTGTGTGTGTGTGTGTGTGTGTGTGTGTGTGTGTGTGTGTGTGTTACGGTTCGAATGTATATGTACAGCGCTTGTATTTGTGTACTTTTGAATTTATCTTTGTGATCGCTCGCTCTGTGTGTGTGTGTGTGTGTGTGTGTGTGTGTGTGTGTGTGTGTGTGTGTGTGTGTGTGTGTGTGTGTGTGTGTGTGTGTGTGTGTGTGTGTGTGTGTTACGGTTCGAATGTATATGTACAGTGCTTGTATTTGTGTACTTTTGAATTTATCTTTGTGATCGCTCGCTCTGTGTGTGTGTGTGTGTGTGTGTGTGTGTGTGTGTGTGTGTGTGTGTGTGTGTGTGTGTGTGTGTGTGTGTGTGTGATAAAAAATTCAGCTCGCAGATATATAATTAGGCTTCGGGGAGAATACAAGCACTTAATTGAAACTGGCTGTATATCAATAAGAGAGTAAACAGAGACTAATATTTCAGCTCAGTACGCAATTTAATTATGTGTATCTATTTACCAGGCAACGTAAATGATAACTGTTTCAGACCAATTATGTCTTTTCTCATGAAAGCGGGATCTTACTTCCCTATAGTGATGCCTGTTTTAATTCTTTAAGCCGAAAATAAAGTGAGTTTTAACAGCGCGAATTTCTACCTTGAAATGTATAATCTACGTCTGAATAACTAAGTCCAAGATTCAAGACGAAGAAAAGGTCACTCCTCTCACCTTGGAGCTGTCATTTCTAAGCTAAATAAAGTTATCTGCCGGTCGGGATATTAAATAACTTTGTAATTAAAGGGTTAGTGACAAGACTTTCTATTTCTAGACACCAAGCGGGCCATCCCATGCTTTAGAAAATCGTCTGGGATTAAACAGAACACGCAAACAAAATACCGTCCTCTCAGTAAAGAGATTAAGTATAAAATGTAATGAAGACAAAGGGCCGAACTCTCCTGGGCTTTGAAGGTGTTTTATTATGCAGATTATAAATGAACAGGCTCTTCTGTTCTTCATTTTACCATTTTAATATCGAAATACACAGCCTATATCACTTACAAAAGGATTCTACCGTCCCACAAGCAAACGTAAATTGGTAAGGAACAGGCGTTGGGAATTATTGTGTTATTTATACATCACATTAATATGGATATACGTTGCCTATATAACTAATAAAATAATAAAAACATGCCATATGGAAAAATAAACTGGTACGGGAAAAGGGATGGGGGATTCTTGTGTTACTTATACCTTTTATATCGACATACACTGCCTAGATAACTTGCAAAAGAAAAACAAGGAAAAAAAATTAAGGGAGATGTGCTTGGAAGTTTCAATGCCCTGGAGAATGGGCCTCTAAAACTATAGCCTTCCTGTGCACTGATCAGATAACAGGCTTCGTAATGATCTCTTCCTCACCCATTTATATTGTATTTTTCACATTAATACCTTCTACGTTAATGACGCAAAATGTGTTGATACTAAGAACACATGAATAGGAGACAAGAAAATATTAAGGAGAAATATACGAACGTGCTCGAGGGTAGGAGACGGGGTGGGATGTCGAGATGAAGACGGATTAATATGGAAAGTGAATGGGTTGATTTTAGAGGCATGGAAGCTGAAGATGCAAAATACTGTAACTGCCTAATAACAGTTACGGATGGATGATAGATGGATGAATTAGGACATATTTCTGTGCAAAACTAACATGATGATTAATGAACATACAAAAACATAGGATCCAAATTTGCGTGTGTATGGTTTGCCCATTGACCCCTTAAAACCATTTATATTACAAAGCCTAAATTAAATAAATGAAAAAGATGTGTGTGTGGGGGGGGGGGAGGATTTGCCTAAGGAAGAGTTGTGCTAAATCTGAAACGAATTGGTGCAGAAATAAAGGAGAAATACCATTTGAAAAGTGTTTTAAAGAAAGAAAGAAAAAAGAAACCGAGGAAATACAGTAGGTCTCCCCTATAGTGTGGAGTATTAAAAAGAAACACTTGAATAAAAAATAAAAAAAATGGTCACAAACAAGAACCCTTGCACTTACAAATGAAACATGATAATACACAATGCAAGCAAAACATGGAATCATAAACTTACAAAAGAACCATAAGAAACTAAACAAAGAAAGTAACCACAAAAATGACATATAAAGAAGAAACGCTTAATAAAATGAGTAACAATCAAAGAAGGAATATAAATGCTAGAAGAAAAACACAAGAAACTAAACAAAAAATATGACCATTAAATAGGAGCCATAAATCTGAAAAAAAAAAGGCCACTAAAAACTAAATAACGTAACCATTAAGGAGACACTATACACCCACGAAAGGAACCCATTACAAGACGATTATCACAAAGAAAAAAAATGCACCCATAACTGAACCACTTAAAACTAAACAATAAACCATAAGGAAGGAACCATAAACCTACGAGAAAAAACTGAAATCCAAGAAAAAAAAAAAAAAAAAAACACGGGAAGAGGGGGCTCATCATAACGAAAGAACCACACACTTTAAAAATGAACACTGAACAACTGAAGACAAACACGAAAAAGTACTTGCAAAACATGATCCAAAGACCAACAAAACAAACGATTGAAAACTAAGCAAAGGTAATCACACAGAAGGAGTAAACGCAGGTAAATTCAGCCCCCTTAAAAATGAAATCGAGTATGCCAAAAACAAACTCCCAATGCCTTCAGAGGAGACGAGAAGAGCGATGGACAGAGGAACAGAACCAAACGCTGCCAGGGAAAGGAAACCATCAGCGCTTGTGTCTGTTGATGATGCAATTTGGTCGGAGGAAGAGAGGAAGTTTACGCAGACGAGTGAGCAAGTCTGGATGAGTTTGTTATCAGCGCTCTTTAAACGTCGTAAAGTGAAGGAGAATAGCTTTTTTTTTTTCTTTTTGAGAGAGAGAGAGAGAGAGAGAGAGAGCGACGCCGTAAGGTAATCCAATCGATGTACTCGTAACTTCATAGATTTCTGCCACCTCTTCCTTGTAAGTTAATTTCTGCTAATGAAGTGTTATGCTCTTTTCTCCAATAACATGGCCTAGAATTTCGTCGTTTTGCAGCTGATTTCACGTAGATTTGTGGAGGAAAAAGAGAATACTAGGCCTCTAAATACCACTTCTTCCTGACTAAAGAGCATATTCTAGTGTTGATCTGTTGTTAAAACTCAGCATTGAAGACGGAGAGATGGCAATGTAAGGGCAGGTTGGGGTAAAAGCAGTAATGGTGATCCCTTCTCCTCTACTAATGCAAACTACACATATGGGAAAGCGATAAATTACAAGAAAACATTACCTCCCAATATAAAGAAAACCCGCTAATGAAAATTTGTTAAGGTGCTTCTTATTCCTACGATATTACAATCCTAAGATTTGACATAAGGTAAAGGAAAAGACGTCTGAGGAGATTTAATGAAAAAAGTATGTGGGTGAATGTAAATAATCACCGCAGTCTGTGTCATGCATGGAAGGAGACTGGCGATGGTCTGTAGAGAGAGAGAGACAGACAGAAACTAGACGAGACTTTATAAAGAAGGCAGAGGAGAGAATGTTTATATGTTTACAGACACCAGTGAGTGAAATGTAATGAACACGTAATGAAGTTATTTTACGATCGTAACGTGGAACAGCGAGGATCTTTTACGAGACGCAAATACTAGAAAGAATAAAGGAATGAAAAGCTTGGCGATAATCCGTAGTCTTGCTGGTATTGGAGATTTCGTCGCACTACTTCCCAAGCGCTTTATTCTGCATATAACACATCGCAATGTCCTATTGCAATTTCGTCTTTCAGATATCGACGTAGTTTATATTCGTAACTCGCAAAAGATTATGTATATGTAACACGCGTATTAAATCGCTTGGGAGTAAAAGGTGAAACAGCTTGTAAATACTGTAAAAGAGAATACGGCGGAAACCTCATTTAGCCCAGTTAATGGCCAAGTGTAGTCAAACTGGAGGGTGGATTTGACTATACTCTGTTTACTCTAACTTAGTCTAAAACTATCATCTCTCCATACTGCATGCTCAGTTGTAACCCTATATTAACACTGGAATAGGATACCAGTCATGAAGAAGTGCTATGGAAAGTATGTAGAGTCACTGTACTGCCTCACTGTACAGCCAAACTTGGTGGAATAAACTGCAAAAGAACACAGATCCGGGCCAAGTTGAGGTGAAAGGACTAGAGTAACCCCGGACTCTCATTCCTACCTCATAACAAAAGGTCACCGAATTTCACGCAACCACTTCTTTGTATTCAGGGTGTGAGAGTGGCCCAGTTCCGTCAGATGAAACCAAACCGACTCTAGTGTGTAAATTTGGATGAACGTTTGATAAGTGCCATCTGGATGTTTGGAAAGAGAGAAGTGATGGTTTATGCTGTGATGAAGATGGTGTGTGTGTGTGTGTGTGTGTGTGTGTGTGTGTGTGTGTGTGTGTGTGTGTGTGTGTGTGTGTGTGTGTGTGTGTGTGTGTGTGTGTGTGTGTGTGTGTGTGTGTGTGTGTGTGTGTGTGTGTGTGTGTGTGTGTGTGTGTGTGTTCTCTCGCCAAGATTTTGTATGTGTTCAGCTTCATGTGTTTTCTCAGTAGCTATATGGTTCCTTGTTCATGATTACTCTGTGTAATATCGCGTGTTTCTTTCGTAATTATATGGTTCTATCTTCATGATTTTTTTTTAATGCAAAGAAGAAGGAACCAAAGGCCGGGAGCCCGCAAACTGTTCCTTCCAAGCAAAAAAAAAAAAAAAGTTAAAAAAGATAAAAGAGAGCCAAATTCAAGATCCGTTCATTTCGAGATGCCTGGACATACGTTTGAAAGACCTGAGATCACAGATAGTAGGAAATACAGAGAGGGAGACAGTTCCAGAGCTGACCTGTTGCATACATGACGGAGTGAGAGTAACGGATAACTCTTGCATAAGTGAGCTGGACAGAAATAGGATACGAGTTTGTTGCTAGACGAGTACTACGCGCTCGCCGTAGTGGTGACGGGATGCAAGCATACAGTTCAGAGGAGCAGAGACCATTGAAGTAGCAATAGAAAAGAGATAAAGATGCAACAGTGTGGCGGAGAGAAAGAGGTTGCAAGCAGCCAGTAAGAGGAGGAGAGTTGATTACACGAAAAGCCTTTCACTCCACCTTGTTGAGAAGAGTTGTATGTGTGCAGCCTCCCCACACATGAGAGTTGTGCTATACACATGGGCGAATAAAAACCGTGTATAAAGTCAACAACGTGCAGGGGCAAAGAAAGCATGGAATCGGCTCAGCACACCCAAATCCTTGGATGCAGATTTTACAGGAGAGGTAATTTGTTCTTTCCAAGATAAATTCCGAGTGAATGAAACCCCAAATATGTTTAAAGATGATGCAGGATTGAGGTGAATATTATTAAAAATTACAGGGTACTCCTGTGGAAGATTTTGTCGGGTTGAAAGATGTAAGATTACCGTCTTTTAGTTTCATGTGTTTCTTCTGTAGGTGCAGGTGTAAAAAAAAAAAAAAAAAGGCAAAACAAGTTTACAGAGACCAGTGAAAGTGTCTGGATGAAACTGTGTTCAACGCAATCTGGAAACCAAAGTCTCACAGGAATTAAGATGCTTATTGTGGGTGAAGCAGTGCCTGGATACAAACAAGAAACCAATGTCCAACTCTGTTCTTTTCACATTAACCTGGTCCAGATTTTTGTCCCTTTCCAGCATATTTCACGTAGCTCAGTGGTGGAGAAGGTTAGTGGTACAGTTTTACAGCCTTTCCATAGCACTTCTTTGTGACCTGCATCATATTCTACTGTAAATCTATAATTACAGCTCCGGCTTCAAAATGGAGAGATGGCAAATTTAGGCCAACCTACAGTATTGAGTATAAAGCTGAAGGAAGAGGAGAATAACTTTAAGGTGACACGTAAATGACTTTGAATGTCACCACTGGAGAGAGAGAACAATGATGATCTTTTCACAGTGACGTGGAAAGTAGATGCCGGGGTTAACAAAGAGGGTGGGGGAGAGAAAATCCGCCTACGAATGAGTTGATCTGATTGATTATTATGATTAGTGTAGTTCGTAGTTATATTCTGGATGGAGTAGTGAGGGTCTATCAGAGTGATGTTTAGATGTACAGTTTAACGGAACGAGCGTGAAATGGTATGTGAATCCAATGAGCCTCTTAAACGACGCTTTTGTTTTATTCTTGGTATCGCCGCTACACACACACACCTCCGTCCCCACCACGCCACCATCCACCCCCACCACACACCACCCCATCCACACTACCCAGATCCACTACACACACCCACCCACACCTGCCCATCAACGCTCACATCCATCCCGACCACACACGGCCACACCACTACCACCCACACCCCTACCACCTCCACTATGCACAACCACATCCTTTTCCACTACCCTCACTAACACCTACACACATTCTAAAACCACAAGCACCATCCACATTGACACATTAAACCCACACCAACACCCACGCTACTGTACTCCCCCCACACCAACACTCACTTCCACTACACCCCCCAGTACCTCCAACATTCACACCCAAAACACAAAGGCCCATCACACACCAAGTACACCCCCCTCCCCCCAGCCCCCAGTCCCTCAGTAAAGGTCAAACGAAACATTTTTAATAATTTAGATATGCCAGTGGGTGAAGCTACTGCCAGCTAGAAACACCCAAACCACCACCACAACAATCCACTTCATCGCCTTTGTGTTACTCGCAAGAAGTACAACTGGCTCCACTTCCATGCACTACAGGGGCTGGTGTGTTGGGGGGGCCATCTTGTCGTATTATTGTACTTGTTTATGTCTTCCATCTATTTGGTGTGGTCAGATTTCTTAAACGTTGTGTATGTATTTTGTTTAAGGCTTACATCTAGTGTGGTCTGATTACTGTAACGTTGTGTGTGTGTGTGTGTGTGTGTGTGTGTGTGTGTGTGTGTGTGTGTGTGTGTGTGTGTGTGTGTGTGTGTGTGTGTGTGTGTGTGTGTGTGTGTGTGTGTGTGTGTGTGTGTGTGTGTGTGTGTGTGTGTGTGTGTGTGTGTGTGTGTGTGTGTGTGTGTGTGTGTGTGTGTGTGTGTGTGTGTGTCATCTGATTACTATAACGTTGGGAGTCTAGTGTAGCATCACTGGTTACGTCTTACATCTGGTCTGATTACTATAACGAGCTTGTTCCAAAACGTCAAATTCGAGACATAAAGAAATTCATGTGTTGCAAAATACCTCCGACACGCCACCCTATAGCACTTAGAAGTGGAGGCGATTTCACTATACTCTCTTTACACTGACATGACCTAAAACTGCCATTTCTCCATTGTGAATGCCGAGCTGTAGGAATTAACACGGCTATTATGCTAGTCACGAAGAGGTTCTATAGAAGGAGCGTAGAGCCGTGGTAATTTTTATGCCGCTGATCTACGTGAAATAAGCTGCAAGAGGATGGAAATCTGGGACAGGTTAAAGTAGAAGTACTAAAGTGGATGTGGATGTTACCGTAAAAGCCAGCCACACAAGGCAAACCAATTACCTATTTTGTACCTGTGCTTTTTTTCTTTCATCAATGTATATGAATTTCTCGCGCAGAGTATAATTCACACTAACACTGGAAAATACTTCATAGAAGAGTGTGGATATATTCTGTAGACGACATGTAAATCATCATCATCATCTTCATCATCATTATCATCACCACCATCATCATCATCGCCATCATCAATATCACCACCATCATCATCATCATCACCATCACCACCACCACCACCACCACCATGACCAATCTTCTCTTACATTTCAACCTCAGTAACCCCTTCAGTCAGAGAACGCCATTATAATTCGTTCTTCCTACCTCCAGACGATTTCACTCAGCGTAGGAGAGACTTAAAACCGCAGGTGTATAGTCATCATTAACCCCTTCACTACCAGACATTTAAGATGAAAAATAATCGTCCGTCTGTAGCAGGAATACACATGACGTCATCGGAGTGCAGAGATTAATACGGTGACGTCATTCGCATTTTATTCAGCTTACTACTACAAATTTATTCAATCATTTTAAATTATATTTAATTCACTTTAACTTGGAGATTTTCGTTCCTTTCAAGCTTATTTCCCGTTGCTCTATGCCTCTATAACACAATACTACGTCTCCACATCCTTTCTACACTTCTTCGTGACCAGCATCATATTTTAGTGCTAATTTCTTGTTCTAGCTCAGCATTACAGATGGAGAAAGGACAATTTTATGCCGAGTTAAAGTGAACACAGTAGAGCAGTCAAGAGGTTACTGAGTCCTTTGTCTAACCTCTCAACTTGCAAAAATCTTCCCCAAACTTAACAAAATCGTCCGAACATAGAAAAAGAAAAAAAAAGACCTTGGACTTAAACGATTCTTTTTCCTTTTCTTATCTTCACAGCCTTCCATATTTATCTGTCTTTCCCCTACTATCATCCCATTTCGTTAACTCTACTTTCATTCGCTATTCCTTCCCTCCTTCATCGTCCTGTGCTCTCTCCTTCGCCTCCTTATCTCTCCTTCCTAGTTGTTTCCTTCAGCCTCTACACTCTCCCTCATTTCCGTACCTCTGAATTAATTGTTTACTCTCATTTCTTTATCTCTAAGTTAATTCTTTACTGTTTTTCTTTTTTTACTGCCGGCCCTCCTTTAAACACTCCTCCCTCCCTCCCTCCCTCCCTCTCTCTCTCTCTCTCTCTCTCTCTCCATTACCTTCCTTTCCCTTGTGTCTCCTTACCTTCTCACACTCTTAACTCTCCCTCCCTCCCACCCTCACCCCACTCCCTCCCTCTCCCAAACCTCATCTCTCTAACACCCTCCCTTCTCCCTCTCCCTCACTCTGTCTCTCCCTCCGTTATTATTTCACCCTTCTCTCTCCCACCAGTTTACTCTTCACCCTCTCCCTCTTCCTTCCCTCCCCCTGACCATCTCCCATCCTTTCCTCCTCTCCCCCATTCTCAACTCTAATTCCCCCTTTTTTCCACCTCTCTCCTTTCCCCATTTTTTCTGTTTTCTTCCTCTCCTCCCTCCACCTCCCCACTCTCTTCTCTCCCTTCCTCCTCTCTCCATCTCGTCTTCCTATCACCCATAAACAATGAGATGGCCAGTCAAGGAGACATCTTGCCTTTACGTTAGTGTAAGTGTCCAATTTTCTTGTCTTCGTTTTTCCTACTTTCTCCTCTATTCTCTTACTTCTTGTCTTTCCCGCGATCTCTCTCTCTCTCTCTCTCTCTCTCTCTCTCTCTCTCTCTCATTTCCTACTCTCTTCTCTCTTCTCGTAATTCTTCTCCCTTTTCCCTCCCCTCATCCCCATACCCTTCTCCTTTTTCCCTCCCCTCATTCCCATACTCTCTCTCTCTCTCTCTCTCTTTCTCTCTCTTATGAATGAGGTTCCATTTTGATCGAAAGGAATGGGTTAACTGCATAATATCGCCTTCTCCGAGCCAGTGTGTGTGTGTGTGTGTGTGTGTGTGTGTGTGTGTGTGTGTGTGTGTGTGTGTGTGTGTGTGTGTGTGTGTGTGTACCTGATTATTTTTATCTGGATTTATTTTGTTTAACTTGCAACATATTTTTTCTGCGTTCTCTTACAATAACTCTTTCTCAGCTGTTTCTTTCATCTTTTCATTCCCTTTTTGCGTCATTTGGTCGATCTTCAACTTCCGCCTTCCCCCATGTCTGTCTCTGAACTACATTTCTTTTCTCTCTGTTACATACCTCCTTCCCCTTCCCCCCTCCATCACCTCCCTCCCGCACGCCCTTTTCTCCCTCTTTTCCAGTCTTACTCCCTTTCTTTTCTCCCTCGCCGCTATGTTTTCTTTTTCTCTATTCATTTTCTCTCTCCTCCGTTTCTACCTTCTTCCATCTTTCTTTCTTCCTTCGCTTATATTTCGAAGTCCACAGAGTGAGCAAGGCGCGGCCATTTTCCAGGAGGAGGAGGAGGAGGAGGAGGAGGAAGTTGTTTTAAATGAAACTACTGTTTAACAATCTCAAGCATCCGGGAGCGTTACAGAGATCATTTTTAGGCCTAACTATGGAAATGATGCAGAAATCTTTGGAGGCTAACTATGGTATTAAGTGTGAGCCTAATTGTAAGCCTCAAGGTTTCATATATGCTTCTGTTGTGCAGAGGAGTAAGACAAATTCTCTGTGTTTATTAACTATTCCTACAACCAATACTCCTTCTACTATCACCGCTACCAATAAAACAACCATTATAACCACTGCTATCACTACTACCATTACCATTACTACCATCACAACTACAATCAACGAAACATCACAGGAGCTCTGTTCTAGCACCACAACCACCACTACCACCACAATCCAAACACTAATCATCATATCTACCACCATCGTACTATCAACGTATTAACAGCCACCTCAAAAGCCATACTCACAACTACCACCATCATCCACACACCAAAACCAACACAACTACCACAATCCTACTATAACCACCACACCTACCACCATTACCGCGACCCTCAGCAAGGCCGCAACCACCAACACTACACCTATTACCACCCCAATCACCATCACTACCACCACCACAACGACCATTAACACCCTCACCCTCACCATAACCACAACTACCACCACTATACCCATTACCACCACGATCATCACTACCACCACAACGACCATTAACACACTCACTATAACCACAACTACCACCACTATACCCACCACAATCACCACCACAAATACCATTAACACCATCATCATCACCACCATCACCACAATAACCATCATTATCACCATTACATCACCATCATCATCCCTACCACATACGACAACCCTCCCCACCTCTACCACAACCACTACAGCTACCACAACTACCACTATCTCCGTTGTGGTGGTGGTGGTGGTGGTGGTGGTGGTAGCGGCCTTTCCCGAGCCTGCAGCCGTGACCCTGACCTTTGACACCTGTTCTTGACCTTTCCTGAGAGAGGGATCAAACATGCATCCAAATTCGGCCAGTGCTGAAGATGATATTTTGTTAACTTTCAGTACGAAGATTTTTCTCATTATATTTTTCCTACCACCAGACAATTATGCTTAGACTGAAGGAAAACTCTCGTAGTGGGGAGACAATGTGAGCGCACTAAACAACAGGGCATCGTAGTGAAGAGGTTAACTAATAGGACAGGATGCCACTTCTAATTGGCCTGAAGCTGCTGATTCAGGAAAGAAAAAAAAAAAGCGGCATTAACTCCTTCACTCGGTAACGTATTTCAAGAGGTTACTCATCCTGTCCGATCAATAGCGTACTCGACTCATGATGTGCGTACCTAGACCTTGGGCTCTGAACCCAATCCGTGGCGGACAATTAAAGTGGGTGCTGGTTGTAAGCCCTTTTAGGTTAGGTTAGGTCAGTTAGTAAGCCCTTTCATATGCTTGTATAATCTATGTTTGCGCACTGTGGATTCTACCGATGACACACGCTGATTTTAACAACCACACTCACTGCCATTAGAACACCACAATTTTCATGTTCATCACTCTTCCTACAGACACGCTTCCCCATTCGTACCTCTCCAGCATGGGAAAGGGTTAATTCTGGCTCTCACGCTTCCATCACAGAGACGGTCCAATCCTGCACTGTACCTAATATGGACTGAGACGGATATAAATACAGGTACAGACTTGCTATCTTCACCCATTTGTACTCAGGTCAGGAGAAACTATTCGTACTGGGAGGGACTGGGTATTGGTGTCTTGAGCCCTTACAATAATTGGGCGCTCTACTAGGGCTAATAAATTTGTCACGAGAGAGCATGAACAAACTTTAAAAAGACATCACCGAGTTCAACGTGTTATGGACCTTCAGTAATTCCGTTCATTAAATATACTTCTCTCTATTTGTAACCTCTGTGCAAGAATCTTAACAAGTCAATTTAGCCAAACGCTATAAACATGACACCCCGTGTATGGCATTATGTATGAAATATGTACATACGAGCAGCACTATTATAAATGGACCTAAACTATCATCCCATCTCATTTTCCACTGCCACCACCATCACTGCCGCCATTACTATATCTTTTTTGCTCTAATCTGGCCTAAAATTGTTCTCTCCACCTCTACTGCTGAGATGCAACAAGAGACTAACATTAAATTATGATGCTGGTCAAGAAGATGTGCCATGGAAGGGATGTAGAGTTGTAGTATTGTCTTTCTCTGCCAATGAGCTACGTGAAATAAGCTGCAAAAGGAAGACAGTTAGGCCATGTTAAGGCTGAAGGTGTATAGCTCTATCACCAACGAATTATCACCAACATTACTATCTACTACTAGCTACTACTACCACCACCATTACAACTATCACACTACCACATTTACAAATGCACATTCACTACCTCTTTTGGCAGCTATGAATACTACAATTTATTATCCCCAGCGACACTATTATTACTATCAATATCATCAGCATCACTATAGAAGAGTTTACAAAAATGAGAATAAGAACAAAGTAACTGGAAAAGGTGAAGAAGTGCGTGACAGGCAGCTACTTGACTGGCTTGGCTGGTATATATATATATGTGGTAGGACCCCATATTATATTTACAAATCATAACAGATAGATAGATAAATAGATAGATAGAAGCAGGGAGTCAGATGATGAGAAGGTGTTGTGTCTGCGAGAATCGAGCAGTGCTAAACATGCTTACACACTCTTAACACTGAGGAAAGCTGACGACAGCGGCCAGTAAGGAGATGATGCAGTTAGCTGTCAGCAGTCCTCTCGTGAACAAAGACCTAGTCCATCCACGAGGAACACACGTGACACACCCCTGCTACACCAGATTTTAGGAAAGAGAGTTTAGAAGGGGACAAGCGATCCTAGAGACAGGTCACGGGAGAAGGGCTTAGCGATTTGAGAGAGAGAGACAGATAGCGAGACAGGGAGGTAGCTACCCGGGACTTATACTCGTTCCGTGTGAGAGACTTGTTAATATTTCCAAGACAGAATAAAAATAGTCCCATACTATTCTTTACCTCTCCTGTTACTACATGACATATATATATATATATATATATATATATATATAGAGAGAGAGAGAGAGAGAGAGAGAGAGAGAGAGAATGTTGTTAGAGATTGACATTATTTCTACTTCCACTCTCGTAGCTTTCATCATTTTTATCATCATTCATAATATCATCACATTAAAGCTGATACAAACAACAACAGCAACAATTATCACAACTAGAATACCAAGTTAAAAGCATTCGGAGAGCACATAGGCTTACCTCCGCCAACATCTATACCAGGCTACTCAGATCACCACCAAAATTTAATAAACTCTTCCTTGGCCCATGACTCACATATGCACAAAATTACATTGAAATCCATTACTAACTTTCGAGGTATCTTGTGGACAAACAGACAAACAGGGGTGAATACGTAACCTCCTACAACATTCGCTGAGGGATGTAAAAAGGGTCGCTTGTACAATGGATCGTTTTAAGATGCTAATCAATGAAAATTTTGCTTCCTGTTCCCGCTTCCATTTTCACCTTTGGCATTGATGTTGGTAAGAGCAGGAAGCATTAACACTCTCAGGCTCTTAGGACACCCTACTCTCAGGCTCTTATAACTCCTTCCCATCTACGTAACAGTACTGGAGTTGTCCCTACCATGTGAGTGTTGATGGTGACACTAAATATTCTCAGACTCTTATGACTCCCTCTTACGGGATCTAATTGTTTGGTGTTTGCTGGAACAGAATACAAAACCTGATCCAAACATAAGAGAGTTATCATCAGCACTGCTCGTATTACAACTGATGCCATGGAATATTCACTCAGCATCATACCTCCCCACTGAAAACATGTTACAGATTCTTGTCATTAAGCTGAAAAAAAAAAGAGAGCAATGGAAGCGGCCCAAAGAGAAAATGGGAAGTTGTTCTGTGTATCTGTGGAAAGCTTTGGAAATTTGTCTGCCCTCCACTCTGCAAAATTCTGTCCTACTTCTGCATATGATGTTATTCTTGGTTTTTCGTTCTCTCGCGACATTTTCGTACCACGTCAGCTTCTGAATCTTGCGCACGCGTGTGTGTGTGTGTGTGTGTGTGTGTGTGTGTGTGTGTGTGTGTGTGTGTGTGTGTGTGTGTGTGTGTGTGTGTGTGTGTGTGTGTGTGTGTGTGTGTGTGTGTGTGTGTGTGTGTGTGCGTGCGTGCGTGCGTGTGTGTGTGTGTGTGTATGTGTGTGTGTGTGTTTTCCATCAATGCAGCGAGGAGAATGTGACTGTAGGAATTCAACGATACGAGAATGAGAAGGTATGTAATGGATGCAGGAGCATACAAAGGCAGGGGAAATGGACTTTCGGACCACCACTTGGTGGTGGCGAAAGTCAAGGTTCAAGCGCAATGGATGAACAGAAGGAGGGAAGGACAGGAGGAAACAGTCCTTACAAGGAGGACTGAATGGTTACAAAAGAATAGCAAAACGGCAGAAATTAAGAGAGAAGTAGAGGAGCGATTGAGTAAATATGAGTCAGAGCAAATGAGGGAGGTGGAAGGTGTGTGCAAGATATTCACAGAAGAAATCTGTGTAGCATGTGAGTTTGTGTCTGGGATGAAGAGAAGACGAAGGGGAAGCAGGAAACAGCATGGTGGAATGAAGAGGTGAGACAAGCTGTGGCGCAAAAGAAGAAAGCATAATATAGTAAGTAGATGAGAAACAGGGGCGTGGAGGAAGTTGAGAGACGCGAGAGAGTTATATGTTGAGAGGAAGAGAGAGATGAAAAGAAGAGTAAGACAGCATGAAGAGCGTGGATGAGGAATTTGGAATGAATTTGAGTGTAAAGTGGAGGGATTGTAAGAAAATGTTCTGGAGGGAGGTAATGAGATTTAGAAAGGATGATAAAGACGTTAGCAGGGGAGTGAAAGATGAACATGGCAGATTTTTTTTTTTTTTTTTTTTTTTTTATGTGTCCGACTCTGAGCATAGGCTTCACAGCCTGCTCTCAAGGCCCAGTAGTCCTCCTACATACCATACACCTCTCCACATAGATTGATAGTGGAGAAGGTAGAAAAAGTGAGCAGATGGAGAGAACACTTTAAAGAACTGTTAAACACAGAGAATGAACGTAATGCAAGTATAAATGGCTGGAGAATGGCTGGAAGAAGGAGGGAGGAGAGAAGGGAGGAAGAGATCTGTAGGATTGAAGTAGTGGAAGCAATGAAGAAAGTCAAAATGGGGATAGCCCCAGAAACTGATGGAGTGTGTGGCGAAATGCTGAAGCATGGAGGAGTGATAGTAGTAAAATGGATATGGAAGATGTGCAGATTGGTCAGGAAGGAAGGTAAAGTCCCGGAGGATTGGAAGTCAGATATAATTACTCCCCTGTACAAAGGAAAAGGGGAAAAAAGAGTGTGTGTGGTAATCATAAGAGAATTTGTCTTCTTAGTGTAGCAGGAAAAGTATATGGTAGGATACTTATTTACAGAGTTAGGGAAATAACAGAGGAATTAGTTGGAGAGCAGTGAGGTTTTAGGAAGAGAAGAGGTTGTGTAGATCAAGTAACGGTATTCATCTTTAGGTCTTTAGTGGAAAAGTTTCTAGAGAAGGGAAAGAAGTTGTATGCAGCTTTCATGGATTTGGAGAAAGCATATGACCGAGTGGATGGAAAAGGCATGTGGAAACTATTAAGAACAAATGGAGTAAATGGGAAGTTATTGAATGCCGTTAAGAGTATGTATGAGGGTGCTAAGGCTGCAGTGCGTGTGGATGGTGAACTAAATGAATTTTTCTATCTGAATGTTGGACTGAAACAGGGATGTGTCATGTCTCCATGGTTCTTCAACCTGTATATGGATGGCGTTATAAAAGAAATAAAGTTGGGTAGTGGATGTTGGAGTGGCCCTACTGAGAGAGGGCGGCGTTTGGAAATTTCCTGTTCTGTTGTTTATAGATGATACTGTATTAAGTGAAGATGAAGGGGAGCTGCAAGGCTTGGTGAATGAGTTTCGGAGAGTGTGTATGAAACGGAATATAAAAGGTAAATGCAGGGAAGAGTAAAGTTATGGTCTTCGAGAGAAATGAAGCCAATGAATGTACAGTGAAGTTGGATGATGAGGAAATGGAATATGAGAGTGCATTTCAGCACTTGGGTAGTGTGATGGGTACGGATGGAAGTTTAGAGGATGAAGTGCTTGAAAGGGTACAAAAAAGAAGAAAGGTTTATGGTTCTCTGAAGGCAGTGGAAAGAAATATGCAAATGAGCATGGAAGTAATGAAGTGTCTGCGTGATAGTACAGCGTTGTAATACGAATTCTAACGTTATGAAAGCGAAGTTTGGACCTTGTTGGAAAGACACAAGTCAAGAATAAGAGCAGTGGAAATGAGTTGTCTGAGAGAAGCATGTGGAGTTGCATGGAGAGACGGACTGACAAATGAGGATGCGAAGGAGCGTTGTGGTGTGGATGTTGATGCGACAGAAAGCATTTGGGGGAATACACTGACGTGGTATGTCCATGTGGAAAGCATGGAGAGAGAGAGTCTAATATGAAGTGTGTATGTGAGTGAGGTGAAGGGAAGGGATAGGGAGGGGGAGACCGAGGATGAGATGGAGGGATAGAGTGAAGAGGTACCGTATATGAGAGAAGGAGGTGTGAGCTGGGAGGAGGGAAGTGAAATGGTGGGTGACAGGTCGACATGTAGCGATTTGATTGTGGGCATCCGTTGCGGGATTAAGGCGTCTAGCAATAAAAAGACAGATAGAAAGAGATAATGATACAAAATGCCTCTGATTCCACCTTACCAATAAGCCCCCACCATCAAAACTGTCACCATCACCGCTACCATCAGCACCATCACCATCATCAAAATACCACCTTCAGCACCACAACAACGATCATCCCATTCATCATAACATCATCATCATCATCATCATCAAAACACCACCTTCAGCATCACAACAATGATCATCTCACCCACCACCACCATCACAATCATCATAAAGCACTACCATCATAATCACCACAGCCATCACTATCATCATCGTTCACTTCCACAATTATCAATACTTTCTTCACCATCGTCACTGCCACCATCATCACCACAAAATAACCACTACCAGCACCATAATCATTTTAACCACGACCATTAACACATTCACCATCATCATCATCATCACCACAAAAATAATCACTACCACCACCATCATCATAATCACCACCAACATCATTAACACACCCACCAATATCATCATCATCATCGCCAGTACCACCGCCAACATCGCCAGAATACAACATCCACCATCATCACCACCACCACACCACCATCTCATCCACTCCCCCACCATGAGCACCACCATTACTATCACCACTAATGCCCCTCCACCACTTCCATCATCATCACCTTCACCACTATGGCAAATGAAGGAGGTACTAGCACAGGCCAAGGAGAGAGAGAGAGAGAGAGAGAGAGAGAGAGAGAGAGGAGGAGGAGGAGGAGGAGGAGGAGGAGGAAAGAGACAGACAGACAGACAGACAAACAAAGAATACATACTCACATCCCAATCATCCTAAATTCACAAATGCTTTTATCCCATTCCAACAAATTAGTGAAACACGATCCATCATTACCACAGGGAACTCAGGCTGGTTGTCTATACATTAACAAACTTGTCTGATGTCATTTTGGCTTAACAGTATTTTCCAACAGTTTGCTTAATGCTGAATTTTACTCCTTCACTCCCATGCCGTGTGTTACTTCCTATTACTGCGACTACAGACAATGTTAGCAAGCTTTTTAAAGGATTTTGAAACTGAAGATTTATATATAGCATTCAGTGACGCCTTAGCTACCAGGGATTCATCTTAGGTTGAACATAATTGCCAGCAGTAGCAAGAATTCACGAAAGAATTAAATAAATAAATAAATAAATAAAATAAAAGAAATGCACCAACTTTAATAACAGGTGATAAATTTGAGTTTCCACTGACTAAGCACTTCACCTTCTATTCGCCATATAGTAAAGATTTTTTATTAAAGTCTGACTTTTCGGTAACACTGCTTTATTGGGGTTGATTTTCTCCAGATAAATTTTTTACTTCCTTTCTTTCACTTCATTTACCAATCGTTCCTCACCATCTAAGTTGCCGACTGGGGTGGAGAGAGGGAGCGAGGAGGAAAGGAGAGGAGAAGGGAAGTAAGCCGGGAAAGGGAGAGATGGAGTGATGGGGAGAAGAGAGGGAAGGAGAGGTAAAGTGAAGAGATCAGGGCGACAAACGAAAGGAAGGTGAAGGAATGTAAAAGGACAGAAGAAAAGAAGAAAGGAAAGAGAGAAGGGGCGACATAGGAAATGATGAACAGATGAGGAATAAGAAAGAAGAGGAAAAGGAAGGGGAGGAAAAGAGACCGGGGAAGGGAAGAAGAAATACCCTATAGAAGAAGGGAAAGACAGAGGAAGAAGCGGAAGAGAGAGAAGGCAAAAAAGGAGGGAGAGAGAGAGAGAGAGAAAATGAAGACAGAGCATTATGTGTGAAAATAAAGGGAAGTGAGAAATAAAGAGAAAGAAAGGTAAAAAGCAAAAACAAAAGGTAAGGTAAGTAAAGGGGAGAGACTGGAGAGAGTGAAGGAGGTGGGAAGGCGAAGGGAGATAACGCAACACAGGGAGAAAAGGAAAGATAGGAGGAGGAAGGGAGGAGGGGAAAGAAGAGACAGAAGAAGTGAGGAGGAGGAGGAGGAGAAGGAGGAGGAGGAGAAGAAGGAGAAGAAGAAGACGAAGTAGAGAGAGAGAGAGAGAGAGAGAGAGAGAGAGAGAGAGAGACTGAATATGAGAGTGAAGAGAAATCGAGGAGACAGAGAAGAGTTAAGTAAACCAGAAAAAAGAAGAAAGAGAGGTAAGAAAAATAACAAGGGTGAGGAGGAGGAAAGAAGGAACAGAAGATATGGGAGGAGTGAGGGGCGGAGGGAAGGAAGAAAGAAAATATGGGGTAGTAAGAAGAAGAGGCAGGAGGCTATGTGAGGATGGAAAGAAGGAAGGAAGGAAGGAGGGAAAGAATGAACGAATGAACGAAGGATGGAATGAAGGAAGGAAGGAATGAGAAGGAAAGATGGAGGGAAAGAACCGACGAACGAAGAAAGGAAGGAAAAAAAACTAACAAAGAAAGGGAAAAAATAAGGAAGGGACGAACCAACGAGGAAGGAAGGAAGGAAGGAAGGAAGGAAGGAAGCAAGCAAGCAAGGAAGCATGAGTAAAAGCGAAAAAAAAAAAAGTAGTAATGAACGAATAAACGAAGAAAATGAAGAAGTTAAGAAAAACGAAAGTATGGAAAACAGAACAAATGAAACTGAAATACACCAACAAAAGGGAAGAAACGGAGAGAGAGGAGAAGATAATAATAAGAGAAGAAGAGAAGACAAGAAGGCAGAGAGAGAGAGAGAGAGGAGAAGAGGAAATAATAAGAAGGCAGGGAAAAACTAGAAAGAGAGAGGAAGAAAAGATAATAGAAAGGCAGAGAAGAACTAGAAAGAGAGGAGAGGAGAAGACAATAGGAAGGCAGGGAAGAACAAGAGAGAGAGGGGAAGATAATAATAGGCAGAGAAGAACTAGAGAGAGAGAGAGAGAAGATAAGAAGAATGCAGAGAAGGACCAGAGAGGAAGGAGAAGATAATATGAAGGCAGAGAAGGAGCACAGAGAGGGGAGAGGATAATACGAAGGCAGAGAAGGGCCGTGGAAAAGTGTGTTGGAGAAAGAAGCTATATATATTTCGGCATAAGGAGCACTGCAGGAAAAACAGGAAAATACAGGGGATCCTAAATGTGCCAGAGATATTTTAAAGGAATATATATGGAACGAAAAAAAACAGAAAACGAAAAATCGAACAAATATTATGGTGGAGAACGGTATGGAAATGATGTATGGGAATTTCGAAATGCATCGAAAATTATGTAGTCAATAATACTGAATTAATAAATGGACACAAAATTTGACAGAATTACATTAACTCTAGTAGTAGTAGTAGTAGTAAGTAGTAGCAGTAGCAGTAGGAGGGGTATGAGGAGTAACAACAACAACAATAATAATAATAATAATAATAATAATAAAAATAATAATAATAATAATAAATACATATACTATGGAACCCGAACAATCAAACCAACAAGAGAAAATTACAAAATATTAAAGTTTCTGAATGGTTACGAAATATTTACATAATAATCGTGAAAGCTGAAGAACTGATAGAAGATAACGTAAATGGAGAAGGTACAAGAAAATTATAACCATCTTCCATATCAAGTGAGATTATGTTAGGCAGGTAAGGAGGTAAACAGCGACCAAAACGGTACCATGTTTACAGCTGGTTTAGGTTACACGTGGAAAACGTTTTGCAAATGTTTGTAACTTAGAACAATGTATGATTTTGTTATTACACCCGCGCATGTACAGCAATGGGGTCATGCGTTTGGTTCTCTTTGCTTGTGCGTCGTTAGCAAGATTTTGGGAAAACTATTGAACAGATTTTCACCACATTCGGCATAATGGCTGAGGACCATTAGAGGATGAGGTGACTAAAATCTGGCCGAAAAATTTCATAGATGAGGTAATTTTGACAGTTCTGATCCGATTTAAACCACTAGAGGAATGGCTGACGGTCAGGAAAGAATGAAGTAATTCAGTTCTAAAAGCAATCTGTCAAAGGTCACATGAGAGGTCAAAGGTTCGGGTAACTCAAACAGTTCTTATCTGATTTGAACCAGGCTTCGTGGAAGGGTTTCAGGTTGGCGTAAGACGAAGCGATTTTATTTGGCGAACAATAATTCAAAGGTAAGAGTTACAAAACAAGGTCAACATAAAGACTACTGATCCAATAATGACCTAACTTCATGGTGCGGTTAAGGGTCAGGGAAAGATGAGGTAATTCAAAGTCCCAGGGCAGGGTCAAAGGTTGGCCTTTAGGCTACTATTTTATATGGCACTGGAGACTTCGTAACACCTCTTCCTTAACAGTTTATTCTCTACCTTTCACCTTAATATCCTGTTTCACATTATCAGTGCAAGATACGTTGATATTAAAATGATTTACGCAACAGCCTATACAAGAGAATTTTTGGTGTAATATGCAAAATAAATCGCTAAGGAAGAGGTGTTAATAAGCCTCCTGTGTTACTTGGAATATGACAGACCGTACTGGGACGAGGGTGTTGTGCTCTGTGTGATCCTCGTTTTTTATACTGTTTTAAAGACGCTGGTAATATAGTTTGGTAATGCTTTAATGAATACTCTCTCTCTCTCTCTCTCTCTCTCTCTCGGCAGCAGGCCCAGGACGTGACCTCAGCACCTCCCGCACTCCCTCCAATTAGCCCATGGAGGGATGGAGAGAAGGAGGGAAGAGGAGCAAGGAGGCAGAAGAGGGAATAAGGAAGAGAGGAAGGAAGGAGAGAAGGAAGCAAGGAGGCAGAAAAGGGCATTAGGAAAGAAGAGGCAGAAAAGAGCATAAGAAGGAAGGAAGGAAGGAGGGAAGGAAGGAAGAAAGGATGGAGGGATGGAAGGAAGGATGAATGACTGAATGCATGGAAGGAAGAAAGAATGGAGGCAGATGGAAGATTAGGGAAGGAAGAAAGGAAGGACGTATGAATGAATGGAAGGAAGGAAGAAAGGAAGGGTGAGGGGAAGGAGGTAGAAAAGGAAATAAAGAAGGAAGGAGGGAAGACGCTATAAGAGGGAATAAGGAATTAAGAAGGGAAGCAGGGAGAAGAAAGAACAGCAAATGAAGAGGGAAAGTAAGCAGAAGAGAGGGAGGAGGCAAAGGTGGGAAGGAAATAAGGAAGGTTAAAAAGGAAGGTGGAAAGGGAGGAATATAGAATGGAAATGGAAAGAAGAAAGGAGACGACAGAGAATGGAAACAAAGATACGCAGAAGAAGAAGAAATAAGGAAGATTAAGAAAGGAAGAGATGAAATACAAGCAATTTAACAAAGGAATAAAATTACTCTTTCACTACGTTGTCATTTTTATTTTATATTTACTGTCTTTTGCAGCTTAGTCTTTTTTAACTTATTTTTACTCTCCTCATTTTTTTGTCTTTTTTGTTGTCTTTTTGAATTCATTTTTACTGTCGTCGATTTTTTGTTTATTCTTAGTAATTTTTTTAAAATTAATCTTCACTATCTCCAGGTCATATTATTCAATTTAAAGGAAAGTTCTCAAAAGTGGAGAGGTACAATACGAGCACAGGCTTCATTAACCCCTGTAGCCCCGGGTTCATGTGAAACGTGAACCCAGTGGACTGCAGGCTGAAGCTGCCCCTCTCCGGCAGTCCACCATCTTCCTTTCGGGTACGGTACATGAGTTAAGGGACGCTTGCATTACCGGGCAGAGGAGCTGCTTGTTTACATCGATGCCACCACGTGAAGGGTTCTCTCTCTAGCACCATGGCATGTTTTCACTATGTTTTATAAAATCGTAAGGAGGCAGCAAGAATAAAAATGTACTCAGGCTGAATGTGTTAAAGAGCTACGCAGTGTGTGTGTGTGTGTGTGTGTGTGTGTGTGTGTGTGTGTGTGTGTGTGTGTGTGTGTGTGTGTGTGTGTGTGTGTGTGTGTGTGTGTGTGTGTGTGTGGAGAGAGAGAGAGAGAGAGAGAATATACTCCTGTACGAATATATATGTAAATGTGCGTCACGTTGAATGCATGTGTGTGTGTGTGGGGGGTTATGAATGTCAAAGAATACGTGTACATCTTCGAGTATGTATGTGATAATGCATGGCTTTGTGATACCTGAATGTATGTTTAAGTGTGTAAATGTATGCATGTGTACTAATGTGTGAATACGGATGAATGTAGCAATGGATGTATACATGTATGTCCGTAGGTGCGTCTGCCTGTCTGTATGCAGGTATGTATGCATTTGAGACAGTAAGATGAGTGTGTGTGAATGTGTCTGTGTACATGTATGTGTTTGTTTGTGTATGTGCTTGTGCTGCATAAATGTAGGTATGTATACGCAAGTGCGTAAGTATGCATGTATATCTGTATGGATGCATGTGGGTATGAATGTGTGCGTGTATATTATGTATGTATGTACAGTATGTATGTATACATGTATGGGTGTATGTATGTATGTATGTATGTATGTATGAATGTATGTATGTACAGTATGTATGTATGGATGTACGTATGTATGTATGTATGTATGTATGTATGTATGTATGAATGTATGTATGTATGTATGTATGTATAGTATGTATGTATGTATGTATGTATGTATTTACGGTAAGTATGTGTGTATGTATATATGTAAGCATGCACGTAGGTATGTATGTATGCATATGTGAATGTACGTGTGTGTGTGTGTGTGTGTGTGTGTGTGTGTGTGTGTGTGTGTGTGTGTGTGTGTGTGTGTGTGTGTGTGTGTGTGTGTGTGTGTGTGTGTGTGTGTGTGTGTGTGTGTGTGTGTGTGTGCAACTTTCATACAGTTTTGCCTACCTAACTTCCAGCATAAGAGGATGGAAGGACAGGGTTTCTAGGAAGAGAGAGAGAGAGAGAGAGAGAGAGAGAGAGAGAGAGAGAGGAGGAGGAGGAGGAGGAGAAGACAAACAACAGGAGAAAGGGTAGAAAGGAGGGAAAGGAAAAAAAAATAGAAGGAAGACGTTCAAGGTCAAGATGGAGGGAAAGGTGGAAAGAAAAAAAAAAGAATGGGGAGAGAAACGTGAGGACCTGAATGGGGGAAAACTGAGAATGGAGGAACACCTGTGAGGAGGGACGAAGGGAGGGAGGAAGGAGAAGGGAAGATTGGAGGGAAAAAGGATAAAGGATAAAGGAAGGACAGAGGGAGAAAAAGGAAAAGGAAGAAAGGAGGAGGTGGCAGAAAAACGAATAAGGAATGGACGGAGAGGGAAGAAGTGATGGAGAGAGTAGGAGAGAGGGAATGGAATGGGGGTAAAAACCTGTCCAACAGCCTGAAATCTAACCCTGGTTTCTGTAGCTGTAAGAGCCTGTACGAAACACAGATACTTGCAGCAAATTAAAAATATACCATACCGTAACTAGGTCTAGCATGATTTCCATAACATTACCACAGTTAGTCCCCAACTGTTTCTGTAATATTTCTGGCTGTTAGGCAACGCTTTCTATCAGAACCATTCCTCCTCCTCCTCCTCCTCCTCCTCCTCCTCATCATCATCATCATCATCATCATCATCATCATCGTCATCATCATCATAGAAAAGGACAGCGACCAGTGTGAAGAGAAGAAAATGATACAGAGACTAAAAAATAAACAGTGCGAGGAACATATTATAAAAGTGGTGGGAATGTTTACCATAAGCGCATATTACACTGGCATTTAATCGAAGTATGAAACCTGTACGGGTTTCCACTGAGGGATGGTTGGGGTTTCTTTCTTGTGTAAATGCCAGTCGTCAACAGCTGAGGTTGGTCATCGTTACCTTAAATGTCGGGACTGAGCAGCCCAGCCTCGGGCCCTTACGCTCATGTTTATCTTGGGCAAAATGGGACTGGTGTTGTTGTTACAATACTTAAAGGACGTGATAGTACTTCACAGGAGATCAGTGGAGCTATACTAAAAGTTATGGTCATAAAACTATTGGCTAAAGCTTCCAGTCACATGAAACCAGGCACTTCTTCATGTTGAAATACGCTGAACAAATTGGCCTGCATAGAGTATACTGTAATGTGGTACTGATACGCAAATATCGCTTGTATAAGTATGTGGCTTCTAATCTCAAGCTACTAAATAATACATTTCCGGTATAATGATTTCTCAATTATAAACTACTGATGATACATGCACTGAACTGCACCGTTATAAAACTGATACTGACTTGACACTGGAATTACTCTCACTTTTAGGCCAAGTTAGTGCAAATTAGGGTTTCCATTCATCTTTTCCTACAAAATTTCCAAGACAGCTTCACGATGCATGGAAGATTTCAATTCTTCGTAGGCTTCAGCTGGAGGGACTGAGGGGTAGCATGGCGCCTTCCTGCTTGATATTCTTGTCTTTCACTCATAGCACAGTTACCAAAGTTATAACCCACCCTATAACAAACAGCCTCGAAAGGAATGTTAGGTCTGTTGCTGTCTCCTATCTTCTGCGCCTTTCAGTAGAGGAGGGAGAGAGGGGAGAATATGAGAAGGGGAGAGGAGGGGGAAATAAAAAGGAGAAGTAAAGTGATAAGGGTGAGATGAGAGAGGGGATGGATTGCAGGGCAGAGGGGGGAAGAAGGGATGAGAAATGAAATCAGGGTAGAAGGGGGGACGTGATGAGGGGATGACAGAGAATGGGGGGGGAAAAAGAGAAAAAGATGGGGGGAAGGGAGAAAAAGATGGGAAGGGGAAGGGAGAAAGAGGCAGGGGGGAACAAGAGCGAGAGGGCGAGAGAGGCAGGAGAGAGAATAGGAAAGGGAGATGAAAGGAAAACAGCTGATGAAAGGCAGAGAAACATGAGCGATATGTTGGAAAGGGAGAGGAAGGGGAAAGGGACAAGGATAGGGACGGGGTAAGGGGGAAGAAGGGAAGAGAAATGATTATAATGTGGGAGAGGGAGAGATGTGGTGAGGGAAGGGGATATGGGAGAGAAAGGTGGTAGTAAAAGGAAGGGGAAGAATGACAGAAAGATGAGGAATACGGAGTGGTGAGGAAAAAGAAGGGCTAATATATGGCCGAAAGGGGTAGGGGTAAAGGAAGGGCGAATGAGGGTAAGGGTTAGGGAAAGGAAAGGGTAGGGAAAGGAGTGAAGGGAGGTAGGGTGTGATATTACTGGAAACCTTAGAGAGCCGTTCGTTAGCGCTGAGTGAGTGAACGGCTCTAACGAACGATACGAGAGGCCCTGACAAACCCTAACAAACGGTCCCACCCAACACTGAATCTCCCTCACCCATCTTACTGATCTAGCTTGCCCCCCTCCCCCCTAACGATGCAGCTCTGTACTGGTTCTCTCTCTCTCTCTCTCTCTCTCTCTCTCTCTCTCTCTCTCGATCAAAATATAATTCCTCTTATTGTTACACTGCCATCTCTCTCGCTTTCCATCACACACACACACACACACACACACACACACACACATATATATATATATATATATATATATATATATATATATATATATATATATATATATATAAAGGTCACACAGAGCTTCTCTTTGGCGTTTTCCAAAGCCCTAAAAATAGCGAAAGTTGTCCAAAGATGGCTTAAAAAAATATTCGCTACATTTCTGCGTAACTTTGTCCCGCTTCGTTCTACAGCTTTGTGCAGTTCCTGGGTCTAGGTACCGCTGCTAATAGGAGTGTTGAAACTTCCTACAACCCTCCTGTAAGGAACTGCCATTATTTTTAATAACTGCTAGAATGCAACCTGGATGGTTTCCTCTTTTTTTTTTTTTTTTTTTCCCCACAAAATAAAGGGTCTTTTGAAACTTCTGCTTTTGGGGTCTGTTAATATCTCTCACCGTATCTGCGTGATGTTCCACACAATATTTGCTGTACAAGCATACATACGAACAGGTGCAAACTTAAGATTATTTATCAAACTCTAAAGGCAAATGCTGTTAAGGACCCTTTGGAATGTGCTTTTAGGAAAAAAAATATTTTATCTATCTATCGATTTATCTGTACCTATATCTAACTATCTACCTATTTATATCTATCTATCCGTCTATCTATATTACACTACAATACCTCCTCTTCCTCCTCATCCTCCCCCTACACAGATCTCAATTAAAGATTTATTCTTCCTCCTCCGACACACTCCTTCCCCGCTCTCTAAGCCAACACTCTGACCCCCCCCCCCTCCTTTCAGATTCAGCCTGCATGAAAATTATAACGCTTTCATATCATTCTGTGTGTGTGTGTGTGTGTGTGTGTGTGTGTGTGTGTGTGTGTGTGTGTGTGTGTGTGTGTGTGTTATATCGCAGTAACAGACACCACACACACACACACACACACACACACACACACACACACACACAAACACAAAACAGTCATCTTGCCCTTCTCAGCGCTGGTTACCTCCGTGGAATGAGCCCGCCACGATGTTAATATTCACCCTTTTGATGTGTGTGAGGGACTGGAATGCGGGGAATGAGGTGGCGGGGTGAGGTTGAGGGGTTTATGTTGGTGGAAGGGTTGAGATGGAATGATACATGCTGTAATGAGGGTATAGTGGAACGCCATAGGCTGGAAGGAGGGTTGGAATGGAATGGAATGATACAGATAGATAGATAATAGACTGATAGACAGATAGATAGATAGACAGAAAGACAGATAGATAGACAGATAGATATGCTTGAGGAAGGCTTAGGTGGAATGTTATACGCCACATGGACGGCCGATATATAATTCTGGAGTATATCTGAGCCTGGATATGACAGAGGAGTATATCCTGGATGGTGGCCGAGATGGAACGAATATATATAATGATAACGGGGTTGAACTGGAATATTGCACGAAAGGAAAGGAGGTTGAGGCGGAATGTTATATGATGGAGGGAGGGTTGCGATGGAACGGGAGAATATATTTAAACCTGGATATGTCTGGATGCATGTGTCCCCCCCCATTCCTCTCTCTCTCTCTCTCTCTCTCTCTCTCTCTCTCGAAGTGAGGTGGAATGGTATGAAGAATTATATTTGAGCATTATTATGGATAAACTTTATCTACCGCAAAGTGGAATGAGATGGAGTGAAGGACTACAGCTGCGCCTAAATTAAGTTCAGAGGTGTGGGAAGCCTTCATGTGGTGGCACCGATATTACCGGCAGACTACACTGCCGGGTTTATACAAACGTCCCTCAGCTTCTCTATTTCCCAAAGGTGGATGGTGGGCTGAGGAACAGGGATAACTTTAGCCTGCAGTCCACTGGGTTCCAGCTTTGGAAATTAAGAACTACAGAATAAATGAACCTGGATAATGGTAAAGAGGATATGCTGGAAAACTGGAACGGCTTATGGTAAAAAAAAATAAAATAAAATAAAAAATAAACTGAAACGAAGATAGGTGTACATTATGCTTGGAGGAAGGATGAGGCTGAGTAAAGGACTATAACCTTTTCACTTAACTTGGCTTAAAATTGTTATCTCTCCATCTTGAATGCTGCAACAATTGATTAATACTAAAATACGACGCTAGACACAAAGAAGTGCTAGTGAACGGCTACTGAGCAATAGCATCGTCTTTTCTACCACCGAGCAACGTAAAACTATAAGAAGTCGCAAAAAGGATGAAATTTTTGGCAATGTTAAGGTGAAAGAATTATATAGTACAGTAGATCCACGATATGGTCACCTCCCATTACAGGTATTTCACAGCTGCTGCAGTCAGACGATTTTACTCAGCAAATGGAAAGACTGAAAGGGACGTAAAGTTAGACAAAGACCAATAATCAGACACACACACACACACACACACACACACACACACACACACACACACACACACACACACACAAACACACACACTCAAAGAACAGCGACATAAAAGCAAGCCTCTAGATGTAAACAGACAAATACACAGGATGAAGGGAAGGTTGCAAATAACATGGAATCCAACTATACAATTGAAGCTCCATAATTGCCATACAGTCCACTTGGCGTTCAGTTTTGACTTCCATCATCAGTACAATATTGTCCTCTTTGCATTCACCTTCGACCATCATCATCATCATCATCATCATCATCACCATCATCATCATTATCTAGTCCTCGTTGCATTCAGCTTTGACCATCAACATCATAGTCCATTTTGCATTCATCTTTGACTTCCTTCATCATACGGTCTTCTTTGCATTCAGCTTCCATCATCATCATCATCATCATCATTATCATCATCCAGTCCTCGTTGCATTCAGCTTTGATCATCATCACTATGGTCAATTTTGCATTCATCTTTGACTTCCTTCATCATACGGTCTTCTTTGCATTCAGCTTTCATCATCATCATCATCATCATCATCATCATCATCATCAACATCATCCAGGCCTCGTTGCATTCAGCATTGACCATCATCATAGTCCATTTTGCATTCATCTTTGACTTCCTTCATCATGCAGTCTTCTTGGTATTCAGCTCTCATCATCATCATCATCATTATCATCATCATCATCATCATCATCATCATCATACAGTCTCTTTGCACTCAGATTTGACTTCTTTCATCATAGTCACCTTTGCACTGAACTCTGACTTCATTATACAGCCCTCTTTGCACTAAATTTTGACCTTCATCATGCAGCCTTTTTTGCATCCACTTTTGGCCTCCCGACTCCAAGCTCCACGCAACTGATGGCGCGGTCTCTTTGTGTCCACAGCGAAGTTTGAAGGTAATATCGCTAATGGTTTTCCCTTCCCTGTTCGGACGCTGTTTCGTACTCTAGGTGGCACAGGACGCGTCGTAACATCTCTCCCTTAGCGATTTATTCTGCACATTACGCCTTAACCCTCTCTTATATGCTACTCCCTTCGTTTTAATATTGATGTAGCATTAATTAGTAACATATAAGAGGATACTGGCGTGTAATCTGCAGTCTAAATCGCTAAGGAAGAGGTGTTAGGAAATCTAATGATGCATAAACGCCTTGAACATAATGACCTATTGTATGCCATATTCTTCCTACCACCAGACAATTAGATTCTGTTTAGGAGAGATTTTTCAAAGTGGAGGTGTTAGACTTAGAATTCATTAATCCTTTCACTTTAAAAATCCCCGTCAAGCTGAATGAAATCGTCTGGACAAGGCAAGAGGAAGATTAATAAGTACGACATGGCACTGGAAGAGTTGAGAGCTTCAGTACAATGGTGTCTTTTGTATTTGACGCTTCCCATCTCCAGACGGTTTTATTAAGCTTAGGGGAGATTTTTCCGAACTATCACTATAGTTTATTCACTTTAACTTGGCCCAGATTTTCGTCGTTTTGTGACTTATTTCTCGCATCTCAGAAAAAGACAACGGTGAGGCTCTACATCCTTTCTGTTGCACCTCTTCGTAACTAGTATCATATTCTGGTATAATTTGTTGCTATAACTCTGCAATCAAGATGGAGGGATAGCAATTTTTGGCCAAGGTAAAATCAACAGAGTTTGTCGTTTTGTTTTCTTCTGACAAAAATCCATAACCTCTTTCAGCTCAGTTGATGGCAGGGTGAAGTCAGACTGGAGGATAAATTTTACTAGTAACCAGGGAGACTCATTCCTACCTCACAATTAAGGCTCATTAAATTTCAAACAACCTAAAATTTGAAATAAGGTTGTAGGAGTAGTCCAATTCCCTCAGGCAAAAACAACCCGACTATAACACGGAAATTACGTAAGCTGAATGAAATCGACCGAAACATACTAAACTATACAGCTTAAAGGCAACGGGAGAGATGTAGTGATGGAGTTAATACATTTTATCCCTATATTTTATCTATCCCATCGACAATCCCAGCGTTAACCCTTCCTCTGCTACTGGTACACCAACGAATTTATTTAGGTTAACACCAGATGATTCTGCTCAGAAGACAAAAATTCTACCAATCATAGGCTTTACAAACTCTCAGACACGAAGGAGAGCTCTGAGAGTGCAAAAACTGCGGCCTACAATTGGTGTGGCCCGTGCCCCTGACCTTTAATTGATTGATCTAAAAAAATTTATTTGCTTCATCCTTTCCACTCCCAGCCTATATGAGTCAGGTCCGAGCATCGGACCTTGCCCTGTTACCTTTACCCCTGACCAATTTTTCTCAAAATAAATTTATTCCTTTTCTGTCCCACAACCCTTCCATCGTTTGGTTAAAATCGGATCAAAACTGTGTTGACCTTGCTCTAGACCTATGACCTTTCTTCGGCCAATATATAATCACCTCTTCTGACGGTCCACAATCATCGTGACAGACAACCCAGTCAAAAGCAAAGCCCCCTCGCGTGCCCGCACACGGATGTAATAACCCTTCCTCTGCTACTGGCACACCTAAGATTTTTATACAGGCTAACACCAGATGATTTTTGCTTAGAATAAGAAGTGTTAAAGGGTTAATATTATTCATTTATACAAACACACGTTCTTTCATCCGCCAGTCCACCCTAAGCAGAAGAACCCCAGCTCGATCCACGGGCCGGTCAGACTGGTGGCCTCAGTTTGTTTTCCCCTTTTACCAGTTCACCCAGCAGCATAATCAGGGACCTACACGTAAACCGGCTACTGAGGGGCGTGTTCTAGGGGAAGAATGAAACTTAGCAGAGAAATGATTGTCAGCCGTATCCCCTTAAGGTTGGGATAACTCTAGTATTCTATTCCAGCTAACACCAGACGATTTTATTCAACTAAGCCTGTCACAGAGTCTGAGAGTTAATACTATAGTTCGTTCACCTTAAATTGCCCCAGATTTTCATTTTATTGCATCTTTTTTTCACGTAGTTTCAGCAAAAGAATTCAGCGGCTCTGCAGCCCTTCTATAGCACTTCTTCGTGACTAGCATAATATTCTAGTGTTCATCTCTTATCACATCTCAGAATTAAGAAGAAGGAGATGGTGATCATAGGCCATAGTAAAGTAAACAGAGCATAAAACTGTTAACCCTCTCATGGTCTAGGCAACTTTAGTGATCTTTTCCATCTAATGCCAGGTGACTTTAATAAGTGTGATTCACAGGATCCTAATTAATACTGGTAACATTAACCCTCTAATGATCAGGGCAAGTTTTCTATTTCAGTAAAGGTCAAATGGTTATATTCAGCAACCAGTGAAATATAGGAGCCTAAATGTTAGTAATTCTCGTGTAGTTGATAGGCAAAACCATGGCCTTCCAGTCGCCATGTCTATTATTATCACTATTATTATCGGTATTAATATTATTATTATTATTATTATTATTATTGTTGTTGTTGTTGTTGTTGTTGTTGCTGTTGTTGTTGTTGTTGTTGCTGCTGCTGCTGCTGCTGTTTTTGTGGGTTCCAGGTCCATCTTAAACGTGACCCTAGTGACCTGTTTGCTGATGCTGCCCTTCTCCTGCAGTCCACCATTCTCCTTTCAGGGGCCTGGGAGTTGTGGGCTGTTTGTACAACCGGGCAGCAGAACACCCCGGTCATATCGGTGCCACTACATGAAGGCGTCCCTCTCCAGTACCTATTCATGCATAAAACCAAGTGTTCATTCAGTCAGTACCTACACCTACCCATCCATCTATCCTTTCATTCACTCTCACCCCGATTACATATCTAAAGCAGGAACTTATTCATCACACCTTATTCATCCAACTTTGTCCTTGTATTCACCAGCAAACTCCTCTGCTCATCTATCCAGCCAGTGTCTATTCATCCAACATCTACTGTAAGTATTTCTCTCTCTCTCTCTCTCTCTCTCTCTCTCTCTTATTCACCAGTGACTTATACACAACTAATACTTTTAACCTTGGCCTTGCAATATTCAGCATACAATATCCAAGCTTACCTAAGGGAATCCAATTACTTCGGCAGCGTGCTTTAATATCGGTATAAACAGCCTCACGATCCAACATTTAACACACCAGCCAGGGTGAAGGTCAGGGGCTCGGCACATGGATCTGAGTCCCTAAGAGGCGGTAGTAGGGTTTGCGGTCATATAGTACTTGTAAGGGGGTAGGCCAATCATCTAACACTGGATCCATACACCTCACAAAGGGTGGGAAAGGAATCGGATTTTCTTGTTTTTCCCTTTTTTATTCTTTTTTTTTTTATTATTATTATTCTATCCAAATACCTTAATGTTACAGGGGGTAGAATCACCCACTCACATGATGCAGTGCTACCTACTTCTTCCTTCTCCTTTCTTTTTCTGTCTTTGTGTCTGCCTTCCTCTCTTCCACACTCTTCCTTTCCTTCCTTTTACTTTTAATACTCGTCTTTCTACTTCGGGGGGCTCTACATTGAGTGACATACTTCTTGGTTTCCTGTGACCTAGGAGACCCTTTACAATGCTTAGTGGCAAACATATTACCAAATTCCGGGGTTAAGTGCAGTCTATTCTGGTGCCCTTGTTAACTGGGTGGAGAGATGTAAATGCTGTGTCCAACCAGAAACCAAACCTCCACACTATTTTCCACGTCTCGCTGTGACAAAGCCTGTCAGCCACAAAAGGACATCGGTTCATTGCGGGAGACGACCCTGCTGAGGCGGTTGCTTGACAGCGGGTGATGAGTGCTCGGCCAGACAGACTGGGGTTGATGAGCAACAACAACAACAACAACAACCTTCATGTTACATGGCGTAGAAACTTCCAGAACACGACTCTGACCTCTGCTGGGAAAAGAATCACAAGAATGTTGGGCCCGCGGTAGTATCTTCCCACTCCATATCACTGAGGGAATGGCAGCTGTAATACCACCACCCCTTACCAGTATAAAGGCGGGATTAAAGCCTGGTATTCCCATCCTTTTAGCTGCCTCTTGCGTCATGCCGGGAATACGTGGGTAGTATTATAGTCTTATTTTTTTTTCTGTCACCAGGAATACATAATAATAAAAGTAATATTAATACCTTCACTATGAGCCATATTTATGTTCTGTTACCTCTAGATACTTTATTCATCACCATTATCATCACTATCATCCGCCATAGTACAATCATCATCATCATCATTATCCACAATAACTCATTATCCATACTACCATCACCATCATCACCCACTTTATCATTATCACCCATACTACCACCATCATCACCATCCACACTACCATCACCATTAATACTGGCGTTACCATCACCATCCACACTACCATCACAATCCATACTGTCGTCACCATCATCATCCATACTACTATTACCAGCACCATCCACACTCTCACAGTCCACATCACCATCAACATCATCATCATTGCCATCACTATCCACACCATCATCATCCCCTCTACCATTTCCATCCACATTATCATCACCATCCACACTTCACTGAGTAGTCCTATGCCAACACTTAGCTTGATCAAATTCTCTCTCTCTCTCTCTCTCTCTCTCTCTCTCTCTCTCTCATAGTTTATCCTCTGCGTTATATGGTATTATCTCCCACCAAACGCCGCTTCCAGTAAGAGATGCTCCCTACAAAATGATCTCAAGGCTTTTGTGTCCCTACTAGGTAACGACCCTGCCTTCACAACACGTCATGGTGCTGGAGTGAGGAGCCTTCACGTGGTGGCACCGATATAACCAGGTAGATCCACTGACCGGTTACATAATGTTCCTCAGCTTCCACCCTATCGCCCGAAAGGAGAATGGCGGATGCAGGAGGGGGGGCAACTTCAGCCTGCAGTCCACTGGGTTCACAACAGCACCTAAGATACGTCACTGCCCCTAATATTCTCTACTTCTTAGTTCTTATCTGTCTAACTTTCATCTAGTATTATTCTAAGTTTCTCTGGATGCTTCGTAACACCTCTTCCTTTGTGATTTATTTTGCATACTACATAATAAAGTTCTCTTGTACGATTTTTATATAGTTGTGACTCTTTTGTGGTAAGTGGGGGCGCTCACCATCCACTCACTCGATGTAGTGCTGCTCTCGGGTGTCTGCCCTTTCCTCTCCATCCTTCTTTCCTTCCATTCTCTTCTGTCTTTCTTTCCTTCATTCTTTCCTTGTCCTTCTGCCTACGGGTGACTTTACACTCCCACTTTTGTCTTTCTTTCCTTCATTCTTTCCACTTCCTTCAGCCTGTGGGTGACTTTACACAGAGTGACAAGCCAAATGGTTTCCTGTGCACCAGGAAACCATTTACTAAGCTGGGTGGTAACCATATAACCAAATTTGGGCGCCCGGTGGTTTAGTGGGTAATTATTGCGCTCCAATCGGATTGAGCCGGTGAAGGTTTATATCCAAGGGATGGTTGGGGTTCATTGCTCATGTAATTCCACTCAGGGATGAGTGAGGCTGGTCACTCTCATCTTAAATGTCGGCACCAACTGCCTAGCCCCGGATTCCTACGCTCCTCATGGGGCATTGTAGGATTGGATGATGGATGGAAGGATGGATGGATCTCGACGTGGCTTGCATCAGTAAAATACAGGAGGATTTTAAGGTGTAAAGTGCAAAACAAGTTCTCTCTCTCTCTCTCTCTCTCTCTCTCTCTCTCTCTCTCTCTCTCTCTCTCTCTCTCTCTCTCTCTCTCTCTCAGGGCATAAACCTGACAGACCATTCCGTGAGGCCCAGCAGTCCTCCAATGTGCCACACTTCTCATATCTCCACCTTAGCACTAATACCCACCGTTCATATTGAGTACAAGCCAGGATAACAGCGAGGAGGTATATAGGACATGTCGATGAAAGTCTTTTGGCAGATCAGTAAGGTCTGTTCAAAAGCAGCTGATAAAATTGGCCGCCTGCGTGGGTTGGGTTACAAGGAAGAAGAAAATACTGACGTTAATCATTTCTGTAGAATCAGTATAAATAGCGTTTAAAATAGAAAGATATCGTGTAACAATAGATTTGACATAATATCGAATACTTCTGAACAAAGTTATATTTCCATTTTGCTGTAAATAAGGAAAATAATGTTCGATTTCTCAAACACTGAAAAGATGGACAGTCTTCATATCATATTTCCTTATTTACGGCAAAACAGAAGCCTAAGTTGTTCAGCAAATACTTGATATTATTTCAAAGATATTTTACACGATATTGTCCCATTTCAAACGCGATCTGTGCTAATACTACGATAATTGTGCCTATATTTTCACGTTCCTTGTAACCCTAGACTTTCGAGTGGTGATTTTTAACTATTCCCTGCGCCATCCTAGAATCGAAGTAGCGTCCTTCTCAACAGCAGATCATTTCTTCTACCCACATGACCACCATCCTCCTCTCGGGGGATGGGAAGTAGTTGAGGGATCTCTGTATGATCTTAGGGGTTATATTATCGTGGGCATAGGAGGATTTCTAGCACCTCTTCTTTATCTATTTAACTGTCTATCTATCTGTCTATCTATCTATCTATCTATCTATCTATCTATCCATCCATCCATCTATCTATCTATCTCCGTCTGTCTCTACCTGTGTTTACCTATCTGACTACCTATGTTTATCTATCTACCGACTATCAATCTATCTATATGACACGTTGGTATTCTTTTCCACGTTATTAATGCTATGTATACCGATGCAAAAAAATAAAATAAAGAAAGAAAATGAAATACAAGAGAAAAATAAGTACAAATATAAAAAATAAATCGCTTAAGAACAGGTGCTACAAACACTCCAAAAGTACAAGACAAAGATCCTGGATGGCCTTCAGTAACCTATAGTTCTGTCACATTAACTTGGCCCAGATTTTCGTCCTTTTGCAGCTCAATTCCTTTAGCTCAATGGCCGAATAAGACAATGCTGCGGTTCTACATCCTTTCCATATAGCACTTCTTCCTGACTAGCGTTATGTTTTGTGTCAAGCTCCTTCACAACTCAGCATTCAAGATACAGGGATGTCAATTTTGGGCCAAGTTAAAGTGAAAATAGTATAACTTCCCTTCTGCCAACTGGTAAAAATCCTTCATCTTATTTGCCACACACAAGTTCCTTTATTTTTATTCTTAATTAACTGTCCTCACTAATTGTATATGCGTCTTCAGTATCATAATAAAACTGCTTTTACATTAGGCATTGTGTATGGAGCTGAAACTTGCATAACACATCAAAAAATAAAAAGGCACACATGCAAATTATCCACGCTTACACAATACGAACAGACGAAAAAAAAAAAAAAATCATACACACAGACACGTACATAACCCTAACTAACTCAAAACGAGCAGACGAAAAATAAATCACCCAAACACAAAGCCAATTACACAAGGGCAACATGCAAACGAGAGGTGAAAACAAAGCAACACAAAATAACAGAAAATATACAACCAAGAGATAAAAAATACACGCAGAACATAGGCACACGCAATGAACACACACACACACACACACACACACACACACACACACACACACACACACACACACACACACAATTTACACATACGCTAGAGGACAAAATACAATAAGGGAGACACTATGCATTGAGAGCGGGGTTAATAAGTAAGGCAGGGCAGGAGTTAGGCAGGAGAGGGAGGGAAGGTAGGCAGGTTATGTGTGAGGCAGAGTGACGGCGTGTAATTACCAGCCAGGCAGAGTGAGGCAGGGCTGAGGCAGAGGCAGCAAGAATCAGAGAGAGGGGGGTATGAAGTGGAAGGGAAAGAGATAGAGAGGCAGGCAGGGATGGAGGGAAGGAGGCATGTAGGAGACAGGAATGAATTAGAGAGAGGAACAGGAGGGAAGAATAAGAAGAGGGAGAGACGGAGGAAGATTGAGAGGCAGGAGGGAGAAGGAGAAGGGAAAGAGAGAAACAGGTGACATGGAGACAGCGAAGGAGGAGCAGAAGAGAGAGGGGTGAGGAGGATGGATAGGGATGAGAGAGACCGAGGGAGAGGGAGAGACAGGAAGGCAGATGTAGAGGGAGGGGGACAGGTAGGAGACAAGGAGACTTTGGAGGAAGAGATGAAAACAAGGAAGAAAAAGAGGGGAAAACTATGAAAATGAAGAGATGGAAATGAGAGGAAGGGAGGCGGAGATGGAGGGAAAGAGATAGAGAGAGAGAGAGAGAGAGAGATGAGGAACACCAAAGACAGGGATGAACTGGAGGGACAGGGATGGAGACGAAGGAAGAGGCAAGCATGCGGAGATGGAGGGAGGGAGACAAGTAGGGGAGATAGGGGAACCTGGGGAACGGATGAGAAGAGACAGGGACCAACAGGAGGGAAAATTATGAAGAGGAGGAAAGGGAGGGAGGTGGAGAGGCTGGGAGGCAGAGGTGGAGGGAAGGAAAGAGGAAGACAGGAATAAACTGGAGGAAGAAGTAAGAGGGAGAGATGACTGGTGAGCGGAGGTACAGGGAGGGAGACAGGAGGAAACAAGGAGAAACTGGAGGAAGAAATGACGAGGGACAGGGAAGAACAGAAAGGAGAATTATGAAAAAAAAAAAAAAAAAGAGAGAGGAGGGAGATTGAGAGACAGGGAGGTAGAGATGCATGGGAAGAGAAATGAAGAGAGATGAGGAGGAGGAACGACAATGACAAGGATGACCTGGAGGGAAAGAGGTAAAGAAGAAAAGATGGAGTGAGGTGGAGAAGCAGGCAGGCGTAGGGGGGGGTGAAGAGACAGGTGGGAGGAGGAGGAGGAGGAGGAGGAGGAGGAGGAGGAGGAGGAAGGTAAGAGTGATGAAAACGGGTACTAAACAAGGAGGAACTGGAGGGAGATGAGGAAGAAAGAAGAGAAAGGACGGCGATAAAGACGAGATGGAGCGAAGACAGAAAGCAAGGTAGTCACAGATCGAGGAAAGGAGACAGGAAGGCGAAAAAGACGGATTGAGAAGAGAGAGATTATTAGGAGAGAGGGAAGAGCAGGAGGGACGGAAAAGGAGGAGGAGGAAAGAGGGAGGGAAGTGGAGGACGAGGCAGGAAAAGGTGGAGGAAAGAGAAAGATCAGAGACATGGATGAACTGGAGGGAAGAATATGAAGAGGGTGAAACGGAGGAACATGGAGAGACATGAAGGCAGAGATGAAGGAAATAGTCCAAATAGGAGACTTGAGGAGAGATGAGGAGGGGTAGAAGAGATAGACGAATAGGAGGGATACGTAAAAATGGAGAGAGAGAGAGAGAGAGAGAGAGAGAGAGAGAGAGAGAGAGGGGGGGGGGGAAGGTGGAGGGGGAAGTGGAGACAATGAAGAATAGGAAGGACGGAGATGAAGAGGGAGACAAAGAGGGAGATGGAGAGGCAGGAAGGCGGAAGTGGAGGGAAGAAGACAAGGTGGAGACAGGGAGGAACAAGAGGGAAAGTTATGAAGAGGAAGAGATGGAGGGAGATGGAGGGGCAGGAAGGACGAGGTGGAGGGAAGTGGAGAGTTAGGAGACATGGAGGAGGAGGAGGAGGAGGAGAAGGATTACATAGGATTACAAAGGAAAGCAAACAGCAACAGACCTTATGGTCCTTTCGAGGCTGCTTGTTACAGAGAAAACTATGACTACAAGATCTAACTCTACATGCTGAAGGATAAGGATAGTAAAGCAAGAAGGCTCCCCCCACCACCAAATCCTCCAGGAAAAAGTGAGGAAAAAAACACCATGCAGCATGGAAAAATTGACATGGAAATTTCATAGGAAAAACTGGAAAGGAAAAGTCACATTCTATAATACTTTGTCTATAAGTTACCCGACTGAGTAAGCTGAAAGAGAAAGTAATCAAATCAACTAATGGTTACGGCATGACATTATAAATCGGTACTTTGAGTTTATGGGAAGTCTGTGGACATAACGTGGAAACTACACACTGAACAGTGTGGATGTTTAGGGGTGGTGCGGCAGCCTTGCCTGGCGCTTATGAGGTAGGCAGCAGTCAATCAGGCCCTAGCTCCGTTCAATCCACTGAGACCAGGAACTCTCCCATGTGGGACAAGCACACAAGTTTCCTCCTGAACAAGTGACCCCTGGTACATTAAAAAAATCCCGATGGTGGTCACTTGACTAACAGGGACCCTCAGTGATCCACAGCCCATCACAGATCAAAAGTGATAGTAGTGACCATTAACTCAGGGTTATCTGTGCAGAACCTAATCTGTGCTTATATTGCTTTCTTTGCATTGGGGAGATTGAAATATATACGACGGGTGTCTTAGATAAAAGGGGGGCTGCACAGTGTGGATGTGCAATGCACAGAGTGGATGTTTAGGGGTGGTGCGGCAGCCTTGCCTGGTGCTTTTGAGGTAGGCAGCAGTCAATCAGGCCCTAGCTCCGTTCAATCCACTGAGACCAGGATCTCTCCCATGTGGGACAAGTACACAAGTTTCCTCCTGAAGCAGTGACCCCTGGTACATTAAAAAAATCCCGATGGTGGTCACTTGACTAACAGAGACCCTCAGTGATCCACAACCCATCACAGATCGAAAGTGAGAGTAGTGACCATTAACTCAGGGTTATCTATGCAGATCCTAATCTGTGCTTATATTGCTTTCTTTGCATTGGGGAATTTGAAATATATGCGATGGGTGTCTTAGATAATAGGGGGCTGCACAGTGCATAGTGTGGATGTGCAATGCACAGAGTGGATGTTTAGGGGTGGTGCGGCCGCCTTGCCTGGCGCTTTTGAGGTAGGCAGCAGTCAATCAGGCCCTACCTCTGTTCACTCCACTGAGACAAAGAACTCTCCCATGTGGGACAAGTACACAAGTTTCATCCTGATGCAGTGACCCCTGATACATTAAAAAAAATCCCGATGGTGGTCACTTGACTAACAGAGACCCTCAGTGATCCACAGCCCATCACAGGTCGAAATAGTAGTGACCGTTAACTCAGGGTTATCTGTGCAGATCCTAATCTGTGCTTATATTACTTTATTTGCATCGAACAAATTGAAAAATGTATAATGACGTGATGCGACACTATGTACGGGTAAGTTGTTTAAAGGGTGTCTTGTAGACAAAAGGGGAATGAACTTACACGTAGCTATAAATGAAAGTTACTCGGACAGAAAGAGTCAGCTGAGGATTCTCATGCAAATACTTGTCTATTTTGTTTTTGAATGTCTCAATTGAGATACTGTTCACGGTATCTGAGGGTAATCTGTTCCAGATATTTACAACTCTGTTAAAGAAGAAGTATTTTGCTTCATGGGATTGGAAACGCTTTCCCACAATTTTGCAGCCATTACTTCTGGTTTGACTCGACCGGTCTATATCAAAATATTTATTCATGTCTAAGTTGTCATATCCCTTCATGATTTTGAAAACTTCAATAAGGTCCCTTCTTAACCTGCGCTTCGTTAAGCTAAATAATTTAAGTTCTTCAAGGCGTTCCTCATATGGTTTGTTTCTAAGTCGTGGTATCATTTTTGTGATTCTTCGCTGAATTTTCTCTAATTTTTCAATGTCCTTTCTGTAGTATGGAGACCAGAACTGCACACAATACTCAAGATAGGGGCGCACTAGTGAGTTGTACAAGGCAAGTATAACTTTTTCCGATTTAAACTCGAAAGTTCTTCCAATAAAACCCACCAGCTTGTTTGCAATTTTAACCGCCTCGGTGCACTGCTTACTTGGTTTTAGGTCATTTGGAGAGACAGGCTGACGAATGAGGATATAAAGGAGCGTTGTGGTGTGGATGTGGATGTGATAGGAAGCGTTATGAGGAACACACTGAGGTGGTTTGGCCATGTGGAGAGGATGGAGGGCGAAAGACTGACGAAGAGAGTGTATGTGAGTGAGGTGGAGGGGGGAAGAGGGAGGGGGAGGCCGAGGATGAGATGGAGGGATGGGGTGGAGAGGTATATGAGAGAGGGGGGTGTGAGTTGGGAGCAGGGCAGTGAAATGGCGGGGGACAGGGCGACTTGGAGGCGATTTGTTTGTGGCCACCCCAAACGGGATTGAGGCGTCTGGCAATAGATAGATAGATAGATAGATATTATCACACCAAGATCCTTTTCATTGTCTGTACCTGATAACTGGATACTGTTCATTTTGTAGTTCGCATGGACGTTGTTACTTCCAATATGAAGTACTTTACATTTTTCTGTGTTAAATTTCATTTGCCATTTTTCTGCCCAGCTTGCTAAAGTATTAAGGTCATTTTGTAACTCCTGCCACTGTGATTCGAAGTTACTTTACTGGTTATTTTAGTAGCATCTGCAAATTTGGATACTTTACAATTTAGACCCTCATCAATATCATTTATATAGATAATAAAAAGTATCGGTCCAAGTACTGAGCCTTGGGGACAGCCGCTGATCACATTACGCCATTTGGATTCCTTTCCGTTTATCACAACTCGCTGTTTTCGGTATGAAAGCCAGTCTTGTAACCATTTCTGCGTATTTCCTTTTATTCCATGTGCTTCTATTTTGCTCATGAGACGCTTGTGAGGGACAGTGTCAAATGCTTTCTGAAAGTCGAGGTAAATTATATCTACTGCTCTTGAGTCATTGTATGATTTGTAAACATCATGGAAGAAGTCCAGTAAGTTAGTTAAGCATGAACGACGATGTCTGAATTCATGCTGTGAGTCTTTAATTATATTATTTTCTTCTAGATAATTAACTATTTTATCTCATGATTTTTTCCATTAACTTGCACACTATTGATGTTAAGCTGATTGGTCTGTAATTTCCTGGGTGCGACTCATTTCCTTTTTTGAAAATAGGTGTTACATTTGCTAGTTTCCATTCGCATGGAACTTTCCCAGTACTTAACGATTTATTGAATAAGACAGAGAGTGGCAGCAGTAACTTATTTTTTGCTTCTCTGAGAATTCTCGGTGATATTTTATCGGGGCCAGGGGTTTTGTTTATGTTCGTACTATTTATGGCTGAAAGGATATCGTTATTATGGATAGCATGGTTACTAAGGACTGTGCTATTTGCTTGGTTTGTGGGTAGCAGTAGGTTTCTGGTGGTGTTTTCAACTGTAAAAACAGACGCAAAGTAATCGTTAAGAATGTTTGCCATTTCGACCTCATTTTCTGTGTGTTTGCCACTGCTCGTTTCTAGAGGACCTATTGATGTAGTCATAACCTTTTTTTTTTCTAATGTAACTGTAAAATTCTTTAAGATTTGATTTGCAAGTATTAGCAATGTGGATCTCCAGTGCTCTTTTGCTTTGTTTAATAAGTCTTTTCGATATGCAGCGTAGATTTTCGTACTGTAATTTATCACCATTATTTTGTGTAGTTTTATATTTATGGTATGCCTGTTTTTTGGCTATTTTCTTTTAATTTCACTGGACCACCACTTTGGTTTTCTATTACCAGCTGGACGCCTATTACGTAGTGGCACACATGACTTTACCACTTCGTTAAATTTTTTGGTGAATATTTCCCATGCTTGGATTATGTCATCAGTTTCAGATATTTGATTCCAATCCACAGTTGCAAGTAGCGCTCCGAGCCTAGTGAAATCAGCTCTATGATAATCTGGGACCTTTTCTTTGCTCTCCATTTCTTTTACTTTTTCAGTAGTAATATTAAACTGTATAATTCGGTGGTCACTTGAACTAAACTCAGGTCTTATTTCAACGTTGTTGACTAGGTTATCATTTGTAGTCAAGATGATGTCTAGGATATTGTTTCCTCTCGTTGGGTATTTTACGTGTTGGGAAAGAGCGCTTTCTTAAAGATTCGTGTAAAGCTCTTGTCCTGAGTGTGCCGTTAGTGGTTCACCCCACCTTGTTACCGGTAGATTAAAGTCTCCAAAAATTACGCTATCCTCTTGACAACAAATTTCCGCAATTTGATCATAAAGTTTTTCATCTATCTCAGCTGACTGTGCTGGAGGACGGTAGACGAGACATATATCTATTTTGTGTAAATTAATATTTAGCTGAACATAACTGGCATCTATGTTGGTAATACTGGGTTTGGATAGCACAAGGGGGAGGAGACAAGTTTTCACATATAGTAAAACACCACCACCAGCTCGATGTGGTTGCTCACAGCTAAAAATATTGTACCCTGTTAATGAGTATTCCGCCAGAAAGTCACGGTCAGATGTGTTAATCCAGGACTCTGTGATGCCAACAATGTCATAATTTTCTAGGTAAATAAGTGATTCTAAATCCTCAAACTTGTTACACAGACTACGTGCATTAACACAGAAGACTCTAATTCCGTCCCTAACAGTTGGTGTTATGACTCTGCGGGTATTAACGTTGAGGTTACTGCTCCGGGACGTTCCGCGTTTTTTTATTTGAAGAGGGCGACTTTATCGTGTAAAAGTCTACCTAGCTGTGCCGCACCTACGTAGTTTAAATGGAGACCATCTTTCTGGAACAGAGTATGTTGCTCATAAAACTGGTCCCACAGATTGACAAAGCTGACTCCCTCTTGTGTGCACAGAGATTTGAGTCGGTTATTTGTGCTGAAGGCCTTATCATAAAAACTATTCTCTGCCTCGATCATTGGGAGTATACCAGATATTATCACATTAGTGGACTTAGTTTTGAATCGTTTGATCATTTCATGATACTTTGCTAGCAATTCCTCTGATCTACTGCACTTCAGATCATTTGTACCAACATGAATGACGTATAGAGTTTTATCATTTGCGTCTTTTGTGACCTCATCGCAGGCTTCTGTGATATCACATAGTCCACCTCCTGGAAAACAGTACCTCTTTCTGCTGCTGGGGGCGCGTCCACAAAATTCCTCCAGTTGCCTGCGTACAATAGAGTCCCCAATAAGCCTTGTTTCTTCTGGCTCATCAACCGCTTCAGCAAGAATCTGGTAGCGATTATACGTAGTTATGGGAAGGTGCTTCCTCGTACTTTTTCCGGGTTTTACGCCATTTCTTACAATAGTAAAAGGGGCTTCGCTTGGCGAGGAACGTACTGAATCGCTGGGTGAGGAAGATACGTGTACACTATCATTTGTAACTACCTGATGGGCGGGGGCTTGTACGAACTAAGTTTGTACGTTTCTTCCCTCCTGAGTGCTGTTGCTGACTCCTACGTTTGCTGCTACAAACTCTTTCAGTATCTCAAACTCTGCCTTGAGTTCCCTGTAACTTTTCTGCGATTCGGCTAAACCATTTTCTAGATCTCTTCTCAAGATGCATAGTTTGCACACAGGTGTCGAAAAGTAATCCGAGAAATACTGAGGTGCAAAACGACCAGTACACTCCTGGCAGACCTTCAGGATAGATGGCATTTTGCAGCAATATTTCCAAAATCCCACAAAAAAAAAAAATAATAATAATATACAACTGGTTAAGGGATGTTGTTACAAATGGACAATTTACTCTATAAATGAAATATTGAATTTCTAGGGAGATTCACTTACTTTTTATATACTATCTTCCTTTACCAGTATAAAAAGAATAGAAAATCCACCTGCTATAGCACAATCCAACCTACATGAATTCTTTTACCAGTGTAAAAAGAGTAGAAAATCTGCTTGCTATGGTACAACCTAACTTACCATGAATTGTGTAAAATGAAAAGAAAATCTACTTGCTATGGTATAATCTAGCTTACCATGAATTGTGAAAATACACCATACACTGATTCACTGGGAGAAAAAAGGAAAAACAAAAAATAACAATGGAATGTTGGGGAGAAATCAAAATAAACACCTAGCTTCACTTAGTGAACAACGGTTTGTAGTGTAAAAACGATTTCACTGGTGTAACACCAATCACACAGTTGTTACTCTATACAGAAGACAATGCTTTTCACTTGCACTAAACTAGCAAGCAACTCAGGTAATATCTGTTAACGTTAGACTTTACAGTAAGATGTACAAGGCTGATAGTGGGAACCAAAACAAAGGGTGCTAGTTGGTAAATACACTCTCTGTACACTACATCATTTACTTGTGAGAAAATATAATCTACTTGCTAGATATCGTTATAACTGACCTTGATCTGCGGGAAAATAAATTATAATATGACTGAGACCAGAAATAAAGGCAGGAAAGGCCAGGAATACGATGCAGAGGGTGGGAATATAATGTAAACAAAGGGACTGGCGAACGCTTGACACCTTTAACCCGTTCAAAAATTTTTACATGAAATCTATTTAAATACTTTACACGGGTAAAATATGGCTAGGACTCTTATATACTTGTCTATTCACTTTCACACCAATATTCACTCAAACTTGTCGTTAAAACACTTGGATATGCAGAGCGTTAATGAACGCGTTTTTCCAAGATGGCTGCCGCTGGAGGAGGAGGAGGAGGAAGGCAAGAGAGGTTATGACGAAAACAAGTACTAGACAAGACGGAAATGAAGATAATGAGGAGCAGCGGCACTGGCAGGTAAAAATAGGAGACGGGGACACGGAATGAGACAAGGAGGGAAACGGAGACATAGACAGGCAGACAACCATAGATGGAGGGAAGGAGACGAGGAGGAGACACGGAGGAGAAAAAGACACGGAAGAATAGGAGGGACGTAGATGAAGAGGGAGAGGAGGAGGAAGGTGGAGAGAGAGAGAGAGAGAGAGAGAGAGAGAGAGGGGGGGGGATGAACTGGGGGAAGAGTTGACGCAGAAGAGAAAGTAAGAGGAAGAGAAAGCAAGACGGGAGAGAGGGTGATGAAAAAAGGTAACACACAAAGAGGAATTTGAAGGAGATGAGGAAGAAGATGTAGGGAAAGAGAGGAGGAGGATAACAGAAGTGAATCTAAGGAGGAAAGGAAGAAGACGCGACAGATTGTATACACAAGGAACAGGCAAAGAAGAACTGCAATGATAAAAGAAAACAGACAAAAAAGACAAGATAAATGGCAAGTAAATCAGTTCCCGTGCAGGAGGAACTGAGAAGAGACAAAGGAAGGGGAGGGAATGAGAAAGGGAGATGATAATAAGGTTGGAGATGAGTGAGTGGAGGGAGGATGGAAATGACTGGAAGCTGGAAGGATGGGCAGGCAGCAGGTAATGAGGCAGGAGACAGACAGGCAGGCATGAAGGCAGAGACAGTAGGTGATGCTGACGGGAGACCAGACCTATGCAAATATTTCACATGAATGTATGAATTATGTTTATCTGTCTATCTGTCTGTGTGTATGTCTCTTTATTTACCTCTCTGTCTTTCTATTTGCATGTTTATCTCTCTCTCTCTCTCTCTCTCTCTCTCTCTCTCTCTCTCTCCCCTTATGCAAGAATGAGCAGGTCCAAGAGTCAGGAAGTAAAAAGGTGACAAAGTTGCCTCAGCACACCTACCCTCCGCCAAACTGACTTAAGTAGAGGGGTAATATGATCCTCGCCATAAAAAACATGAGCAAACAGACGCCAAGAATATTAACCCGTGCAAGGTCAAGCAGGGACTTAAGTATCTTATTCTGGCTAATTCTCGACGATTATATTTGGCTCTTGCAAACCAGAGGAACTGGTGAATAAGTGTAACCAGTTCAGCATGGTGACGTCGTTTGGCGGTTTATTCCTGCTACCTCCAAACGTTCTCTTCACTACCCCCAAACGTTCTCCTTATTACCTCCAAACGTTTTTCTCGCTACCTCCAAAAAAATTTCTCACTACCTCCAAACGTTCTCTTCACTATCTCCAAACGTTTTTCTCACCACCTCCAAACGTCTCTCTCACTACCTCCAAACGTTTTTCTCATTACCTTCAAACGTTTTTTCTCACTACTTCCATACGCTTCTCTCGCAACCAACAAGCGTTTTTCTCGTTACCTCCAAACGTTTTTTCCACTACCTCCAAACGTTTTTTCAGCCACCTCCAAATGTTTTTTCCACTACCTCCATACGTTCTTTTAAATACCTCCAAATTTTTCCTCACTATACCTCATACCAATTAATCTGGCCAGGCATGTATGGCAACACTGTTCCTGCCGAGATTCTGATTGGCTGGAGGTGTTTGTTCGATTTCGTTGTTGCTTAAACCGATACTCTCTTTATTATCAGATGTGACACTGAGTTTGTCGACAGTACAATCGTCAAAAGCAATAAGAAATCCGTTATATACTTAACAACAATGAAACTTTCGTAGGAAGATAGAAATATGAGTCAACAAAGTATTATAACAGTCCAAGTCAAGGTCGGCATTCGAACAATTCCTTTAAATCTCTGACACTCCGTAATATAACAGAAAATTAAGGAAACCTGCTTAATCTAAGCATTGGTATTACACACATTTAAATTTTAAGATCAGTCCGCACCCTTAAATCGTGCCACAACTCTGAATAATTAAAAATTCTAATGAAAAGACGAGTTCTGCAGGCAGGCAGGGACAGAGGTTTGAAAAAGTTGCGAAAAGCAAAGTAGGCTAAAGGAAAATTATTTCATTATATCCTCTATTATCACAGTGCGGACTGATCTTATAATTTAAATGTGTGTTACACCAATGCTTAGATTAAGCAGGTTTCCTTAATTTTCTGTTATATTACGGAGTGTCAGATTTAAAGGAATTGTTCGAATGCCGACCTTGACTTGGACTGTTATAATACTTTGTTGACTCATATTTCTATCTTCCTACGAAAATTTCATTGTTGTTAAGTATATAACGGATTTCTTATTGCTTTTGACGATTGTACTGTCGACAAACTCAGTGTCACATCTGATAATAAAGAGAGTATCGGTTTAAGCAACAACGAAATCGAACAAACACCTCCAGCCAATCAGAATCTCGGCAGGAACAGTGTTGCCATACATGCCTGGCCAGATTAATTGGTATGAGGTATACCTCCAAACGTTTTTCTCGCTACCTCCAAACGTTTTTCTCACTACCTCCAAACGTTTTTCTCGCTACCTCCAAACGTTTTTCTCACTACCTCCAAACGTTTTTCTCACTACCTCCAAACGTTTTTCTCACTACCTTCAAACAATTTTCTCATCACCTCCAAAAGTTTTTTCTCGCTACCTCCACAAGTTTTTCTCGCTACCCCAAACGTTTTCCTCATCACCTCCAAACGTTTTTCTCACTACCTCCATATTTTTCCTCACTACCTCCAAACGTTTTTCTCGCTACCTCCAAAAGCTTCTCTCCCTACCTGCAAACGCTTTTCTCCCTACCTCCAAACGTTTGTGTAACCTTGGGAAAATTCTCTCATATTGAACGGGTTACTGAAGGCTGCAACTATGTCTTCTAGTAAAAAAAATCTATCCAGAGCTGTTGAAAATCGTCTGGAGATAGTAAGACTGATATATAAAATCCGTCATCGGCTGAAGGGGTTTAATACCTCATTGGAGAGAGAGAGAGAGAGAGAGAGAGAGAGAGAGGTACAAGAAAGGCTGCTAGGTAGGTAGGTTTCAAAGGCCCATATATCTAGGTAGAATCTATGTGCCCGACTTTGGCCTACAAAAAAATGCCCTTTTGGATCTGTCAGCAGGCGAGTAATGTCCACAAAACACACACACACACACACACACACACACACACACACACACACACACACACACACACAAATT
>NC_136991.1:46276842-46301842 GCF_032717465.1 Coenobita brevimanus
CGTGCCCTCCTTTTTCCATCTCCTTATTCTTCCCCTCCCATTCTCTCTCTCTCTCTCTCTAACCATTCCATACTCTTGTCCTCTCCCGTCTATCTCTCATGTCCTCTTCCTCTCTTCCTCCCCTCTTCTTCCCATCCTTGTCATCCCATCCCACTACGCTTTTCACTCCTCCCCCCGCCCCCTCTCTTAGCAGCTCTCTTCTCTCTACTTCCCTGTCCTCTCTTTCTCCCTCTCCCCTCACCCCCTCTTCTTCTATCCCCCTTAAACTATACCCACCACCTCCATCACCATCCCTCCTTCCCTTCCTCTCCCTCTCCTCTTTCTCCCTTCTTCCCTGTATCCTCCCTCCCCTCTCCCTTTTCTTCAAGTCCCCTCTTTTTCTACCCCTCCCTATCCCTTCATCACCATCCTTCCTCCTCTTTCTCTTCCTCTTCTCTCGCTCTCTCTTTCCTTCCTTCCCAATACCCTCTCTCCTCTCCCTCTTCCTCCTTCCCTGTATCTCCCTCCTTTTTCCTCTCCTTTTCCTCCATTCCTCATTTTCTTTCTTCTTCCTCCACTTCCTACACCGAAGGTAAATTTTCTTCTCCTCCATTCTCTCGTTCCCTCCTCTCCCTCTCCAATTTCTCCTCAAAAATTTAATATGTTTTCCTTCTCCTATATCTTCATTTTCTATATTCCTCCCGCCATTCTTCCTCGCTCCCTCCATCACCACACCTACTCCTTCAAGACACAAGAGTCCAGATTCACGAATAAATTTACGATTAATTCCCAGTCGTAACTGTGTTCACTTTAACTTGGTGTAAAACTGTCATCTCTCAATCTTGAATGCTGATATATAACAGGAGATTAACACTAGAATACGGTGCTAGTCACGAAGAAGTACTATGGAAAGGATGTATAGCAGTAGTACCGTCTTATTCTGATACTGAGCTACAAGAAATAAGGCTGACAATATCTTCGCCAAGGTAATATGAATGAACTATACTCTGTTATTGCAGGAAGGATAAGAAGAGTAATATCTAGTGACTAACCACGTTTCTTGCTCTTCCTAACTTACAAACATTAGTTAAGAGAGAGAAATTATTTGAAGTTACGTTGTTCCATAGGGAGGAAAAAGAATACAAAGGAGTGTAATGGAGAGGAAACAATACACCAAAAGAACTACTGGTCCTTTCGATGTTATTACAAGATAGAACAACGAACATAACTATTATATAAATCAAGGACAAGAAGAAGATAACAATATGAAAAAAGCGGAATGCAACATCTTTCCATGTTTCTTGTTCTTACAGGAAAAAAAAAATGAAAAAAGTAAGTAACGCAAGAAAATCAATCGTTAATATCTTCGCGAAAAACGCCGGGGCCCTCTATAGCGAAAGAAATCCATGTTTAGGTCTATCCCACAGCACAGCACAGCACAGCACACTACACCACAATACAACTCCATACCACTAAAAACACACGCCACATCACAACACGCCAAACCGCACCGCCCTACAATACGCCACACCATAACACGCCACACCACACCAAGCCATAACACGCTGCACAACACCAAGCCACAACACTCTACACCACACCACCCCTACAACATGCCACATCACACCACACCACACCACAACATGTCACACCACACCGTAACACGCCACACTACATAATACAACTCACTGCTCCGTAACGCACATTTCCACTCGGCATCAGGGCCCAGATTCTACAAACCGTCATAGCTAAGTCCGTCGTACATATCTAAACAAAATGGCGCATTTTAGACATAACTCCGTCAGAAACTCGTATGGTCGACCATAAACTCCTATGGACGACCATAATAAGACGCGCGATGGTATGTTCGGGTTCACCCTGTCTTAACGCCGCCTATGACCGTCAGAAGTGTGTCAACATGGCCGCACCACAGCAAGCAGATCCCCAGCCGAGGAATATTTTCCGAAGAAGGGACGTGCTTAACGAGCTCAGTGATGCTGAGCTTATCAAGAGATACCGGCTAGACAGGGACGGTATTTTGTATGTCACCAATCTTGTGAGAGACGCCTTATCGAATGACACCAAGAGGAGAAACCCACTCACCCCGGAGCTTAAGGTCATCATAACACTACGTTATCTTGCTACCGGAAAAATGCCAATGTGCAGAGTTTGGGCTTTACAGTACTTGTAGGGCTAGCCCCAGCAGGTTAGGTTAATTATGGACGTCTAAAAAATATTAAATAATAAATAATTAAATATAATAAAATAATAATAATAATGGGATAGGTAAAGTTTAGACTGGTCGAAAAAATACTTTAGGTTAAGGTTAGTGTAAAAAAATATGAAAATATTAAATAAACCAGAAACAAATTATAGAAATATATAACTCAACCTAACCCAGATGAACTGGTTAGTGTCCCATTGCTGTCCATAGCAATGAACCTTTTCTTTAACTTTCTTTGGACTTAAGAAAATATTTGTAATGTAGGTTAAGTATATTATAATAAATAATGATATGAATAAAAAAATAAAAAAAATATATATATATATATATATATATATATATATATATATATAATAAAATTTAACCTAACCAAGTTTAGCCTAGCCAACAAAAAAATACTAATATGAAATTAGATGAAATTAATAAGGTAGGTTAAGTTTACACTATAGTCAGTGTTTTTGGTTACACACTTTTCAACGGGAATACGTTTCAGCGCATTTTCTCACAAACGAATTCCTATTTTACTATGTCTAACTTCCCCAAAAGTCGTAATATGAAGTTAAAACAATTTAAATCCAAGAAAATAATGCCAAGAACCTATTTTATTCCATAAATTTAAAGTTGACAAATTGTGAGCGGTGCGTTCTAGCAGCTGACGGTGTTGTTGGATTAGTGAGGTATGGCCGACGACTTCCGACGGCCATAAGACTGACTGTCATAAATTTGCTTAGCTATGACGGTTAGCTAGGGTCGACCATAAGCACTATGCAGAATACAGGCCCAGAAAGCCAAGCAACGCGACGCAGTACTACAGAAAGCAAAGCAACACAACAAATGCACACAACTGCACCACATCACCACCACACCACACTATACCACACACCACACGCACAGTCATAACAATAAGTATCACCTCCTCTGGTTTGCGTGGATCTGAAGCAGGGGTATATATTTTCCAAGAGTCATTTTGTCGGTAAATCTGAAGGCAAACCAGAGTTATCGTGTGCAAGTAAATGGTTGAAACAGACTACACTTACACCACACTAGAGTGACACAAACACATAATGACTGAGTCTACTGTAGAGATATTGAAACATGATCAATGGAGTACCGTGTGTGTGTGTGTGTGTGTGTGTGTGTGTAGACCAAGGTGAGGTTAGCAATAAATACTGTGTTGACTGTATACTTGGTATGGGGGACCTCGTTGGCGTCACTACGGAAATCCTTAACGGGGAACTGGGCAGATTGGGATGGGTGGAGGAGCAGTGGGTAATGGAGAAGAGGGGAGGGAAAGAGAGAAGTAAGAAAGGGCAGAGGAGGAGGAAAGAGGGACTGGATAAGCGGTAGTGAGAGGGAGGGCAAGGAAAGAGTAGAATGAAGGAGGGGAGGAAAAAGAAAGACAGCAATGAAAGGAATGAAAAGGGAGAGAGGGAGGGAAAGGGGGACTGCTTGGATTTGGAAGAGGGAGTGGAAAAGGGAGAGCAAAGAGGGAGAGGGGAAGGGGATGCACAGGTGGCGAAAGGGTGGAAGGACAAATGAGTATTAGAGAGAGAGAATGTGTGTGTGTGTGTGTGTGTGTGTGTGTGTGTGTGTGTGTGAAAAAGGTTGACTGATGAACTGAAGGTAGACGACGAGGGAGAGAAGGAGAGAGGGGAAAGAAAAGGAAGATGGAGGGAGGGAGGAAGGGAGGGAAGGAGGGAGGGAAAGAAGGAGGAGGGGAGGGATGAGGGAAGAGAGCTGGAGAAAATGAAGGTGAGAGGAGGAGGAGCAGGAGGAGAACGAGGAAGGAGGGAGAGAAAGGTGTGAGGAGGAGGGTGTGCGGAGGGATGGAGGGAAGGTGACAGGAGGAGGAAGAGAATGTAAGAGGAAGAAGAAGGAAAGGAGGAAGGAGGGAGGGATGAGGAAAGATGGATGGAGAGTTGGGTATGAGGGAATGTGTCATTGTAAGAAACAAGGATGGACGGAGGGGAAAATGGGAAAGGATTCTCTCTCTCTCTCTTTCTGTGTGTGTGTGTGTGTGTGTGTGTGTGTGTGTGTGTGTGTGTGTGTGTGTGTAAAAGGCTTAAAAGTGTGACCAACGAACGTATATGAAGTATGAGAGAGAGAGAGAGAAATGGGCTAGGAAGGAAATAAGCAAGTTAATGTATATTTTGGGACGTGAGGCTGTGAATAGTTGTTGTTGTGTGTGTGTGTGTGTGTGTGTGTGTGTGTGTGTGTGTGTGTGTGTGTGTGTGTGTGTGTGTGTGTGTGTGTGTGTGTGTGAGAGAGAGAGAGAGAGAGAGAGAGAGAGACAGAGACAGAGACAGAGACAGAGAGAGGACAGTTACAATTATTTACAAGGAAAAGTTAGTAACTCAGATTCCTTGCTGTCCTACCGGGAATATATTGCGTACTTGCTCGGGAATGCATATTGAACTAGAAATCACTTAGAGAACGCATACCTCCGCCAATGCCATCGCCATTAAAATGGATCCGGATTCGGATCCGTGGAGATATTGTGTTACATACAAAGGATCCGGATCCGCCCCCAAATTTAATCAATTGTTCCTTGACCCATGGCCCACTCTTCCACAAAATTTTATTGAAATTCATTGAGAGGAGATTTATACAAAGGTTCCGGATCCTGATCCGAATCCGCCCCTAAATTTAATCAGTTCTTTCTTGGCCCATGGCCCACCCTTCCACCAAATTTTGTTGAAATTCATTGAGAACTTTTGGAGATATCTATGGACAAACAGACAGACAAACCTAGGTGAATATATAACTTCCTCCTATTTCGTTGGCGGAGGTAATTAGCAATCGTTCTCGTGTAGGATCCTATCGAGGTTTCCTTCAAACTGGACTAATCTGGTGCTACGAACAACATCCATGGGGAGTCTGTTTCAGATGGAGCAGATCTTTTCAGTGAAGAAGCTCCCACAAAAGCTGGTGTTCAACTTTTTCAATTCCAGCTTCCAATCATGTTCCCTGTTGAGTCTGTATTGTATCTTTCCTAAGCGCAGGTGACCAGAACTGCACAACGTACTCCAGAAGCGACCGTATTAAGGAGTTAGAGAGTATAAGAACAAGTTTTTTGTCTTTTATTCTTATTACGAAACTGCCTCTTCATGTAACCTTGCAATTCTGGGGCCTTAATCTCCGCTTCGATGTACTGCTGAAAAATTATAGGTTGCTGCTAATCATCACACCCACGTCCTTTTCCAAATTTGTGACCCTCAGAATTCTCCCCGTAAGTGAACGCCTGATCCGGGATTTGCATGACCTTTCTGTACAGTATCACATTGCATTTATCCAAGTTAAAGGGCGTTTGCCATGCCTCACACCATTCCCCTAGCCTACATTAGTCTGGAGTTTTTCAATCCCTTAGAGACAGGCCAATATCCACGTCACTGTGTGTGTGTGTGTGTGTGTGTGTGTGTGTGTGTGAGAGAGAGAGAGAGAGAGAGAGAGAGAGAGAGAGAGAGATTAGAGAAAGCAAGGGTGAGGGATGGTAAGCAAGCCGAGAAATATAAATGAATGAGACCGGATTTGAGGGGAGGAAGCGAGGGGTCTAGGGCGGTAATAACTACATAAACACGAGCTCTAAGGGGGGCGGCGCTCCCCTCTCACTTCAGCCCAGAGCAAATTAACCCACACGGCTCTACTGTTGACCCCGGCCGAGGGTTCCAAGTCGGCTGTGTGTGTTTGTTATGCTACGGTTTGTTATCATACGGCTTGTTTTAATACGGTGTTTTAATACGGTTTGTTTTTAATATGGTTTGTTTCAATATGGTTTGTTTCAATACAGTTTGTTATAATACGGTTTGTTTTAATATGGCGTTTTAATACGGTTTGTTATAATACGGATTGTTTTAATACGGCTTGTTATAATACGGTTTGTTTTAATACAGCTTGATTTAATACGGTTTGTTTTAATATGGTGTGTTATAATACGGTTTGTTTTAATATGGTCTGACTAAAATGGTCTGTTTTAATACAGTTTGTTTTAATACGGTTCGCTATAATGTGGTTTGTTTTAATACGGTTCGCTATAATGTGGTTTGTTTTAATACGGTTCGCTATAATGTGGTTTGTTTTAATACGGTTTTAACACGGTTTGCTATGAAACGGTTACAGGTGGTGAGGTGTACTGGTCATGTTAATACCTCCGCCAAGGAGGTTATGTTTTTGCCCGCGTTTGTTTGCTTGTTTGTCGGTTATTCTGTCTGTCTGTTTGCAGGATTACTCAAAAAGTTATGGAGTGATTTTGATTAAATTTTGTGGAAGGGTGGACCATGGGCCAAGGACGAAATCATTAAATTTTGGGGCGGATCCACATCCGGAGTATGCCGCACAATATCTCCAAAAGTTCTCAATGAATTTCAATGAAATTTTGTGGAAAGGTGGACCATGGATCAAGAAAGAACTGATTAAATTTTGGAGCGGATCCGGACCAGGATCCTATATCCACGGATTCAGATCCGGATCCTTTTTAATGGTAATGGAAGGGCAGAGGTATCCGCCCTCCGAGTGCTTTCTAGTTAACTCTGAAATCTTTTTTTTTTTTCTTAAGCTAATTCTTTTTACCTTTAGACAATTTTCATTCAACTTAGAAAGGGCATCCATAGGCTAAGGATGACTATTCAACCTCTACAGTACAAAATGTCTATCTTAGGGAAAATAACATTGGCTGAAATGAACAAGGATGAAAAAAGTAATCGAACTGAAAAGTTTAAAACAATGTGAGTGAAAGTGTGAGCAAGTCTAGAATATCTGAGTCAGTGATATCCCTTCAACCTTTATTAATCTGAGTGAGGGTTGGTGTGAGAAAGATTAATTTATGAGGGTTACTGATATCTCTTGAAGTCAAAATTATCTATCTATCTATCTATCGCCAGACGTCTTAATACCCTAGGGCGTAGTCACAAACTTATCGCCTCCATGTCATCCTGTACTCTGTCATATGGCTGCCCTCTCCCTTCAACTCACACCCCCTTCTCTCATATACTTCTCCACCCCAGCCCTCCTTCATCCTCGGACCCCCCTCTTCCACCTCACATACACTCTCATAGTCAGTCTCTCATTCTCCACCCCCTCCACACAGCCCAACCCTCTCTCTTTTTCATAATATTAAAACTGAATAAGAGAAATGGGTGAAAATGCCTCTTATATCCGACGGTCAATGATAACTTTGGGAATAACTTGTGGTGTGGTTTAGAATGAAGGTCTACGCCGGTACCTCGCAGATCCGGTTTTTTATTTATTTATTTTTTTGTTATCCCTTGGTGAACACTTTCCGTCTTATCCCTAATAGTGGCCCTGCCTAGTATAGTTGCACCTGACTAGTATGGATTCACTGATTATCCTGGGGCACAAGTTCCTTCGTCACGGAGAGGCAGCGTTTAAGTGGGCTGATTCGGGATGTTGTTGCTGTTGATGATGATGATGATGATGATAATGATGACGATAGCTTCTGAAGTCGTAATATTTCAGACGGGCGACGTTTTTCTGATTTCAATCTTGCTATATCCAGACGATCTCAGTTTCAGATACTCTTCTAAAAAGGGGAATCAGATATAACATTCATTAACCCCTTCAACTCTTACTCTGGTGGAAAATCTGGAAGCCTGTCCACACCCACGTTCTCTTGGTTTTAAAAATATGGAACTTGGTGTCTCATTCAAGTTAGTGATATTATCAGGGATGTACCCAATAATTCTCTCTCTCTCTCTCTCTCTCTCTCTCTCTCTCTCTCTCTCTCTCTCTCGTCCAGTCTTTGTTCCCTGCTCCATCAGAAGCGTAGGGACCCGGGGCTAGGGTACTCAGTCATCTACATAATAAAGTCGAGCTGTGTATGTGTGTCTGTCTGTGTATTTGTTCATTTACTTCACGAGAACGGTAATAGATATCGACCTAATTTTTTCTGCATTAGGTCGGGGTGAGAACAGGAAATGTTAGAAAAAAAAAATGGTGATCGCGAGCGACGAGACGGCGTGAAAATATCAGAAATCGTAACGCTGGGAAAATGTCTGAGCACTTGCTTGTTTCTTTCAAGAGAAAGGTAATGGATATCGACCTAATTATTTTTTCAGTTAGGTCGGAGTAAGCCCAGGGAATGTCCGAAAAAAAAAAAAAAAAAAAAAAAAGGCGATCGGGCGCGACGACGGAGAAAATTTGCCGGAAATCGCGACACGCAAAAATGTGATTTTTTTTTTTCCCTACTTTTTGGTCAGAATTGGTCATTGTGGGGTTAATAACGGTATGGAAACAAGATAATGGTATTTGCAAACATACTGTGATGGAAAGGCTGTTAGTCTGTCCTGCAAATTGTTGCGGCAGGCACTGATGTATTATAATGTGAGGGTACCCGGCCTTGCTTCTCTTTCATTTTATACAGCTTCCTTAACTACTTCATTTTTGTGCTACTTTCTTCACTTATTTTGTGTTACTTTCTTATTTTGTGCTACTTTCTTCACTTATTTTGTGCTACTTTCTTCACTTATTTTGTGCTACTTTTTCACTTATTTTGTGTTACTTTCTTATTTTGTGCTACTTTCTTCACTTATTTTGTGTTACTTTCTTATTTTGTGCTACTTTCTTCACTTATTTTGTGTTACTTTCTTATTTTGTGCTACTTTCTTCACTTATTTTGTGCTACTTTTTCACTTATTTTGTGCTACTTTCTTCACTTATTTTGTGCTACTTTTTCACTTATTTTGTGCTACTTTCTTCACTTATTTTGTGCTACTTTTTCACTTGTGCTACTTTCTTCACTTATTTTGTGCCACTTCCCTCATTTTTTGTGCTGCTTTCCTCATTTATTTGTGCTACTTTCCTCATTTATTTGTGCTACTTTCCTCACTTATTTTGTACTGCTTTATTTTGGGCTACTTTCTCTCATTCCTACATAATTTCCCTCAAGTATATTCATTTCCCCAAGGTGCCATTTCTACCCATTATCTTGCCCCTGTACACTTAATGGCCCTAGGGTCGAATAGGGTGCGTGTGTGTGTGTGTGTGTGTGTGTGTGTGTGTGTGTGTGTGTGTGTGTGTGTGTGTGTGTGTGTGTGTGTGTGTGTGTGTGTGTGTGTGTGTGTGTGTGTGTGTGTGTGTGTGTGTGTGTGTGAGAGAGAGAGAGAGAGAGAGAGAGAGAGAGGTGGGCTTGGTGCCTTGCTATCCTATTCTTCAAGTTGTGTAATTAAGAGATTAAGGGTGGGCTGGAAGGATGGGGTGGAGAGGTGCAGTACGTGGATGAGGGTGGTGTGCGTTGGAGGAAGGCCAATCTGAAGGTTGGGGATAGGGTGACATGCAGAGGATTTGTTTGTGGTCACCCTTTACGGGATTGTGGCGTCCGGTTACAGACAGATAAATGGATAGACAGATAGACAGAATGATATAAATAAATAAGTGGACATCTACCTATCTATTTATTTATCTATCTACTATCTATCTATCTCTATCTATCTATCTATCTACAACCTAGCTACCTATCTATATTCTCACAAAAGACAATGCTGGATAGGTCGGTCGGTCGGTCGGTAGGAAGGCAGGTAGACTGATAGAAAGACGATAAGACAGTCAGACAGATTCACAGATAATACGAAATACACAGACGGATGCATAGACAGAAAGTCAGTCAGAAAGATATAAAGACAGTACGAAGTTATACGGAATGATGGACAGACAGACAGAAAGACAGTCAGACAGACATACAAACAGAACGAGGATACATAAATGGACAGATAAATATGTTTGTTTATCTGTCTGTTTGTCTATTATCTCTCTCACTCTCTGTCTGTCTGTCTGTCTCTCTCTCTCTCTCTCTCTCTCTCTCTCTCTCAAGTACCGTATACCGTAGGCTTATAGTGATATGGAATAAAATGCCGATATGTTGTCGGCGGTGTTGAAATAGTTCCCCATCCATCACTGGGGGAAGGGGGAGGGGAAGGGGGAAAGGGGAAGGAGGGGAAGGGGTGGAAGGGGGGATGGAGAGAGGGGGGACATAGGAAAAATACGATGAGGGGGGAGAGGAAGGAAGAAGGGAGAGGGAGGAGGGGAGAAAAGAAAGGAAGGTGGTGGAGGGGGGGAAGGAAAAGAGAGGAGGGAGGGGGAAGAGGAAGAAGAAGAAAAGGGGGGGAAGGAGAAAAAAACAGAAAGACAGGAGGGAAGGAGGGAGAGGTGGAATGAGGGTAAAAAAAAAGAAGGAAAGAAAATGAAAATGAAAATAAGGTGGTAGGAAGTTAAGGGAAGATAAATGGGGAAGGAGAAGAAAGAGACCAAGGAAAGCGGGAGAAAGAACGAAAGGATGTGAAGATGAACTGATAAATATAATAATGGTGGGAAAAGAGAGAAAAGAAAAGGGAGATGAAGCAAGGGAAAGAATTTTTTAAAGGGGAAAGGATGAGGATGAGGGGAAGAAGGGAAGGGGACGGGAAAGAAGGGAAGGGGACAGGAAATATAATAAATGACTGGTTGGGGAGAGGAAGAGAGTTAAGGGTAGGGAGGATGGAAAGACTGAGGGATTAGGCCCACAGGGAGAGGCAGGGGATGACATTAATGATTTATGGAGTAAGAAACTACCCACAGGTATAAAAGATTTCCTGCACAGAGAATACGTAATATCCAGCCATAAGCCTTTACTAGACCTATACTGCTTTTTTGGTGGCTGTCGTTTCTGTTGTTTGTTGATGTTTGTGTTTGCTGCTGTTGTTGTTGTTGTGTTGTCGTTTCTGTCGTCTGTTGATGTTTTTGTTTGGTGCTGTTATTGTTGTTGTTGTTGCTGATGTTATTGTTGTTGTTGTCCCAGGCTCACTTGGACGTGATGCCGTTGAACTGCCAGCCGTAGTTGCCTTTCAGCAGGCCACCATCCTCCTTTCGGGGAATGGGGAAGGAGATTTGGGGCGCACATTTGTATGAGAGGGAAGAGAAGGTGCCGGATACGTCTGTGCCACCGTGTGAAGGCGTCCCTCTTCAACATCTTCAAACCCAAGACAGCCGTATATGTAATGAACGATACCCCTCGCTAAATACTCGTTCACCCATACAGGAAAAATATCTGCCATACACACCCTACCTTATTCCGAAAAGCCTGCCTCTTCATCGTAATTTACCTCAACTCAGTCTCTCTAATTGCTTCTTTTTTTTCAGTCTGAGGACGTAATTTTGGGTTCAGCCTACGTATCTCCTGACGATTTTATTCAGATTAGGATAGACGTGTCGATCTTATGAAGTAATATACGATCTCCTTTTAACCCTTTCAGTGCCAGAACTCTCTCTCAAGTTTAATTAACGGTCCAACATCAACATGAATGTAATACAAATAACATCCTCGACCTGAATGAGTTTACGCCTATGTAATCTCTCTCATTTCCAACACAGCGATATGTTTCTTTTAATTCACTGTGTAAGATTTTTTTTTTCTACAATTAACTCGTTCAGTCCGAAGTTGTATCTTTTATAAATCCCCGAATGATATACGAAACTTATAAGACGATTAAATACAGCCATCTTTATCATCCGCAATACAAGAACTATTTCCAAATATTAATAAAATTTGGTGTCAGTCTCAAAAAAAAAAAAAAAAAAAATGAGATGGAAAAAAAATCGTCTGCCGTGGCAAATTAATATACAGATGTGACACAACTTCTAAAGATGCTAAAGGAGGTTATTTTTGAGCCATTCATTATACTGCCAGACTAAAAGAGAGAGAGAGAGAGAGAGAGAAATCGTCTGGCGGCTGCAGAAAAGTAATGAATAAAATGCCACCGAATTCAAGAGATTTACCACCTCCATCCGGTGACGTCCCTTTGCAGTTCATTTTAACTGCTTTCAGACGATTTTATTCAGTTTAGGAGAGTACGGTACTAGTGAAGGGGTTAATGTAGGCCTCACCAGCAGTTCCAGTCAGGTGCATATCTCAACAGCTGAATAAAATCGTCTGGAGGAAGCAAGAATTTAATGGATAATATGCCATGGGACTGAAGGGTTGATGTGAGGGAGAGAAATGAGTTGCAAATGTCACACAGACGTCACGAAAATTACACACACACACACACACACACACACACACGAGAGAGAGAGAGAGAGAGAGAGAGAGAGAGAGAGAGAGAGAGAGAGAGAGAGTTTGAAGAGGGATCCCCTTTAAAGCTTGAGTTAGGGGAGTTAACAGAATATATTGCTTGTTTCTCTCTCTCTCTCTCTCTCTCTCTCTCTCTCTCTCTCTCTCTCTCTCTCTCATTACTGCAACAATCGATACAGTTTCAAAATATTAGCAAATACCAATTTACTTTAGAAAGGAAATGGAGTGATGCCCATAAAAAAAGTTGCCTATCTATCTACCTATCTATATGTGTCTGTTAGTCTGTTTTCCATCTACCTATCCATGCATTTATTTAATGATTTCCTTATTTATATACACATGGTACCTACCTAATTACCTATCTATATGCCTTGCCTATCACTATATCTATCATTCATTCTAACCATTTGTCTGTATATCTATCTATCTAACTGCATCTATGTCATCTCTTCCATCCTGATTCTTCGATTATAAATTACTACAAATTAAATCGCCTGTCTAGCTGTCCGTGTTAACCTATCCATCCAATCACCTCCGTAGATATATATATTACAATCCGAATTCGTGGGTGTCGAACTAACTATTTTCTCTCCAAATATGCCTTAAATATTTATATGAGGAGATCTGGTTAGTAATATATGTCTAAGTCTCTGTCAACTATAAACTCTCATTTATATCAATCCATCTAAGTAGTTTTATCAATCTCTCTCTCTCTCTCTCTCTCTCTCTCTCTCTCTCTCTCTCTCTCTCTCTCTCTCTCTCTCATTCCCTCAACACCTCAAGCTTTCAAACAATTAGCGAATCTATAATCTTCTTTATGCCAAGTTAGGGAAGTATTAAATGCTAAGGAAAAATGAGTTTCTGTTTTTATTTGTCATTAACTATCTGTCTATCTTTTATCACTATCTATTTATCTGTCTATTCCTCCATCCCCTACTCGCATACATTTCGTTATATGTTTATTATCTATCTATTTTTTGTGCATCTATCCATATGTATCTTCCTACCTACCGATCTAAACTACACCTATCCTTCTATCTATCTATCTTTATCTCGCTTCCCATCTACACTTCTATCTACCCTTTATCTATCGGCCTATCTAATGGTGTTTGTGAATCCTGTCTATCAATTACCTTTCTATTTTGTACATTTTCTATCTACCCCTATCTATCACTTTACCTACACTTTCGTCTACCTCTATTTATCTTCCGAACTATTACCTCAGTTATCTACTTAGCCCGATCTACTAGAAAACTCTCTCTCTCTCTCTCTCTCTCTCTCTCTCTGCTGATCTCGACTTACCCCTCCGCCAAATCCGCCAAAAGCCAAAATTTGAGCTGAAACAAAATGACGCAGCATTCCATGACTCCCCATTGGCAGAGAGAGAGAGAGAGAGAGAGAGAGAGATTGGAATTATACTTTTCACTTCAATCTGGCCTAAAACTGCTATCTTTCCATCCTGACTGCTGAGTTGTAACGACAGATAAAGACAACAATATGATGCAAGTCACGAAGAAGTGCTATGAATATGACGTCGACCCATAGCATTACCATCTGCCGCTACGCTACGAGAAACAAGCTGCAAAAGGCCAAAAACCTGAGCCAAGTTAATCTGAAAATACTATAGCATCTGATCATCCGGGTATAGCTGACCATCCACTCATATTGGCAACGTCGGATCAAGTGCCTTGAGAAAAGACTTGGCATCGTCGCACCTACATCATTCCCCCCAAACAAAGGTGTCATGGTAGGTAGCCGAACTGTTTCATCTATTTCCGATCGAAGGTGTGACGTTGCCGTAATAATTTCTCGCTGAGCTTACGCCGACGCTGCCAACATGACTGGATGATAAAGTGTACCCGAAGGAAAAAACATGCGTCCAGGGCCAGGCTAATGAGGCCACACATTTAAGACTAGAAAAACCAGTCGCTGATATCTAAGTGGCTTATGTGAACAATAATCCGAACCATCCCTTGGAATTATGTCCTTTACAGCATCTAATCACAGTTTCATTCAAATGCATATATCTTGGTATTTATGCACACTACATGTAATTTTCGAAGTTACATGAAAAGTGGCTTCTCTCTATGGACGAACGCCATTTGAAAACAATTTTCATCTAGCCCTTTTATTTTCTCTGCTATGGGCAAAAATGTGTTCTAGGTCATCACTTAGTTTTACAGCAGCGATAAACTTCCCCCTCTCGCCGCCACAGCCCAGTTTATTGCCGCCTGATGCGTAGGCTTGGAATTTCTATTTGTTGTTTGTTGTGTGTGGGTGTGGGCGTACGTTTTTTTTTTTTTTTTATGCATAACACCGAGCGTACCCAGTCCCAGACCTGTACTGTAGCTTGTTTTATCCACACTAAAAGGGTTTTTTTGTATATTCGATTCCAGTTACACCTAAAACTCAACCAGGAATCTCAAATATATACCCTATCAGTACTTGCACCATCCATTATACACACAACACCATGTACCCTACCAGAACTTGAACCATCTACTACACACACACACACACACACACACACACACACCATACATTTGCCCCATTAACTAGACACACAGCACCATATGCCATACCAGTAATTGCACCATCCCAATCCCCCCTCTTGTGTTCCAAGTGTAAGGATTTCGTAGCAGAAGCAGACACTCTCCCTCCTCTCTCTCTCTCTCTCTCTCTCACACACACATAGTCTTATCAGTACTTGCGCTATTTACTAAGACACACAGTACCATATACTCTACCACCATTAGCATCATCTAACTAGAATGCACTCAAAGAGCCCATACCTCCACCAACGCCAACAGAAATTATTATTTAATGCTGCAACTCCTTTACTACCAGACAAGTATTATTACGGTTTTACACAGTCAGTTCTACGGCATTAGTCTACCCTGTTACACAATTTCAGACAGCGCATACCTCCGCCAACGACAATAACATTAATATTTTCCTGCATCCGGATCTGGATCCTTCTCAAATGCTAATAAAAATTTCTTTGACCTAATGCCCAACTATCTATGAAATTTAATTGAAATCTGATGACAATATTTTGAGATATCTTGTACACAAACTGAATGGCACCGGTGAATATAAAACTTCTTCCAACTTCGCTGGCGGAGGTAACAAACGCACTATCATTATGCCCTACAGTGCTTGCACCACCCGCTAAACACATACAGTAGACAGCCTTGCAAAAACATTTGTACTGGATTAAAAAACTGAGTCTGAACATACCAATCCTCCGATCTACAGGCAAAGAAACAACCGTCTTTCAAGGTCCGTCTGAAGAAAATTTACAACTAGCGAAGTACAATGAAAACCCTACCTCTACTGGTCGTGTTTCGGATGATTAGATTATTCCGCTTTGTATTCGTCAAACTCTGGAAAACATTAGTGTGTCTGTCTATACCATGACTTCTGAAAAGTTTCCAGGAATATTTCCACGTTCGCCTTGTCCGTAGAGGTATCGTACTTTTACAATATTTATTTTGTGCGATGGTTTTTCTGGCAAAGAGATGCTATTTTCCAAACAATGCAACATCACTGGCTTTAGAATAAACTGTACTTTCACATAAACTCTAAAATGAAAGAACTAACCTCCATTAAGTGGTGTTGCTTTATGGCTGCAAATATACTTCCCTTTCCCTACAACAATACTCCAAAAATGTTCCTGATTCAGAACACTATACCACCCAATGCCGGTATTTTAAGTTTTTCAAATTAATATAAGTACAGTGTAACAGTTTCATGGTATACACTCACACACGAGGGAAAAATAAAGGAAAAGGAAAACCAGATGTCACGCAGGAAGGGTACGATGATATCCTAAATCAGTTCTATTCAATTACATTGGGAGTAGGACCGGATTATGAAACTCAGATTGGCAGAAAGGCCATACATTTATTGTAGCTCCATTTTGCCTCTAATTAAACACTTATATGTGGAACGAAGCGAAAAATTCATATATAATTTGCTTTAACATTTTACGCTGAGCACATAAATAAAACGAAAAATGTAAAATTTTCTATTATATGTTTGTGTAATGGTTTATTTACATTCTTCCGAGTCTGTCAAAGGACCAATGAAAAATAAGGGCCGGATTTGGCCCGCGGGCCGCCAGTTGAATAGCCCTGTCCTACATGATCAATTTACCTCGTGATGTCCCAAGAAGATTATTCTATTGTAAAATGAATGTGCATTTGGTGACAGTAATGACTTTAGTGTGTTAATATGATAAAGACTCCTAACCTTTTTCAGGAAAGTTGACGATTAATGGTTGACAGATTGGTGGGTTGATTTACCTAGGGAGACTAATTATAACCCCATAAGTATGGCTCATCTAATTAAATGCAACCACAACTTGGTATTGAAGTTGTGAGTGTGGCTTAATTCCGTCCTATACATACAATCCAACTAAGAGTACTTCAGTCTAACACATGACAGAGACTGCCGATTGGGTTGCTTCAGTAGGTGATAGTATACGAGGTGATACCTAAAAGTTCCTAAGTTTCTTATAACCATCGTCATCTTCGAGATATTCTCCTTGGGATTTGGTGCAGCGATCCCAGTCACTTTCCCACAGCTAGATGCACCTTTGGAACTTTGTTTTTGTGACTGTCTTCACCACCTCCTGCGATTAACAGTTTCACATCTCCGCTCCCTCATGCTTATCTTCACTCTGGAGCACAGGAAGATGTCACAGCGAGATTCTTACTGCAGTAGCAAAGTCACTGGGATAGTTACATTAATTTCCAAGTGGGGTACCTCGAAGATAATGGTGGTGACAAGAAACTTAGGTAAGCCTCAGTGTTTATAAGACTACATTCTGGGAACTTTTCGGCGGCACCTCACCTTTACCTCGGATGATAACATGACTGACTTTCACGATGTTACTTCGAATGAGATCGGGATGCCATCAAGAATTACATCACCATCCCGTAGATGTTCAGTTTATTGTTTAACACCATGAGGATCCTGTTATTCACTCAGATGAATAAAATCGTCTGACGTTACCTAAATAGCATACTTGAGTTATCCTGACCATGAGAGCGTAAATGGTGACTGTATTAACACTCTACTCCTACGGTGCATTCTCACGCGAATAAAAGCGTCTGGCGTCAGTTAGAATAAAATACTTAGAAGAAAATACCAGAGATGCTTTCACCATGACAGGTTTAATGATGATACCTTTAATTCTCTAATCTCCTATGATTATCTTTCGAATGAATAAAATAATCATACGTTAAGTGGAATACAATGCTTGACTTATCTCGACAGTGATAAGATTAATGTCCCACTATTCTCAGTATGTACTATCATGGCCAACCGTAACATATTCATTTGGATGATTATTCCCTTCAGTCCGATGACGTATATATAATTTTATTCTCACATCTCCAGACGATTGTATTCATCTTAGGAGAGACATTTCGAACTAGAGGGGTTAGATACAGCCTTCATTAACCTCTTCACTTCTCAGGTAGTCTCAACCTGAATAAAACCATCTATTGTGGTTTGCAGTTGTCGCCCCAGGTTCATCTGAAGCGTGAACCCAGTGGACTTCAGACTGACTCTGCTCTCTTCAGTCCACCATCCTCCTTCATGGGGACAGGGAGGGAGTTGAAGGACATTTGTATAACCAGGTAGTTGTGCCACCCTATCATAAAAGTGCCACCACAAGAAGGCGGTCCTCTCGAACACTGAAATAGCCTGTAAGCAGCAATAATACAAGGGAAATGTCTTGGGACAGAAGGGATTAATTCAATCTTGCAGAGGGAGAGAGAAGACAAAGCATGTCATTAGGAGCAATTATCTTGATATGAAAGTGAATAATTATAATGAACTTCCCTCAGTGTTCTGCTTTGGTTGTACTTATATTACTAAGCACAAAGTTGCAAATGAAACGTGAACATTTACTGCGTCTGACTGCACATTATATACACCAAGGCAATAAAATGAGCACGAATGAAAATTATACTCGTCTATTAAAAATTCATGACTATCATATTTCATTCCCCATCGGCAAAGCGACATATTATAACCTCCGGCTTATATGATATACATTAATGGATGCTTTTGATAATATGCCTGAACTACAAATTACTTATCCAATATTTAAAATCTATGTAATATCACTCCCAGGCCCTCAAACCCATCTCTCTCTCTCTCTCTCTCTCTCTCTCTCTCTCTCTCTCTCTCTGAATAAACTCGTCTGGTGTGAGCTTTGAAAGTATACTAGAGCTACTAACACTCAGACTTCTATGGGTTCCTCAGATGAATAAAATCGTTTGGCATTATCTGAAAATAAAAATAATATAAATGATGAATGCAAGAGAAGGAAGACAGGTGGTACATTCTAAGCTGTGAGTGACATTACTGCTCTATTCCAACCTGTGACTGACTTTACTGCTCTGTTCTAACCTGAGGCTGACATTACTGCTCTATTCTAACCTGTGACTGACATTACTGCTCTATTCTAACCTGTGACTGACATTACTGCTCTATTCTAACCTGTGACTGACATTACTGCTCTATTCTAACCTGTGACTGACAATACATCTCTAATGTCTAAGGGGCGTTTAGCTTAACCTGACAAAAATCCCTAACCCCTTTCAGCTCAGTTGATGGCCATGTGCAGGCAGACTGGAGGATGAATTTCACTGGTAACCAAGAAGACTCACCACTACCTCATAACCAAGGCTGATCAAATTTCCTGCAAAACAAGACTCAATATTCATGGAGAGGCACAGTTCCGTCAGATGAAAACCAACAGACTATGCAACCCTTAGACTGCAGTAATTTTTTTCTGGCTCAATAAAATCGTCTATAGTCAGGCAAAATTAAGGGCCAGGTTCGTAATTAGCAACTTAACCTCTCCAAGCAAAGGGAAATTTACATATTCTTTGCATTTTCTGTCATAGGTTGAACAAAATCGTCTTGGGATGACAAGAAAAAAAAATAAAACCTACGTCACTGGACTGGAGGGGTTATGGCTCTTGCTGCTACGGGTTTTCCTGAGCCAAATAAAATAAACTGGGGACAGCTGGGATAATATTCAAGGTCCCTGGGTCGTGTGGAAAAGGTGTGACGTATCGAGGACACCATTTATAAGTTTATCTTGCTACCGACATGCGATTCTATTCATGTCAGGGAAGTTCTCAGGTTTGAAAGGATTAGGGAAAGTTATATCTCACACCCAGCTTTGAACCTTTTTTCCAATGCCGAATGAAATAGTCTGGAAATAGCAGGAATATACTTTAAAAAGTATACACCACCATCATGAACAGCAGGAATATATATACTAAAAATATATCATGGTGCCGCCAGGAATATACTGAAAAATATGTTATCACAGAAAGGGGCTAAATCTCGAGAAAATGTTTCAGTAACAATATAACGCTGCAGTAAACGCAATTCCCTTTACAAATTCCAGAAATGCGATCACTTTACTCAGATTAAATAAAACTGTTTGTAGGCAACATGAATAAAACTGGTGGTGGAGATGGACGCCTGATGTGGTGACACCGACACAGCTGGGCGGCTCAATTGCCTGGTTATACATGCGTACCTCAACTACTTCCCTTTACTCCAAAACAAGGATCGTGAACCGCAGAAGGACAATTTAAGCCTGCAGTTCCCTGAGTTAATGTTTCAGATGAACCTGGAGTAACAACACAACGAACAAACTTAAAAAGACATCATCGCTCTGAAGAGATAAACTGTTTCCAACCCTTTCACACGAAGAGGTCTTTCTGAAACTGAATAAAAGGAAGACTGGAGTAAGATGGAAAATGAAACTATCCTCAGACTGACAGTTATAAAAAAAAAGAAGCGTCATTTCCCTGTCGTCCTCTGGGTGACTGATATTTTTCTCTCTATTCTTTTCAATGGCTTTACAGAAACTTAGGTTAAATCAGTGAGTTTTTATTTATTTTTTTTACTTTTGTCTAGCCCTCCGTTTTTCAAGTCCATTCACTTTTTTCATTTAGGTGTTATTCATTATTTGGACTTTTGTATCTTTCTAACATAGTCCTTTTCTTTCTACATAATACGTCTCTCTCTCTCTCTCTCTCTCTCTCTCTCTCTCTCTCTCATAATTTCCTTTCCCCTCCCCCTCCCCTCTCCTCCAATTTCCCCCAAATCTCGTCCCATCCCAAAATAAATTACGCTCTTCACTATAGAATATGGCTTTTAAATCAGAGCTGATGAGTTACCAGCAAAACACGCGCACGCACACACACACACACACACACACACACACACACACACACACACTCTCTCTCTCTCTCTCTCTCTCTCTCTCCTCTCTTTCTCTCACTCCGACTCGCCTCCATATCGACTCATTCACTCACTGACTCACCATCCCGTCCACTCCTCACTCAACTAACTCATCTCACTCACTCAACTCACTCAATCCCCACTCACACACTCAGGTTCCCACTCACTATCCTATCCTACAAAAATTATCATCCAGCTCTCCTGTCCCCCAAACACCATTCCATCTACCCCTTCACCCACTCTCCCACTCACTAATTCATCTACTATTCACTCCTCCATTCACCATCCCATCCATTCACTCACTCAGTCTCCCATTCACACTCCTACCCACTCCCATTATCCATTCCATTCACTCCACCTATTGTACATACACTCAAACTTCCCCTCACTCACTCACTCACCCACTCAACTCCCCTGACTCGTCACCAATCTATCCATCCAGCTCACCCAAACTCGCTCACTCAACTCAAAAACTCTCCACACACACACACACACACACACACACACACACACACAGTAAAAAATGTAACAGAAAACCTAACATATTGTACCACCATCACCGCCACATCTGCCAACGCTTCAAGAGGACTTCGATGACAGCTCTCTCTCTCTCTCTCTCTCTCTCTCTCTCTCCGGCTTAACCTATATTCACTGCCAACTATTTTTAAAAGGCGTGAGTGGAACATATCCAGGACAAGGATGTGTGTGTGTGTGTGTGTGTGTGTGTGTGTGTGTGTGTGTGTGTGTGTGTGTGTGTGTGTGTGTGTGTGTGTGTGTGTGTGTGTGTGTGTGTGGAGGGGGGAGGAGTTTGCACTGCTGTTATATATAATCCATACACTCGGAATACACAAGAAATAAAAATAATAAACAAAAGTAGACTAGTATCTTCAGTAATAGTTGGGGAAACCGTGTCAAACTGACAAGTTTTACATTTTCCTCATTGCATCAGAGGTTATAGGTACAACAATTTTTGTCTGGATCTAGGAAAATATGTCCTTTTATTTTATTTACAGACAAACAGAGTTATTTAAAGATTTGTGATGACATATCATCCTTCACATTTTACCCCAGATACGTGACAGCTTGTAACAAACCCAGGGGTAAATTGATATATATTAGAAACCAAATATATCCACACTTATTCTAATGTCGTTAGCATGTCATTACAAGCTATTCGCGTATTGGATGTAGCGTAAATAAAATAAAATTACATCACTATCATTCATGCAATCACGCCATCACAACCACTCCCAATAACTGAATCACTTACTTGTGCACCTACTACTATTATTCAGGCACTCCATCACCGTCACTACCATTAACCGAACCACTCACATGTTCCATTTTCACTATTATTGTGGAGACTGAGTGAGAGACTGATAAAGAGATGAATATAAATAGACTGACTGATCTATAGACTGATTAATTAATTCTGATAGATGAGTGAATAAAATGAGAGTCTGACAGATAAACAGATAGATAAACTGACAGATAAACAAAGATACCACCTACTGTCCACATATCTACATAAAGATAACCTTTACCAACACTGCTTGTTAACCAGCAGACTTCTTTTACAGTGCACTGTACTGATCTGCAACACTTTTAGACCATTATTATCCATAACTCGTGTGACTGCTGCCTCCATGATATGTCTGTTTTCCATTGGTAATTCCAGGCATGGTTTAAGTGATATCTGAAAATACTGGGACAAACTCTTACAACTGGTCTCTAAGGGGTCAAACTGATAATGTAACAAATTCCCCCAAACATCAAACCCCAATACTGGTCTTCTGTACACTTGGCCATTTTATGTCTACAAAAATGACACCACCACCACGAGCCTTTGTTAATGTCATGCCTTTTCACATACATGATACCATGCACCAAGTGACCCAGCTGCATCAACGGGTGACACAGATATATAGAAATAACTGAGAACATTGAAACAAATTCTGAGAGTTCAAAAATAATGTTTTTTTTACTTTAGCTCTTATTTAAGGAACGCCTTCGAGTTGCCACTTCAGGCCCCACCTTTGCATAAAAGTTCCATAACATGATGACGACCACTCCCTCATTTATTTGCTACTTATGGAGATATTGAGGGTGTAACAACTTGGCCATGTAACAGTCAACCCGGTCTCCCCTAATGATGCCCATACTGACAACATTATTATTACTTTCTCTATTATATAACAGTAACTATCATCACGTTACTATTTTCATTACCACCAGTACTACTCCTGTACTTGCTATCATAGGTGCATGATGCTGATGCTGATGATGATGATGGATGACGATGACGATGATAAAATATGAAAATGTACAAAAAGCAGCAACAGAATTCCTAAATCATCGGTATACAAAAGGTCTACAAATGACACCACCATCAAAGACAAAATAAAAGTTATATCGTTACCCAATGCACAGCGCCCCCAAAGGAAAAACGTGAAAAATTTATACTTGAAAGCGCTGGCAGTGGCCTTTCATCTTGACATTAACCTCTGCTCAACATGTGGACGACATTTTTTGCTGACTTCTGTTGCCTCCTGACGAATTTATTTAACACTGAAGAAATCTTTCGCTACTATGACTATTAATTTGACTTTAATTTTCTTCCCATCAGGCCGACCCTCTCGTAATAAAGAGACTAATGATGGCTACGAGATTATCTAACCCCTCCAGTTCTCAAGCTGAATAAAGCAGTCTGCAGAGAGAAGGAATAAAATATAAAATGTGTCAAAGATACTGCGTAGGTTAATGTTTATAGCATTTACTAGAAGAAGACCCGGTGTTGCCCAGGTGAGAGAGAGAGAGAGAGAGAGAGAGAGAGAGAGAGAGAGAGAGAGAGAGAAATGACCGTGCATACTGGCATTACCTGGGACCTGGAGGGAGGCACCCCCCTGTGGCAGACGACCCCCGGGATTCCATTTTACCCACGGGATCTATGTTTCTCTTTGGGGCCATTTTCCCACAGATATATCCCCCTAGGACCTATTCCTCCCATGCACCAATTCAGCATAAAGACCTATTATCCCACTAACCACCCACCCATCAGCCCTACTCACCCACCTACGGATCTATCTTCCCACCTCCCACCCACCAACCGTGTCCACCCACCCACTCACCCACCCAACCACGCTACCCCACCCAACCATCAACTCACCCAACCATGCTACCCCACCCAACCAACCACTTACCTAACCTGTCCACCCACTCACTTACCCACACTATCCCACCACATCCTCCCATCCATCCAACCCCACCCATTCTACCAAACCCAAACTATCCTCCCACCCACCCGACTCGTTGAAATATTGATATGGTTGTGGGAGAAAGTAAAAAAAATATAAAGATAGAAAAAAAAATATGGTAATTGGTCTCTGAGCATCGCCGTGTTGACTTGATTAGTGACTTGAGTAGTTCTGATTTTGGCCATCAGGGGCGCCACTTCAGTAACTTTCCACCACAGCATTAGTCCTAGTAGATGGTTTTTCCAGTTAGACCTTTTTGGAGCCCTCTAAATAGTTTCCTTTTGCTTTTCATACCGAACAAACACGCGGAAAAAGAGACAAGCTTTCTAAAATATAAATGAAGCGTCTTTCCTTCGCGATGCCTCCCAAGCTGAATAATATCGCTTGATGGTTGATAAAGTATAGAAAAAGTTATCCTCATGAGATACTGCCAGTTCAGGAAGACCAACACACACACACACACACACACACACACACACACAAAATACCAGGCTCCAAGACATTTGAAAGAGGTGGCCTTTCGCAGAGTAATACGCAAGAAACGGAGTAAGGTCATCTCAGTAGTTCTAGGAATCACTTCACAATACCCTCTCTCTCTCTCTCTCTCTCTCTCTCTCTCTCTCTCTCTCTCTCTCTCTCTCTCTCTCAAGGGGAAGGATTCAAATGCTTATTTTTACCAGCGAAATCAGATAACATATTTCTTTTATCACATTCTTCATATTTTCAGGCAAATAAATTCAACAGAGGATAGACTTTTCGATAGGAGGGATTATCAATATCTTCCATTCGCCTTTTGAACACGGATCGGCTTTTACAGAAACTGAATAAAATCATCTGGAGTTAGGAAGGGAAAGCTAAAAATAACGTCCTCTGGCTAAATGACTCACAATTATTTAACATTCAGCACATGTCCCAATATTGAGGAACTATGTCACTGGCGGCCAGGCAGGTGTGGGCAGAAAAAAATGAGTAGAAAATCGAGGTAACAGGCGAGTGGTTAGCAAACTCGTCTGCCGCCCGGAAAAACGCCAGGTTGACTCCACGCTGGGACAAGGTACAGTCTATGGTCTGAAATTCGTACAACTACCTTTACTGATCTTCCATGAAATAATACTAATACTAATACTAATAATAATAATCTCCGGGTTAGTCAGTTAATATCATGCTAGTTCTGAGCAAGAAAGTACCAAGATGTATTCAATA
>NC_136991.1:46306842-46346842 GCF_032717465.1 Coenobita brevimanus
GGAGAGAGTGGGAGTGAGGAGAAGTGTGTGGAAATGAGGGGAAATAAGTGGTTGAGTGGGGAAGTGTTTGAGAACGGGGGAAGGTGACCGGGAGTGAGCCGAGAAGTGTGTGAGAAAGCAGTAGTGAGTGGGTGGGGGAGTGGAACTGAGCACTATGAAAGGGGTGGGTGGTAAGTGGAGTGGGAGTGAAGTGAGGGTGTGTGTGTGCATGGTGTGAGGACGAGGGGAAAGAGTGTGGGAGTGGGGTGGGTGGTGTGAACAGTGGAAGTGGAGAAAGAGGAGTGGACTGAGGAAGTGGGAATGAATGGGTGCTTGGGGTAGAATGGGTGTGGGTTAGTGGGTGGGAAGGCAAGTGTAGGTGTGGGAGAGGAGGGGAGTGGGGAGTACGAAGGAATGGCTGAAGTGGTACAGGATCTGGAGTGGTGTAGGGTATGAAGTGGCAGAGGGTGTGGAGTGGTGTAGTGTATAAAGTGGTGGAGGCGTGTGGATTGGTGGAAGATATGGAATGGTGGAGGGTATGGAGTGGTGATGAGATGTGAAGAGGTGGAGCATATGAAGTGGTGGAAGGTATGGAGTGGCGAAGGGTGTGGAGTGGCGGAGGGCGTGGAGTGATGGAGTGTGTGAAGTGGAGGTGTGGTGTGGTGGACAGTAGTGTGGTATGGCGAAACTAAGGAAGTGAGTGGTGTGAGTGGAAGGCAAGTGGTGTGAACGGGAAGTGAGTGGTGTGTGTGAGAAATGAGTGGTGTGAGCGAGAAGTGAGTGGTGTGTGAGAAATGAGTGGTGTGAATGGGAAGTGAGTGGTATGAGTGAGAAGCAAGTGGTGTGAGCGGGAAGTGAGTGGTGTGTGTGAGAAATGAGTGGTGTGAGCGAGAAGTGAGAGGTATGTGTGAGAAATGAGTGATGTGAGCGGGAAGTGATTGATGTGTGAGAAATGAGTGGTGTGAATGGGAAGTGAGTGGTGTGAGTGAGAAGTGAGTGGTGTGAGTGAGAAGTGAGTGGTGTGGTGTCTTGAGATGGGGGCAGGGACGTGGGAAGAAGGGGAAGTGGCAGTCATTTCCACAGAGGCTGGCACAAAGGAGGCAGGGTAGTGGCCGTGTGTATGCCTGTATCACGAATATTTGCATACACTTCACAGCCACGCCACGTACATATACATACCAACGTAGTGTGTAGAAAAGAATGTTTGAAATAAAAATGTATGCTCTCTCTCTCTCTCTCTCTCTTTCTCTCTCTCTCTCTCTCTCTCTCTCTCTCTCTCTCTATCTATCTATCTCTCTCTCTCTCTCTCTCTCTCTCAATGCTTTCCCCACATCCCTGAGTCTGCCCTTCCTTCATCTATCTATCCCCTCCCACTTACCCACACTCCCTCCTGTTCTCACCTCTCACCCGTCTTCCTCTCATTCTTTCTCTCTTCTCATCCCTCCTCCTCCTCTCTCTCTCTTCTCATCTCACCCCCTCTCCTCCCTCCCTCATTCGCACCCCTTTTTCCACCCTTATCCGTACTCCTCTCCTCGCTCCCTCCCTCTTCCTTCCCTTCCTCTATCCTCGTCTCACAACCTCTCCCTCTATCTCCTCCCCCCTTTTCCTCCCAACTGTTACTTTCCCATTACATTCCCTCCTCCCTCTGTTTCTCTCTCCTCGCCTCCTCACTCTCTCCCTTCCTCTCTCCTCACTCTACTCCCCCTTTTCATTTCTACCTCTACTTCTAACTTCCCTCAAACTCTTCCCTCCTCATTTCCCTCTCTTCCCCTTCCCTCCACCCAACTTCCTAATCACCCGCCCGCTCTCCAAGGAATTCTCACTTATATCTTCCCTAGTCTTGTTTCGCCCTTCCCCCTTCACCCTTCCTCTCATTCTCTCCCTCCCTTACTCTCGCCCTTTCCCTTCCTTATTTTTCATCTCTACCCTCATCCTTTCCCTCTCCATATCTCCACTCCTCATTCATCTTTACCCCACCTCCTCCCCTCTCCTTGACCCCCCTTCCATATCTTGCCCCCTCCAGTTTCCTCCCCCCCCCTTTTCCCTCTCCTTCTCATCTCCTACCCTCTTATCCTCACTTCTCTTCCTCTCTTTCTCTCCATCTCCTCCCCACCTCTCCACTTCTCCTTCCATCTCTTCCCTACCTCTGCCTCATCTTCTCCCAACCTCTCCTCCTCTTCCTCCTCATCTCCCTACCTTCTCCATTTACTCCTCCCCTCCCTCTTCTTCTCCTCCCCTCCCTCCCATTTCCCATACCTCCTCCCCTCTCCTCCCGACCTCTTCTCCATCTCCCCAGGGCAGTTCTGGACGTGGGGGCTTTATCTCTTTCCCTTCTTTTCTTTAAAGTTAATTTCAGGATTGAGACACAAGTGCTTCCTTCCTGCCTGCCTTCTTCCGGGACCTCTCTCTCTCTCTCTCTCTCTCTCCTCGTTCCATATTTCCCCTCCGTCTCATTCTTTTCTTTTCTCCTTGTATATCTGCTTTTTGTTACCACTGGAATATAATATTATTTTATCTTTCTCTCCTCCTTTTTGTATTCCTCTTTGTTCCATTTTTTTCACTGATTACGGATGCTTCTTTAGGTGTCCAACTAATTATAAAATAATTTTAATTATTGTACAAATGCTACTCCCCTCCCTCCCACCTCTTTCTTCATTTTCCCGTTTTTCATTCCACTGAAATATAGTTCTCTTTTCTTTTTCTCTTTTCTATTCCTTTCTTTCTCCTCTTTCTTCTCTCTCCCCCCTCCCATGTGGCTATCATATTTCCCTACAATTACGTTTACTCTGTTCTAATTACGGTAAAAACAGGATACACTCTCTTCCTAATAACTTTTATTTTTTTTTTATTACTGTCTTTTGTCCTTTCAGTCTTCTTCTCCTTTTTCCTTTTCCTATTTTTTATGTCCTTCCAGCCTTTCTCCTTTCCTTTTTCTTTTTCTCCTATAGTTTTTCCTCTTTCCACTTTCTGGCTTCTCATCTCGATCTCCAACATAACTTTTTATAATTCTTTTTATCATCCTCCCTCTCCTCCAGTTTTATTTTTTAGTAATTCTTTTTATTCTGTTTTTTCCTTCACCTAATACTGTGTCTTTTCTTCCCATCTTCCTTCAGTTTCTACTTCTCTTAGCTTGTCTGCAATTTTTTTTATCGTTCTGCTACTGTTTTCAATCTCTTCGCTACGTGTTTATATTTTTCTCTCCTTTCTCTCTTTTTACATCCATTTCCCAGCTTCTTTTTCTTTCCCCTGTCTTTCCTTTCCTATTAACTAGCTATGTATCCCTACCATTATCATTTTCAGTCTGTTTTTCTTGCATTATTAAATTTTCTCCTTTTCCTTATGCTTTCCTTCTTGTTAGTCTTTTGATTTTGTCAACTGATATATTTTCTTTTTTTCCCTCATCAAGAATTACCCTTCCCTTACTCCTTATATATCTATCCCAGTTACATAATAATTTTGTTTCCTGATATCTCTTACATTCCATTTCTCTTAATTGATTTTTGTCCAATATTTCCTTTTTTTTCTTTTTCCTTTTATTTCTCTCAGTCTTCTCTTTCACTATCACTATTAAACCTCTCAAATCCGGGGAAGCCCTAATATTTTTTCCTTCTAACACCAGATGATTTTATTCAGCTGAGTGAGACGATTTTATTCACCCGAATGAGACGATTTTATTCAGCTAAGACGATTTTATTCAGCTAAGACGATTTTATTCAGCTGAGTAAGACGATTTTATTCTGCTGAGTAAGACGATTTTATTCAGCTGCGTGAGACTACTTTATTCAAGTGTGAGACGATTTTATTCAGCTGAGTGAGACGATTTTATTCAGCTGAGTAAGACGATTTTATTCAGCTGAGTAAGACGATTTTATTCAGCTGCGTGAGACGACTTTATTCAAGTGTGAGACGATTTTATTCAGCCAAGTCAGACGATTTTATTCAGCTGAGTCAAGAGCCTGATTGTCAATACAGCCTCCCTTAACCCTCTCAAGCCCAGGAAAATTTTAATATTCTTTTTCTCCTGACGTCCAAGGATTCTAGTCAGCAAAGATTTCGGTCACAGATTTCTAAGTTATTTATTTTTTTTTTTATCGTTCCTCCCATTTTCCGTTTGTATCCATTATAATTATTTTTTTAGATGTTTATAATTTCTTTATTCCTTGTTCTATGTTTAATTTTCTTATCCTTTTCCTGACTCTCATATAATTATTACTATTATTATTATCTGTCTTATCCTTTTCTTCACTATTCTATTATTACTCTTATTATGATTATTATATTCTCTTTTTGATCATTTTATGTCTGTTATCAACTTGTTTCTCTTCTCTGCTCTCAGCATTTTCTCTATATTGCTAGTACTACTACTACTGTTACTGCAACTACTACTACTACTACTACGACGACGACTACTACTACTACTAATAATAATAACAATAATAATAATGATAATGTATACTGTATTATCATTATTATTTATCATCATTATCATTACTATTATTATTATTATTATTATTATTATTATTATATCATCATCATCATCTTCATTATCAATACTATCTCACATTTTCCTTCGTCCACCCCTAATGCATCTTTTTCTTTCCTTCATCTTCCCTTCACCATCATCTTCCACCATCTCCTTTTTCCTCTCCTTTCTTCTCCGTCTTCTCATTATAACTTTTTCTCTCAGTCTCTCTTATTTCTTCCCACTGCCATTATTCTTTTTCTTCATCCAACATTTTCCTTATTTTTTCATTTTCTTTTTATATATGCCTCGTATTTACTGGAGTCTGTGCAATACGGGGACGCCTTCATGTGGTGGCACTGATATAGCCGAGCTGCTCCACTGCTCGGTTGTACAAACGTCCCTCAACCTCTTCCCAGTCACCCAAAAGGAGGATGGTGGACTGCGAGGGATGGCAACTTCAGCCTGCAGTCCACCGAGTTCATGTTCAGATAAGTATGAGGTTGCGACTACTACTACTACTATTACTACTACTACTACTACTACTACTACTTCTACACTATTACATCCATTCCTACCACTGCTACTATACTGCTACACTGCTATACTACTACTACTACTACTAATAATAATAATAATAATAATAATCTTATTTTCTTTTGGCCCTACAAATGCCTCTCTCCCTCTTGAATGCTGAGCTATAATAAAAGAATAAAACTAGAATACAATGCCAGTCACGAAGAAGTGCAATGGCAAGGATGTAGAACCATATTGCTGTCTTTCTGGCATAACAGGCCACAAAGGGTCAAAAGCCTGGCCAAGTTAAGGTGAACGAACTATATAAATTTTAGTCAACTGTGTAAAACGTGGGAGCTTGAATTCCTGTACCTTCCCCCCCCCCTCTCTCTCTCTCTCTCTCTTATTCTTATTCTTCTTCCTTTCTCCCATTTTCTTTTCTTTTTACTTACTGTTCGTTTCTGTTGTTTTTTCGTAGTCTCTGCTTGAACATAAATTTCTGTTTTTCTGAATTACTAGCCTATATTTATTTTACTTCCCGTAATTTTTTTTTACATGTTTTCCTTTTCTCACTATCATTACTCTCTCTCTCTCTCTCTCTCTCTCTCTCATCAACCCCGTTTTTACGACTCTTGCCTTCTCCCTTCTCTTGATTCTCTCTCCATTATTAAATTTTTATGCTCATTCTTCTCTTCCCTTTCTCGTTTTCTCCTTATTTCCACTTTTATTACTCTTTTCTCCTTGCCAGCTCTTCCATTTTAAGCTCTTTTATTATCAACACTAGTTTTCATCACGGTTTATCGTTCCTTTTTCGTTTTTTTTTTTTACTGTTATCAAAATTCATCACCATAATTTTTTGTTCTCATTATGTTCTTTCTTTATCCATAATCTCTCCTCCTCCTCCTTCTCCTCCTCCTCCTCTTCCTCCTCCTCCTTTCTTCTTCCCCTCCCACTTGCTTCCGTCCTCCAACCCTTCCTTCTTTCCTTCCTTTTTTCATTATCCTTGAGCCTCCTCCCCTTCGTCTTCCTCGTCGTCCTCATTCCTCTCTTCCTCCTGCTCCCCCTGCTGACTTCCCACTCCCTCTCTCCTCCTCCTCCTCCTCCTCTCCCTCCCCCGGCTGACTTCCCACTCCCTCTCTCCTCCTCCTCCTCTTCCTCCCTTTTTACCATTATCACTTTTTTTCAACCTTTTCTCTTTCCTTTCCATTACCTTTAATTCAACTGCCTGTATTTTTCTGACCTTCAACCCTCCCCACTTTCTTTCCACTGTCATCACATTTTACCAGCCCTGATTTTCATTTTTCTTTTTCTGTTTCGCCTATCAGTTTTTACCACGGGCAAAGGTGAAATCCACTCTTGATAATATAAGCGAAAACTGGACTCGTGCACAGACAAACACACTAACGAAGGCAGTCACACAGATACATATGAACAGGCCCCAAAGCACTGGTAATAATAATAATAATAATAATAATAATATACTCACACCACACTCTCGCGCGCAAACAGGCAAACTTACACAGAGCAAAGCATTGTTATACAAACACACACACACACACACACACACACACACACACACACACACACACACAGACTACACATTCATAAGTACTAACAAACATTACAATACCTATCTAAATATCTATCTATCTATCTATATCTATCTATAGAAGGTACGTCGACAGATAGATAGATATAAATGCTCAAATACACAATATTCTCTCTCTCTCTCTCTCTCTCTCTCTCTCTCTCTCTCTCTCTCTCTCTCTCTCTCTCTCACGCAAGACGGTACAGAGGTGAGTTCAAAGGTCAATAGCCCATGACCCAAGCCCCTTCCCCCACCACAGCCCCCCCCCCCTACTTTTCACCTTCATACAGTCCATCAAAGAAAATTGCCTCTTTCTCCACCATCTCCCCTGCTTATTTAGCCTTTTCGTTCATTTTCTCATTTTTCCTCCTATATTCTTCACTATCTCTTCTTCATTTTCTCATTTTCCCTCCTGTATTCTTCACTATCTCTTCTTTTTAAAAATTATCTTTACCTCACGAATTACCTGTTAATTTTTATCCCTCCCTTCTTTGGTTAATACTCCATTTTCTCCACTCTCTGCTTTCATTCATTCCCTCTCTCTCTCTCTCTCTCTCTCTCTCTCTCTTCCTGGATTTCGTGTACCTTCCCTCTTCCCTCCATTCTTCCTATATCATCTTTCTTTAACTTTCCTTACTCAGTCCCTTCTCCTTTCTCTCTCTCTCTCTCTTCCTGGATTTCGCGTACCTTCCCTCTTCCTTCCATCCTTCCAATAACATCTTTCTTTAACCTTCCTTACTCAGTCCCTTCTCCTTTCTCTCTCTCCCTTCCCTCCTTTCTTCACCCTCTTCCTTCAGCCCTCCTTATTCCACCTGTCATCATTTCTCTCAAATGTTCCTTCCACCCTTGTCATTCATCACTTTCTCTCTCATTTTTCCTGTCATCCATTCTCTCTCTTATGTTTCTTCCACCCTTCTCGTCTTCATTTTCTCCCCCATTCTTCCATACTCCTTCTTCATGCTTCCTTAACCCCTCAACATACCGGTCTTTCTGTCTTTCACTTACTCGTATATTCTTTGTCATGCCTTCCTCATTCCCTCCCAATTCCTTCTTTTATTCACTCTCCTTCATGATTCTACCACTCAGTCGATACTATCCATTTTCCTTTCATCTTTTTTCTGCAGCCTTCCACATTCAATCTCTTCCCCATCTGCTCCTTCCCCTCATTTATCAATCTTTATTCTCTATTTTCCTCGTTCATTCAGTTTTAGCCTTACATCCTGTTTATTTTTCCTTTCTTATCTAATTCTTTTTCACTTGCTTTTATTTGTCTTATCATTTTGTTATTTTCTATGCTCTTCGTTCACCCAATTTTCTCTCGCGTTTTTTCCTTTCTCCCCATTCTACCTCCTTTCCATCGTCTCTTACTTCCCACCTTCATCTCTTATTATTTCCCTTCCCAATTCTCCCTGTTTCATTGTCATTTCTCGTCCTTTGTCCTTCCTCTTTCTGCCCCTTCTCAGGTTCCTCTATTTCCTTCGTTCACTTTCCTGGTCCATCCTTACTACCTTTTATCTTTTTTCCGTATTTCTTTTCTATCCAGCCTTTACCATTCCTTTAGTCATCCAGTTCCTGTCTCTTCCTCATTTCATTCTCGTTCTTCATACTATTTTATTCTCTTCCTATTTTCCTTGTTCATTCTCTTATATCGTGTTTCTGTACTACATCTCCTCACCCTCATTTCTCCTTTCTTACTTTCATACTGCCTTATTTCTCATCATCCTGTTCTCCTCCGTCTTTTAGTCTCGTTCTTTATCCTCCCTTAATTCATCCCTTCTCCATTCTCTCTCTGTAGGTTTTCTCGTTCATCCTATTTACAACAAAAGGTATTCCCTCAGCCAAATAAAATCGTCTGGAGGCAACAAGAACCAGCTAAAAGGAGAGAAAAAATCTGCATTATCGTATAGTAGTGAAAAAGAAAAGTTAAATCTGGCATGCTGAATCCGTAGACTTTTCTCAAACTTGGTCTATGGACGTCAGCAATTAATTTCTGTTGCTACTTGACGTTTGAATAAGGCTTAAAATAGCACAGTAACAGTGAAGGGGTTAAAAGGGACTATATCCAACCCTCCATTTCCTATAATCAGAATAAAAGTAGTGAAGTGGGCAAAGGCTGATGTGTACGTTATATAAAAATCCCTTATATATAGAATTCTTACTCCTTCACTGTGATGATAGATAGGTGTTGGCATATCTACATTACACACACACACACACACACACACACACACACACACACACTATCCCTCTCCCTTTTCAGCTGCCTCATTTCTTCTCTCTCTCTCTCCATCTCTGATTTCCTCTCAGTTCTCACATTTCCTCTGGTTTTCCTTCCCCAACTTCCTGCAAAAGAATTGGAGAAGGCAAGCTCTCTTTCTGTCTGTCTGTCTGTCTGTCTGTCTCTCTCTCTCTCTCTCTCTCTCTCTCTCTCTCTCTCTCTCTTTCTCTACATTCAATCAATTTTCTTTTCTCGTCTCTAAACTTTTATCATCATTAACCTCTTTCTTAATTTTTTCCTCAACCTCATCTCTTTCCCTCATTTTCTTCGTGTCCTGCCCCTCCTCTCACTCTCTTCATTTTCTTTCTCTTCTCCACTCTCATTTTCTGTTTCTTATAAATCATTCTTCTTTACTACTTGCCTAGTCTCTCTCTCTCTCTCTCTCTCTCTCTCTCTCTCTCTCTCTCTCTCTCTCTCTCTCTCTCTCAATTATTATATGCTTAACTGACCTGCTCTCTAGTGTTTCCTCTCCTTCTCTCTCACCCATCTTTCTCTTTTTCATTGCTCTTTTCCATGCTTTTTCTAACGTTCCCTCCCACACTATGCTATATTTTTTAACCTTCTTACCCGACAGTTCTTTTTCACACATTTCTCTTCTTTACCTTCATATTCTCTCAAATTTTCTCTTTCCTCTTTTTTTTTTTTTTTTCTTAGCGTTACCATACTTTTACTTGTCTACCTCCTTCCTCCACTTGCTTCCTTCTTTCCTCCACTTGTCCACATTTTTCCTCCACTTGTCTACTTCTTTCCTCCATCTGTCTCCTTCTTTCCTCCACCTGTCTACATCTTTCCTTCACTTGTCTTCATTCCTCCACTTGTCTCCTTCTTTCCTCCACTTGTCTAGTTTTTCCTTCTACTTGTCTACTTCTTTCCTCCACTTGTCTACTTCTTTCCTCTACTCGTCTACTTCTTTCCTCCACTTGTCTCCTTCTTTCCTCCACTCCTCCTTTCAGGCAGTTGTCTCTTTCTTTCCTCCATTTATGTTTCCTATTTCATTTTTTTTCTTCATTTTCTCTATTTTTTCCTCCCCATCTCTCTCTATTTCGCTCTTGTCCCTTTCTTCCCCCTCCATGTATCTCTCTCCCTCACGCTCTTGTTTAAAATCCCTTTCTACCCATTGTTATCGCATTTAATTCATTTTTTTTATTTGTCCGACTCTGGGAAAAGGCTTGAGGGCCAATTTCTCGGGGGCAGTGGGCTATCCCAATGCCAAGTAGTCCACCTACACCTCCACATGTCACCACTTCGGCGCTAACACCCACCGTCCATACTGAATACACGCTAGGGCTGTCTCACACAGGACTGGTGTACTGGTATCAACGGGGGTACTTTTACGACATGTCGGCGGGTCATCTGGTAGATCAGGAAAGTCTGTTTTTTTATGAAATTCAAATCCTTAAGCTGTTCCCTGCCCCAGCAGGGATTTGAACCTTGGTCCGTTAGAACTGCAGGCCGCCTCTCTACCGATTGAGCCACCGCCTCCCCCTACTTTTACACTTCGCCGTATTTCATCTTATCTCGACAGTATTATATCCAATTTTCATCCAATGTTTACGTATTTTGATCCAATGTTTACGTATTTTCATTCAGTGTTTACGTATTTTCATCCAATGTTAACGTATTTTGATCCAATGTTCACTTATTTTTGTTAAGTGTTTACGTATTTCTATCCAATGTTTACGTATTTTCAACCGCTGTTAATGTATTTCCCTCAGTGTTTACGTATTTTCATCCGTTGACGCATTTTCACCCAATGTATACGCATTTTCAACCAATATTTACGTGTCATCCAAAGTTTACGTATTTTCACCCAATGTTTACGTTTTCAATGTTAACGTATTTTCATTTCATATTTACGTATTTTCACCCAATGTTTACGTATTTTCATCCAATGCTTGGGTATAGATTCAATGTTTACGTATTTTCATTCAGGGTTTACGAATTTCCATCCAATGTTAATGTATTCCCATCCAACGGTAACGTATATCCATGCAATGTTAACGAATTTTCACTCAATGGTAATGTTCTTTTATCTACATATCTTCCACACCATTTTATTCTTTAGATCTGATTTATTTCTCGTTATTCCTTTTCTATTTTATTACCATTAAAACATTAAGTATTCCTTTATTATTTCTTCCAGGCATTATTCTCTCTCTCTCTCTCTCTCTCTCTCTCTCTCTCTCTCTCTCCTACAGTACTTTAAATATTTCGCTCGTTTCTCGTCCATTTCTCTAATTTCCATCGCAATATATATATATATATATATACTGTATATATATATATATATATATATATATATATATATATATATATATATATATATATATACTGTATATATATATATAAATCTTTCCGCATTTTCTTTTTAACTTCACTTGTCCTTTTTCTTCTTTCTTTTGCACTATTTCGTTCAACTTCCCTCTCTGCCACCAGCACTTTTGGCACGTGCATTATTTATTGTCCCCCCCCCCTCTGTCTCTGTGTGTCTGTCTGTCAGTCTGCCTGTCTGTCTGTCTCTCTCTCTCTCTCTCTCTCTCTCTCTCTCTCTCTCTCTCTCTCTCTCACACACATTTACCACCAAACTATTTTTTCTCCGCTTCTCTCTTTCCTCTACTCGTTCTTTCTTTTTTTTCTCTACTTCATTTGCTTTACGCATTGCTTTTCTTTATCTTTTTTTTAATTTTTGTCAATTTTACGTCTGTAATGCAAAAATTTCTCGAGTTCTTACTTACACTCTTCACGAACACTGCTAAAATTTACGTGTGTGTGTGTGTGTGTGTGTGTGTGTGTGTGTGTGTGTGTGTGTGTGTGTGTGTGTGTGTGTGTGTGTGTGAAAAAATAAAAGGTGAACAAACCAATGAAGAGAATAAATCAGTGAAAGAGAATAAATCAGAGAAAGAAAATAAACCACAGACAGAATAAATCAACGCAAAGACTCGCGGGCCAAGCAACTAGCCAATCAAAACAATCAACTCTCCCCCACACAATGTCACCCGATTCGCTTCCCACGTCATATGCTTGTGGCGAACTTCTGCTGCTAACTGTACATAACTGGTCATTTCTGCTGCTAACTGTACTACATAACTGGTAATTTCTGCTGCTAACTGTACTACATAACTGGTAATTTCTACTGCTAACTGTACATAACTGGTAACGTCTGCTGCTAAATGTACATAACTGGTAATTTCTGCCGCTAACTGTACATAACTGGTAATTTCGGCCACCCTTTTAAAATCAGTTTCTTCATGCACTAGGTAAATAACACACCTTGATTTCGGAAATTAACATGTCTTGATTCTGTCTTCCTTTTCTCTAACTTTCAAAAAGATGATAATCTCCAAGGATTTCAATGGATTTTTACTTTTTTTCTTTCCTCCCCCCCCCTCTCTCTCTCTCTCTCTCTCTCTCTCTCTCTCTCTCTCTCTCTCTCTCTCTCTCTCCACACAGTACTAACGTTATCAGGTATATCGTCCAGGCTTGGCTAATAAGACACCATACTGTACTATTTAATAAAGATCAGGAGTGAAAGAAAAGCCATAAAATTACACATAAAAATGCAAGCGGCAAATGGGAAATGCAACTCAGACTGACAGACAGATGGACAGAAACAGACACAAACAGACAGATACACACTTGCACACAGTATGTACATGTAGAGAGAGAGAGAGAGAGAGAGAGAGAGAGAGAGAGATCCCACAAAACGAAGTAAGAAAATGAGGAAAGACATCACGTAGGAAAATGTCAGTAAGAGAGAACACACATTTGGAGAATACTTGCTGCCTTCATCCGAGAAATACTTGTGTGTGTGTGTGTGTGTGTGTGTGTGTGTGTGTGTGTGTGTGTGTGTGTGTGTGTGTGTGTGTGTGTGTGTGTGTGTGTGTGTGTGTGTGTGTGTGTGTGTGTGTGTGTGTGTGTGTGTGTGTGTGTGTGTGTGTGTGTGTGTGTGTGTGTGTGTGTGTGTGTGTGCAAAGATAGTGCTGCATTTCTGAGTTTTTTTACATTCTTCACTACTCTCTATTTTTTAAACTCACATGTGTTAATCTACACAATTATGTAAATACTCAGACATCATAGGTAAAGCTGCAACTCTCTCTCTCTCTCTCTCTCTCTCTCTCTCTCTCGTCCACAGTGAGGTAAGCCAACATGACCTTTGACCTATCACACAACATAAACTCAAAGAAATTACTGAGAGAGGCGAAATACTGGACAAACAATAGTGTGTGTGTGTGTGTGTGTGTGTGTGTGTGTGTGTGTGTGTGTGTGTGTGTTTAAACCCCTTCACCACGATGACATAACCTTATTTCAAACTACTTCAAGACGATTCTACTTAACCTGAAGGAGTCACTAGAATGTCTCCCTCCTTTCCACTAACCCTCACCTCGAAGTGTCTCCCCTGAGCTGAATAAAATCGTCTGGAGATAGAAGGAATATTAAAACGACATCCTCACAATGAAGGCTTTAATGTGCGCGCCAGCATACACATCCAACCATGTAAAATATATGAGGCATAAGGGACGGATTCACCCACTCATTACGATTACTTTTGTAGTGATTATGGTCAGCATCGCACAGAATTATTAAGCTGGAAGGTGGATGGGGAGGTACAGCGTTTCGTCCCTTCAGTATATGCGGTATTTTCTTGAGTTACATAAAATCTTAAAGCCAAAGAAATAAACCAAGTAACTAAATGAATAAGGAAATAACTAATGAATTAAAATGTCGTTGTACTGATTAATGAAGTTCACTTATCGAGAACAGCTATGACATCTGCAGTGTCACAGGAAGCAGTCTGACAGCTTGAAAAAAGAATTGAGTCTGTTTTCATTTTTGTTCTCTCATTAACAACTCCAGTATTCTTAGATTTCCTTAAAAAAAAGAAAAAAAAAAAGCTTAAATTCTGCATTGGTGAGGTGTGTGTGATGGGAGAAGCCACCATCTCTACGTTTAGAAAGCGGCGGTTCCAGTCAGCTACAGTATACTATTATTACGTGTGGTTATGTATTGCGTACCTGACATGTGTATTAGGCTGAATGAATGTGGTTTGCGGTTTTGTCTTTAATTTTATTCTGCCAACCTGCTGCAATGACCTTGGTGTTATGCTGCCATCACCAGTTACTCTAATTAATAAATACCTTTTCGACGATCATTATTTTGTAATCCATCCATCTGTCTATTTATTTATGTCTGTCAGTCTTCTATCTAACTATCAACAGACAGACGCCTAAATCCCGGAGGGGGAACACGAATATATCGCATGCATGTCATCCTTCCTACGCCATCAGGTTGCCCTTCCTCAAAGTCACACTACTCTCATTCATACCATTTTGCATCCTGTCCTTCCAGCCCCACCACCTCCGTCTCCCCTTCCCCCTCATCTTTCCACCCCCATCACCTCTCTCTCCCCCTCCCCCTCATCTTTCCACCCCACCGCCTCTGTCTCCCCCTCCCCCTCATCTTTCCACCTCCACCACCTCTGTCTCCCCCTCCTCCTCATCCTTCCACCCCCACCACCTCTGTCTCCCCATCCCACTCATCCTTCCACCCCCACCACCTGTCTCACCTTCCCCTTCCCTATCCCCCTCCCCCTCCACAATCACCTCACTCGCACACTCTCGTAGTCAATCTCTCATTCTTCATTCTCTCCATCCTAAAAACATTAAGGAATCACAGTAAAGCAGAAGTTTTTTTTTTTTCATTCACTGCCAGACGCCATGTATCCCAAACGGGGTGGCCAAGGGCTTAGAGTTAATTGTTTTACAAGGAGGGGCACTAATCCTCCACCAACCCCACTTGACACGTAGGAAATGATATCAAGGTCTGCTTTTGCCTCCTCAGTCCGATGGCGTATTTTTCATTCTATTTTTACTGCCGCCAGACGATTTTCATCCGCTTGGGAAGGGTTGATGGAGATTGTACCTGACGTGTCTAAATAAATGGTCTCTCCAAAGCCCAATAATATCGTCCGGAGGTGGCAAGACAAAACAATACAATATTATCGATGGTGCTAAGCATTTCACCACAAGGCATGTTTCTTAAGCTCAATAAAATCGTCAAACAGTGGAAAGAATATAGAATAAGACGCCACTTTCCTGGTAAGTAGGTTGAGAACGTTCCTAACCCCTCCACTGTGAGTTATAGTTCTTAGGTTAGTAAGGTTATCTGTGTGTGGGAAGATATAAGAAGGATCCTACCGAACTAAAGTGCTTAAAAGAAAAAGAATTCTATTTTCCTCGTTTACTTGCCATTTCCCAGATCTCGCTGTAAGAATTTAAAAAAGAAATGTCATCGTACCGAAAAAAAAAAAAAATCTCTTCTACATGAATTCCTAAATTCTTCCGTCTGATACAAACTATAAAAAAAGATACCATTGGATTATAATGATTAAGTTCCATTATTTTACTGCATTTTTCCTTTTTTTTGTGTGTGTGTGTAAAAATAAAATGTAAAAAAACACTTCCTCTTACATGATCAATTTCTATTTTTTTTTGCTTTTTTTTTTTTTTTTTTTTAAATCCGTATGCATGTTCCCAGTGTCCCCGGTGGTCTAGTGGTTTAAAGCGCCACTAGTGCTAGGATCACAAATTCAAATTCCAAGGTTTTACGATCATACAACGCCACCTAACACCATCCTTAAACTCATCAGTAGGATGACATGCTTTCAAGTTCGTTCTAAGTATATCCAGACGATTATACTGTGCTTGGGAAAGATCTCTCATAATGAAGGGGAAAATGAAGGTTATGCAGTATATAAATATATTCATTCATTCATTGCCAGACGCCATGTATCCCAGACGGGGTGGCCAATGGCTTAGAGTTAATTGTCTTACAGGGAGGGGCACTAATCCTCCACCAACCCCACTTGACACGTAGGGATGCCAACAGCATCTGGTGTTCCCAGGCGGTCACCCATCCAAGTACTAACCAGACCCAACGTTGCTTAACTTCGCTGATCGGACGGGAAGCGGTGTACTCAATATATATATATATATATATATATATATATATATATATATATATATATATATATATATATATATATATATATATATATATATATATATATATATATATATATATATATATATATATATATATATAAATATATATATACTGTATAAACTCACCCGGTTCGGAAAGTCTCTCTTAAGCTGAACAAAATAGTCTGAAGGCAGCAAGAAATGAAAAAGTGTCATTGGACTGAAGTTATATATTCTTAATTATGCCAGCCTAGCCTAGGGCCCCTACCACTCGTATGGGGCACAATTTGACTAGCTGTTAACTACTTACGCTTAACCCCTTCACTACGAGGAGTCCATCGTAAGCTGAATAAAATCGTCTGGACATAGCGAGAAAAATGAAGAGTAATGGTGAACGGGGTCGATGGATTGTTCTTACTCCTTCAGTGAGAGCCGTCCTTCTTAAGCTGAAATCGTCTGGAGGTAGCAGGAAATTATAAAAGGCGTCATCGTAGTGAAGTGGTATTCCGACTATCGTAGCCTAGCCTCGGGTCCCTACGGCTAGCAAGGGATATGATGTTTTTTTCTTTTTTTTTTCCTCCCTGCCTTTCATATGACTCCCATGTGGCTCATCCGTCTCCACCCTCCACTATAATATATCACTTTATTTCTCTCTCTCTCTCTCTCTCTCTCTCTCTCTCTCTCCATACATTTCCTCCTCCATTTTCCTTCCTCTTCACCCTATTCCCTTCTTCTTTTCCCCTCATCTCACTCATCCTCACCTATTTCTCTTCTTACTATCTCGCCTTTCCATTTCTCGCTCTCTCTCCTTCCATTTCTCCCTCCCTCCCCAATCCGTCCTCCTCTCCTACCTCCTTATCTTCCCTCCCCTTGGCACACACTCCTTCCTTATCTCCCTAATCCTTCGCCCAACTCTCCATTCGTCACCCTAACCACATTTCCCCACACCCCTGTCAGCCCCTCACCTCCCAGCAGACAGAGGATAGACGGGGAAGCAGGGTGGACGGGTACAGGGAAATGTCTGCTCGATTCTGCTCTAAGTATCGGTGTGACGGCAGACTGGGGTGAGGGGTGAGAGAGAGGGGTAGGTGTGCGGGTGGTGAGGGGTGAGAGGGGTGAGAAAAAAGAGGTGAAAGCGGGGAGTGTGAAGAGGAAGGGGTGAGAGGGATGGGTAGGCGTGTGGGTGGTGGTGGGGTGAGAAGGGTGAAAAAACTGGACGAAAGGGGGAGTGTTATGGGGAAGGAAGGGATAAGAAGGGGAAGAAAAGTGTGGAGAGGGTTGTCTGTTTTGTGTGCAACTCAATTTCCGTGTGTTGCAGGTTTAGTCAACGTTGCCTGTCCTACCCTGCATTATTTTCTACTTCCCATCACCCTTTTCATGCAATATAATGTCTGCTTTTTACATCAACCGACTGCACAGTTTAACAGTAATTTCAGGGAGTAGCCAAAATACTCCGTTCCTCATACCAGCAGACTGTGGCGTCCCCTCCACATACGAGCAATGGTAGGCGTAAACTATGGACTACCCATTATATGTGGGGTTGGGAGTGAGGGTAACATTTTGAGGTGACCTTGTGTGGAGTGAGGGGTGAGAGAGGTTATTCTGAGCTAGAGTGAGACTGGTGGGAGGTGAGAGGGAGAGGTGCTGGGTGTGGGTACTGAGTGGAGACAGGGAGAGGTGAGACGGTGTACTGTAGGTAGTGAGTGGAGAGAGCGAGAGGCGAGAGGGTGTGGGTAGTGAGTGGATAGAGGGAGAGGTGAGAAGGTCTGGGTAGTGCGTAGAGAGAGGGAGAGGTGAGAGGTGTGGATGGAGAACGGTGAGACAGGGAGATGTGGGCGTGTAGGTGGTGAGGGGTGTGAGGGGAAGGAGAGGGTGTAGGTGGTGAGGGGTGTGAGGGGAAGGAGAGGGGGTGTGGGTGGTGAATGGTGAGAGATGGAGGTGATGTGGGTGATGAATGTTGAGAGGGGGAGGTGAGAGTGTAGGTGGTGAAGATGAAAGAGGATAGTGATGATGTAAGGGGTAAGACGAGGAGGGCGAGGTGACTGGATGCGGAGTGAGGGATGAGAGGGGTAGGTGATATACATGTGGAGATGAGGGCATGTGTGGTGAAATTTTGAGGTGAGTGTTGATGAGAGGTGAGAGGTGAAGGAGATGGGTGTGAGAGGCAACAGTGTGAGGCAAGGTGAGGTAAGATGTGATAGGTAAGGATGTGTGATTACGTGACGAGATGAGGACTGAGAGAGGGAACTGTACTGAACGTGAGTGGTGAGATTGCAGGTGTGGATATGTGGGAGGGGTGTGCTGTCGAGTGCTGGGTTTTGATGTGTGGTGTGAGAATTAGGTGTGAGGGGGTGAGAAGTGGTAGGTGAAGGGAAATGACTGGGTGGCTAGTGTGGAAGATGAGAGGGTGTCAGAGTGTCCAGGGTGTTAGGTTTGGGGCGGTTATTGGTGGAAGGTGCGAGTGAGGGTGTGAAGTTTGAGGTGGGAAGTGATGAGGAATGGAGTGAGATATGAGGGGGGAGAATGTGATTTGTGAGTGGTGGAGGCTGGGTGGTGAGAGAGGGTGTTAGTGATCGTGAGTGGTGAGAGAGGGAGTTAGTGATCGTCAGTGGTGAGAGGGAGAGTGAAATGAAGTTTGAGGTGAGTCGGGTGAAAGGTGTGTAGTGAGAGGTGTATGAAGTGAAAACAGTGTCGGGTGAATGAAGTTTGGGGAGTAAGTGAGGTGCTTGGTATGTGGGATGTGTGGAGGTGAGAGGTGTGTGGGGGTGAGAGGTGTGTGGGGGTGAAGTGTATGGGGGTGAGAGGTGTGTGAAGGTGAAAGGTGTGTGGGGGTGAGAGATTTGTGGCAGGTTGAGAGGTGTGTGGGGGTGAGAGGTGTGTGGGGGGGGGGAATCTGAAGTGAGTGGGGTGAGAGACTAAGAAGGAAACAGCTAAGTGAATGAGAAATGAAGTCTGGAAAATGTCGATCCAATAAGAAAATGGACGTAAAAATATCCCGTTACCAAAATTGGATAGAAAAGGTTGAGCCGAGATTAAATTAGTTTTTCTTTGATTTTTCTCTCATGCCAGGTTTATTTTTTACCACTGCTTACTTCCATTATTTCTCTCTCTCTCTCTCTCTCTCTCTCTCTCTCGCTCAACTTTTTCACTCTTAACTCAGATTATTTTAGCAAGTTTTCCTTTTACTTTCTTGTCATCTCAGGTCTTCTTTTTAACTCTGTGCACTTCCATTATTTCAGTTTTTCCTTTCTCTCTTTTTGGTCGCAGGCTTTAGCTTTTAACTATGATTATTTCCGCAAATTTTCCTTTTACTTTTCTTTCATCCGAGGTCAGTTTTCAGCTCTGCCCACATTTCCATTACTTATATTTGTATGTCGCTTCTGTTCCAAATACTGGGGTACAGGATCTGACTTTTTCAACTGACATTATCTATATTTTTACTCTTGCTTTCCCCTCACCTCATGTCTATTTTTAGCTCTGTTCTTTTCCATTAGTCTATATTTTCGCTTCTAATATTTCCGTGATACAGGTTCCAGCTTTCAGTGAATTTTTGCCGGGTTTTTTTCCAAGTTTCTCGAACCCAAGATTTATTTTTAGCTTTGCCCTCATTTTAGTTCCAGCTGTTTTTATTTCTTTTCTCACCTCATATATGGCTAAACAATATGGCATTTACTTGATATTATCTTAAGCACTCTTCCTGCTATTTACATCTGATCCCAAGTCAATCTTCGGCTTTGCCCATTTTTAGTATCTATATTTTTAGGTTATGTTCGATTTTTTACGCATAAATTCCACTTTAATTAATGTCAGTAGGTTCTTTAAATTTTCTAATCACAGATCTATACTAAACTCTGCTGATTACCATTATATATCAATTTTCTTTCTTTTTCTTTTTCTTTTTTTTTTTTTGCTTCATTTCTCTCCCCATATCCAGATATAGGACACGACTTTTAACTTATCAATTAGTACTATTTTTTTTTATTTTACTTTTCTTATCCCAGATCTAATTTTTGTTCAGAACACATTATTTCTATGCTTTTTAAATGTCTTTTATTTGGAGGATACAAGTTATGGTTTTTATTTACATAATTTTAGAGGATGTTTCAAATTTTCTACTCATCTCATGTCTATTATTAGTTCAACAAATTTTCTCTTCCCCCCCACCCTTTTTCCCCCACATATATGGCTGGGGGATTTAGCTTCTAACTGCCATTATTGAAGTAGTTTTCCTCTTGTTTTCCCTTCATCAAAGATCAATTTCTATAGCTCTGTGCAGCTCATTATTTCATTTTTTTTTTCGTGTCTCTGATTTTGGGGATACATACTTTGACCATAAGTTATTTTGGTAGGTTTTCCTCCTCTTTCCTCCCATCCCAGGTCTGTTTTTTGCCTCTTCACGTTTCCACCATTTACATACTTTTCTGTTTCGTTCCTCTCCTGTTTCTTTGCACTCGTACTGTAGTCTGGGTTTTAACTGATAAAATAAGCGTTTTCCTCTGTCTGTTTATTTTTCTCTCACTCCAAGTCTTTTCCCGGAGCTACAGACTTGTTTTACATCTCTCTCTCTCTCTCTCTCTCTCTCTCTCTCTCTCTCTCCAGGTCTTTTCTTGGCGTTAGAGACTTGTTTTGCAGTCTCTCTCAGTCTGTCCGTTTGTCTCTGTCTGTCTGTCTGTCTGTCTGTCTGTCTGTCTCTCTCTCTCTCTCTCTCTCTCTCTCTCCAGGTCTTTTCTTGGCGTTAGAGACTTGTTTTACAGTCTGTCTGTCTGTCTCTGTCTCTGTCTCTCTCTCTCTCTCTCTCTCATACTTAATTCTTCTTCCCTCTCCAACCACGCCAAAATTCCTACTTTTTATCCGGTTCCTCATTTCCTTATCATTATTACATCCTGTTTTCAGCTTCACGTTTTCCAACAAGTTTTATTTCCTATTCTCATTCCCTTACCATTTGTATTTCTCAACCATTTTTTCTTTCTTCAACTATTTTCGACATTTTCATTTCCTTGTTACTACTCTTAACTATTTCTGACTCACTGTCTGGATCTTGCTCTTAATTTCGCGGATTCTCATGATTCTTTGCTTCCGCCTCCTGTAATCCGACTTCTCTTCCATACCAGTAACGAAAGATTTCCTTTCCTATCCAGTTTGTTGTTACCCGTCCCCGCCCCGCGAAAACTACTGATGCGATTTTGACTAAAATTACTGGGATGATGGGCTATGACTTTCTGATCACCTCATCAAATTTTGGACCAAACTGGGCTAAGGCCCAGGCTGTAGGCCCAAGAAAATGTCAGAAAAACGGGGACGGGTAAAAATCGTTTTCTCGCAGTAACTCTTTCAAATTCGTCATATTGACATGAAACCAAAACCTAAATGTGCATCTTTCAAATCTGCATTCTATAACATGCCTCATTACATCATGGGGGTCATCCACCAGTTAGCGGTAGGGGGGTCGACGTCAAGTGGGTTGGGCCTAAAATCGTCAATTTTCACCCAATTTACTCCAAATTTGGTATATGATATCTTTGACTAGATATCCTGTTGTGTTTATACGTCACCACTAAAATAACTGCTGGGGATGAGTTTGCTGTGCCTTGGCACCGCTTCTTGTTTAGCCATTATTTTATACACACTGTTCGCTCTTCCATATTTTCCTTCTTTTTCTTTTTACTTTGTCTTTCCTTTGTCTGTTTCCACGCGTCACATTTTCCTGTCACTTTTATTGTCTTCATCTCTCTCTCTCTCTCTCTCTCTCTCTCTCTCTCTCTCTCTCTCTCTTTCGTTTGGTTTTGCTGTTATTCTCACTCACACATTTCCTATGTTTCCCTGCTTCTATATTTCTTTTCCTCATATTTCACACCCAAGTCGGACTTACATATTTTCCTTCCATCATATTTTTATCTTGTTTTCATTTCTCTCGTGTATCTTTACCATTGTTTCTTTTTCGTCTTAACTTTACTTTTTATAATTTTTCCAAGTTTCTCTCTACACGTCTTTACTCTTTCCTGATCAATCTATTGTTATCTTTACTTTTATATCTCGTTTTTTTTCTTGCAGTTAAGCACTTGTCTTTTAATTAACTGCAATATATATGATGATTTTTTCAGAATATTTTTTTTTTCGTGTTCTTTTACAATTATCTCTAAATTTAGGTAATGTTTTATCAACTGTTTTACATATTTTTTTTTCTATCGTTTTTCTAGTATTCCCAGGTCTATTTTTTGGGTTCTCTCTTTTTATCGCTTCACTCGATTTCTGGTCAATTCCCCTTCTGTCGCTTCCAGTACTCTCTCTCTCTCTCTCTCTCTCTCTCTCTCTCTCTCTCTCTCTCTCTCTCTCTCTCTCATTCTTTGACCTCTTTCCCATCCATTCTCAGCATTCTAATCGCCATCCCCATTCTTTTATGTAATCCCTGATCTTTTTCTCTCTCCTCCACTCACTCTTTTATTCTGACCTCTTTCATTCACTCATTCCCAGTATTCTCGCCCACCTTCCTCCTCTTTTATCCTCCTTAATCCGACGACTTATTTTACAAAGGTTATATTTTTATCCTTCATATTTCCAGATTGTTTTACTCACGTTTGGAGAGAATTTTCGATCGGGATGGGATTTGCAAAGCCGTTATTACCCCCTTTATCATAATGGTGTTCTCTTAATCTGACCAAAAATCGTGTAGTAGCAGCAAGAACAAGAAAGGACCCAAAGAGCGCATACCTCCACAAACGCCAGTAAAATATATGATTTACTTCTTGACGAATACTTTTTTTGGTTTCATTTAGCCAGTTAATTCTTCGGTCTTAGTCAAACCTGTTACATAATCTCAGAGAGCCCATACCTCCGTCAACGCGATTAAAATTTATCAATGCTGCGTCCGGATCCACCTCAACATCTACGTAAAATTTCCGTGATCCATTGCCCACCTATCCACAAGATTTAACTGAAATCCGATAGAAACTGTTATAGATATTTTATACACAAACAAACACGGGTGAATACATAACCTCTGTCCAATTTCGCTGGCGGATGTACTAATATGAATCGTAAGGCTATTCGGTGTCGATGGGTGGACTGCAGCCTTCACCGATCCCTTCACAATCCCGACTAAAAATTATCTGGTGCCAGCAGGAATAAAATGAATCTGACGTTCTTTGGCCGAATATGTTAGATCTTCTTTTACGTCCACTATTTTCAATGTTTTCTAACCTTTTCTTTCGGCCTCTCCATCTTTTTCAAGCCTTTCCTCTCATCTCATCCCACTCACCTAATCCTTACGCCAATTCCCCGTTCATTCTTTGCTCACTTTACTCTTTTGTCTTGCGTCCATTTGCATTCTTTATCCCATTTCTCGCGTCTTTTCTTTTCTTAATTTCTTCTCCATGTTAACTCATATTTCTCTCGTCTGTTATGTCTTGTAATTCCTTTATCTCCTAATGCACTTATCAGCACTCTTTCTCACCATGTAGCAATCTCTCTCTCTCTCTCTCTCTCTCTCTCTCTCTCTCTCTCTCTCTCTCTCTCTCTCTCTCTCTTTCACGAAATCTGCAGCTCACATAATCTGTAATTCATTCTTACGTTCATCACTTCCCCCCCCCCTCTCTCTCTCTCCCTCTCAAAAACTGGATTTCGGCTCCTTAAAAGCGAGACTGAATAATTGACTTCTCTTCCTTGCTCAGTGGTCCGGGACTCGAGATTTTTCCAGGAGATTTTAGAGGTTCGCCGGAGATATCATAAAGGATTTTTTTTTTATTTTTTGGAGGATATAAGAAGGAGGAGGAGATGGAGGGTCAACGAGATGGGAGAGGAAAAGGTGGGTGCGTAGGTGGGTGAGTGATTGATTTGAGTCACGGGGCGACTGAGAGAGTGAGAAAGTCATTGGGTGAGCGAGAGAGTGAGTCAAGTGTGTGTGTGTGTGTGTGTGTGTGTGTGTGTGTGTGTGTGTGTGTGTGTGTGTGTGTGTGTGTGTGTGTGTGTGTGTGTGTGTGTGTGTGTGTGTGTGTGTGTGTGTGTGTGTGTGTGTGTGTGTGTGTGTGTGTGTGTGTGTGTGTGTGTGTGTGTGTGTGTGTGTGTTAGATGCATATGTGAATGAATGTGCGAGCGAGACAGTAAATGCGAGAGTAGGTGTTGATCTGTATATGGAGGTGAGTGAGTGAGTGAGTAACATGGGGTGGGTGAATGAGTGAATAAATGAGCGAGTCTAAATGGGACAGTGATGAAGAGCGAGTCAGAGAATAAAAATGAAAGACAGTAAGAATGGGTGAAAAAGGGAGTGACGGGAAAGATACAGAAAAATGGAAGGGAGAGGGGAAGTGAGCTAAAAACTGAGGAAAGAAGATAGTCTGGGAGGCAAAAAGGGAGAGAAAGGGTGTGTAGAAAGAGAGAAACTGTGTGAAAAGGGAGAGGGAGGTTGTGTGTATGTAGAAAAAAGAGGGAGAATATGTACAGGGAGTGTGTGTGTGTGTGTGTGTGTGTGTGTAGAGAAAGGCTGGGAGGGAGTGTGTGTAGGGATAGGCTGGGGGGGAGGGTGTTTAGAGAGGCTGGGAGAGTATATGTGTAGAGAGCCTGGCAGGGAGTGTATGGAGAAAGACATGCTGGGTGGGTGTGCAGAGAGATGCTGGGAGGGTGTGCAGGGAGATGCTGGGAGGGTGTGCAGAGATGCTGGGAGGGTGTGCAGAGAGATGCTGGGTGGGTGTGCAGAGAGATGCTGGGAGGGTGTGCAGAGATGCTGGGAGGGTGTGTAGAGAGAGGCTGGGAGGTAGGGTGTGTAGAGAGAGGCTGGGTGGGAGTGTGTGTAGAGAGAGGCTGGGTGAGAGTGTGCGTTGAAAGGGGCTGGGAGGGTGTGTTGAGAGAGGCTGGGGGGTTGTGTAGAAAGAGGCTAGGAGGGAGTGTGTGTATAGCGGGATGGAGAGAGGATGTATATAAAGTGAAGAGGAGTGTGTACAGGAGGGGGAAGGGGTGAGGGTGTGTAGAAAATGAGATAATACTAACAATATGGGACTATAAATAAAGAGAGGGGCGTAGAAGGAAATATCACAGAATATTATGCCGATGATGGACAAGACAGGGGGATGAGAAAAAATGAAAACAGAGAAAACAGACAGCAAATTAACGAAGCAAAGGAAGGACGAGGAATATGAAGAGGGAAAGACATAGCCATATAGTAAAGGACGTAATGGAAGGAAAAGAAACGGATGAAAACGAAAAGGAATATGAAGAAAAATGGAAAAAGGGACAAGGGAAAAATATATTGTACTGGAGATTACACCTGTCAACCCGTCTTTATTTTTACTTAGTTTCTGCATTCGCCAGACGATTTTATTCAGCTTAAGGACATCAGGTAAGAAGGTGTTAATGAAATCTATAGCAAACCCCTTCATGTCGAAAAAAATCTCTCCTGAGCTGAATAAAATCGTCCGGAGATTGAAGGAAGGAAATTTTAAATGGCCATCGCTGTCAAGGGGTTAAGAGAGAGAAAATGAAGAGAGAATAAAGAGTGAAAAAGAGAGAATAATGAGGGAAAAGGGGAGAATGAAGAGAGAAAAGGGAGAATGAAGAGGGACAAAGGGAGAAGGAAGAGGGAAAACAGTAAAGAAAAAATGATAGAATCGTTGAAAGGCAAATAGAAGAGAAGAAACGAAAGAGAACAAAAGGAATAAAAGGGAAAAATTAATTAAGAAGTAAAGGAAAAAGTCTTCAATTATGCCTATTAACAACACGAGGGTCATCAAAACAAATTACATTTTTCTTACTCCCAGTCTATCCCTAGAATATAACCAGCAACCATTGATGTTATAGCCAAATCCCTAATTGTACTGCTGAATGAACAGGGTCAGAAAGGTACAAGAAAAATGTCCTAGAGTCTGACCGGCAATTAGGTATGGCAAATAAGACAATTATTTTTAAGAAATGGGAGAAATGAAAATAGGGGAAGCAGGAAAAAAAAATGCAGGAAAATGCAGAGAAAAAGAGGAAGAGGAAAAGAAGCATATGAAAGAGGGAAAATATGAATAAAAGGAAAAAAAATAAACAAGAAAACTATATAAGAACGTGGAAAAAGACAGAGAAAAATGATACAAACTATGGAAAAAGATAAGCCAAAAAAATACAGATGATAAGGTGTAAAGAGAAAATAGGGGGGGGGAGAGAGAGAGAGAGAGAGAGAATGGGATGAGGGAAAGTGAAAAGAAAATGCGAACAGACAGTGGGAAGACTTTTTTTTTTTTTCTCTCTTAATGCGTCCGACTCTGGGCAGGGGCTTCAGGGCCTACCGCAAGGCCCAGTAGTCCTCCTACACACCTCCACATGTCACCACTTCGGCGCTAACACCCACCATCCATACTGAATACATGCTAGGGCTGTCTCATACAGGACTGCTGAGCTGGTATTAGCGGAAGTGCTTTTACGACATGTCGGCGGGTCTTCTGGTAGATCAATAAAGTCCGCTTTTATGAAATTCAAATCCTTAAACTGTTCCCTACCCCCGCCGGGATTCGATCCTGGGTCCATTAGGACTGCAGTCCGCCTCTCTACCGACTGAGCCCCCCCCCCCTCTCTCTCTCTCAGATTTCTCCCGATTTCCTCTTTTTTCATTTTTTCCTCCCATTATCCCTCCCTTTCTCACCCATCCCTCCTCTCCCTTTTATTCCGTTTTACTCTTTTCTTCTGTTCCTCTCTCTCTCTCTCTCTCTCTCTCTCTCTCTCTCTCTCCCTTCGGCCACACAAGAGGGATGGGGAGTCAAGTTGCAGGAAGAGGAAATATTTTACGGAGAGGAATCCAAAGATCTTTATTTACATTTCACCGTATATTTTAAGATCGAGTTGCCTCATGGACTGAATTTCTGCCCAATGTTGTTATTGTTGTTTTTGTACTTCATTGTATTTTTCAGGGTTGTATTTGTATTTCATTCAATTAACTGTTTTCTGGCTCCCTGGACCCTATTGGGATCTGAAAGGAGGTCTAGATGATGATGATGATGATGATGATGATGATGATGATGATGATGATGACGAAGATGATGATTAAGTTAGGGACTATTACTGCCGACTGTTGTTGTTGTTGTTGTTGTTGTTGTTGTTGTTGCTGCTGCTATTGTCTTTCATTATACTGCACACCCGTATTACCTAACAGACTGTATTTCTGCCTCATGTTGTTGTTGTTGTTTTTGTTGTTGTTGTTGCATTTCATAGTAATATCAAGCTTGTATTCCTCATAGACTGTATATCTGCCTGTTGTTGTTGGTGTTTCAATAGAACAATACAGCACTGAAACCATTAACTCTACACCCGTCCTTTCCGCAGGCTGTACTTCCATGGCCACTCCCCAACCTCTTCCACAATGCCAGCGCTTCTCATTCTTTTTCCTGTTTACATATCGATTTTGTGTGCTGCATAGCGACGCCTTCACGTGGTGGCACCGATATGACTGGGTGGCTCCACTGCCCGGTTGTACAAATGTCCCTCAGTCCCTTCCGCATCCCCTGAATGCAGGATAGTGGACTACAGGAGGAGAATGGTTGCTTCTGCCTGCACAGTCAATCGGGTTCAAGTTCAGAATCTGGGACTGTACCTACTATTTCTTCTACTACTACCACTACCAGCACCACAATGTCTATTCCGTCCCCCTCCCCCCTCCTGTCCAGACGAGCCTGGGTTTTCAACTACTACTACTACTACTGCTACTACTACTACTACTGCAATATGCCATTTCCCATCCTTTCCCCAACTTTCATTCCTGGAGAATATTTGAAATGTCTTCACTGTACTCAAACTAGAAACATATACAACATGGGAATACTAGAGGACATAACAGCCTACTAGACTTCTAGTAGGTAATATATACAAAATAATAATACCAGAGTATTATACCAGACGTCTAATTAGTAATATATTCAACTCAGTATAAGAATATAATACCTAAAGTCTCCTAATACATACATACATATATATATATATATATATATATATATATATATATATATATATATATATATATATATATATATATATATATATATATATACGCTACTTCATCCATCCATCATCCAATCCTACATTGCTCCATGAGGAGCGTAGAAGCCCGGGGCTAGGCATGTTGGTCCTGACATTTAAGATGAGAGTGACCAGCCTCACTCATCCATGAGTGGCATTACGTGAGCAATGAACCCCAACCATCCCTTAGATATAAACTTTCACCAGCTCAATCCGATTGGAGCGCCGTAATTACCCACTAAACCACCAGGCGCCAAAATCTGGTTATATGGTTACCACCTAGCGTAGCAAATGGTTTCCTGGTATACAGGAAACCATTTGGCTTTTCTCTCAGTGTAGAGTCACCCACAGGCAGAAGGAAGAGGAAAGAATGAAGGAAAGAAAGACAGAAGAGGGAGTGTAAAGTACCAGAATATAATACCAGACGTCTCTAAGCTGAATAAGATCGTCTTCTGTATTAATAGACTAAAAAGTCTCCTGACGCACTACTATCTCTAGACGGTTTAATTCAGCTCAGAAGTTTCTTAATGAAGGGTTTACATATAGCCATTATATCCCCATTCAGTAAGAGACGCCTTTCTTCAGCTGAAAACAGTCACTTGGATGTACCAAAGATAAAACAGTAGACCTACGTCACATGACTGCGGTGTCGTAAGTTCGTCTCGAAGTAATTTGGTAAAAGAAAATAAAAAGAATTACCGTGGCATAAGCTTACTGAGTGTGGCAGGGAAGGTATATGGAAGAATTATTATAGAGAGAAAGTAAGAGAGATATCAGAAGTCCTAGTGAGTGATGAACAAATTGGCGTTAGGAGTGGCAGAGGATGTGTGGACCAAATATTTGCAGTGAGAGAGATAGTATAGAAGGCTTGTGAGAAGGACCATAAGGTGTTTGTGGCATTCATGGATCTGGAAAAAGCATATGACAAAGTGAGCAGAGAAGGACTGTGGAAAGTTTTGCGCATGTAAGGTGTAGAGGATAAGCTGCAAGGTGCCGTTAAGAGTTTTTATGATGGTAGTGAAGCATGTATCAGGGTTAATGGGCATCTAAGTGAATGGTTTACGATCAATGTGGGCGTGCGACAAGGTTGTGTGATGTCCCCATGGTTGTTCAATGTATATATGGATTGGGTGATGAGAGAAATGAAAACACGAGTAATGGAGAGAGGGATGGCATTGGTAATGAATGGTGATGGATGGAATATCTCAAACTTGTTGTATGCTGATGATGCAGTACTGCTTGCAAGTACCGGACAAGAACTTGGTAGGCTAGTGCAGAGTTTTGCTGATGTCTGTAAGCGTCGTTCCTTGAGAGTAAATGTAGAAAAGAGGAAAGTGATGGTTATTGAGAGAGAAGGTGACTCCCAGTGCAATGTAACAGTGAATGGCGAGAGACTGGAACTGGTGAGAGAGTTCAAATACCTGGGTACAGTGATAGAAAAGAGAGGAAAATGTGCAAAGGAAGTTGAAAGTACAGTGACACAAGGAAGAAAAGTAGCTGGTGCAATGAAGGCCTTGATAAGAAACAGAGGCTTAAGTGTTGCAGCTGAACGAGCCTTACATTAAGGAGTGTTAGTGCCAACTTTAACATATGGATGTGAGACTATGGTGTGACATGAAAATGAAAAGTCAAGAGTAAGAGCAGTGGAGATGGGGCTGCTGAGGAATGTATGTGGAGTACAGAGGGTGGATAGGATACGAAATAATGTGATTCGTGAAAGATGCGGAGTGAGGAAGTCGGTGGACACCAGAATCGAAGAGAGTGTACTGATATGGTATGGTCATGTGGAGAGAATGGATAACAACAGAGTGGTGAAGAAGGTATATCTGAGCGAATTCGAAGGAAGGAGGAGGCGAGGTAGGCCAAGGAGAAGGTGGAGAGATATGGTATGTGAATGCGTGAGGAAGAGAGGTTTGGAAGTCGGTGAGGCTAGGGAACTGACAGGAGATCGAGCTGGGTGGATGAATTTTGTGAGGAGAAGTGCATGATCAGGGATTTTTGGCATCCCTTTTTAACGTGGCAGCGTCTGGATTGATTCTGTCGGATATGATTATGTGAAGCTACAGAACGTGGTGAATGTTTTTGGCGTATCCGATAGAGCCAGGATTCCGGGGGCTTGAATGATGAGTGAATGAAAGCGTGGCCCATTGGATTGGGCAATTTTGGGCTGTCTGGACATTGCTACTACTCACCCTGCCCTTGGGTGGGAAAGGAGGTCCGGATGATGATGATGATGATGAAATAAAGAATAAACTATTGGCAGTGAATTATCTTCTAAAAATATTATATTAAATTACTGACTGGAATTATCTTCTTTGCGCTATATTCCGCTTTGTCACACGACTTTGTTGTGGTGATAAGTAACTGAAGATACTAAAGATATATAAATACTATTGCTTTAGGTGAAGCTAGGTGGGGACGCTCACCATCCACTCACTCGATGTAGTGCTGCTCTAGGGGTTATGCCCTTTCCTCTCCTCCATCCTTCTTTCCTTCCATCCTCTTCTGTCTTTCTTTCCTTCATTCTTTCATCTTCCTTCTGCCTGGGGGTGACTCTACACTGAGTGACAAGCCAAATGTTTCCTGTATACCAGGGAACCATCTACTATGCTGGGTGGTAACCATATAACCAAATTTTGGCGCCTGGTGGTTTAGTGGGTAATTACGGCACTCCAATCCTAGGGATGGTTGGGGTTTATTGCTCACGTAATGCCACTCAGGGATGAGTGAGGCTTGTCACTCTCATCTTAAATATCATGACCAACTTGCCTAGCCCCGGGCTCCTACGCTCCTCATGGGGCAATGTAGGATTGGATTCTGAATGAATGACTGAATGATTTAAGCATTCGACGAAAGATTTAATTCAAATCAAAGGAATTCACTGTAAGTACGGTTGGTGCTGTGGCCCCCTGGCTCATCTGAAACGTGAAACCGGTGGAGGGCAGGCATAAGTTTTCCCTTCTCCTTTCGGGGAATAGAAGAAGTTACTGAGGAACGTTTGCATAATTAGGAGGTGGAGCCGCGTGGTTATATCGGTGTTTCCACATGAAGGGGGTCGGTTCCAGCACCCTCACAGCATGGGGCTCCTTTGTAAGTGGAGTCGTATGATGATGATAAGTTGCTGTTGTGTTTGCCTTGAGTCAGTGATTATTTTCTAGAGAGTATTTACCCTTTCAGCCTAGGAGATCTGGAGAAAGCGTCGACCGTACCCCTGACAAGACGGACGGACGAACTGATTACAGCTCTGAGGAAACTAGAGACAAAATGCATCTGACCCCGTAGAGTGAAAAACAGCACAGGAGGTGGAATCGCTATCGTTGGTCGTCAATGCAGACTCTTCGTTCACTTTCATCACGTCACACTGAGCGGCGTCGATCAAGGGGACCTGAGGGGTTTCGTGTCCTGGCGGGGAGAGTCAGTAGTAGTGGCTGAGACTGTGGCAACGAGTACCGATATAGTGTTGGTAAAAATATCTTGCCCATGCAGCCGCCACTGCTACTGAGAGCAAGGCACAAGTGTAGGGAATGAGCCATTGTGCCCAAGAGAAGGGGTGGGGTTGGGGTGCCAGGAGTGGCTTTACGCGGCCCACTTCTCTGTACCGCCAGGGCAGCCCCAGCACAGAGATGCGCTGGAGCAAAGTGGGGCGGGGCGGCGGTATGGGGGGTGGCGGGGTAATCAACCACCCCATCACGGGCAGCAAGTGGGCCTGGGCGAAGTGGCGGTGCGGCTGGAGGTAGTGGGGTTGTTTGGCCCTGGCCACGGTGTTGTACCTGAATCCGACCACCACTTTCGAGGCCAAGAACAGCGTCAACACCGTCACCGCCAAGGCCACCACACACCCCCTGTACGGCCACAACCAACTATTGGCCAAGCTCACCTCCCACCCGCCACTGCTCCTCTCCTTCCCCCACAAGCGCCACCCACCACCGCAGCAGCCACCCTTCCCCCCACTGCCGGCCCCATCCACGCAATCACCCCACACCCACCCCATGTTCCATAGGCCCCCAAGCTCACTCCTGCGCGGGCTCTCCCCACTCTTCTTTTTGTCTTCCTTTCTTTCTTCTTTTCCCCAAAAGCTTTTCAACCAACGAAAGATAGCGAACATTTCGATTTTTTTTTTCTCTCTTTTTTACTAAGAGAAAAATTATGACGTTAAAGTTAATACCTGTGAAATGAAGTAGGCTAAACATAACACGGGAAGTGGGATGATAACATCGTCATAAGCACACACACACACACACACACACACACACACACACACACACACACACACACTCATCATCATCATCATCATCATCATCACCATCATCATCATGGGTGGTGGATGGTGTGAGTGGTCCTTGCTGACAGTATTATCAAACCTCTCAAAACTGGAAGTATATCCCTAAGTCAAATAAAATCGTCTGTAGGTAGCAAGAATAAAACAAACTCACTGGACTGGAGTTGTAAATCTCTCCCAACAATGACATTTCTCATTTCAGTTTCCGTCTAATGATTTTTATTTCACCTGTGGCCGTGCAGAAAGGCCACACCGATCCCTTGTCGCTCGAAATGCCTCCTCTAAGCAGAATAAAATCGTCCGGAGGTAACATGAAAGACGTTTTGCCACCTCCAGACGCTTATGTTCAGGCTTTTCGTACGTGACTGGGTAGACGGAGGCATCATCAGCTATACCCCGTTTACTCTAACCTGACCTACAACTGCCATCTCTCCATCATGAATGCTGAGTTGTAACAAGAGATTAACACTAGACTATGGTGCTAGTCATGAAGAAGTGCTGCGGAAAGGATGTAGAGCCACAGTACTGCCAATCGTCTACTGAACTACGTGAAATGAGCTGCAAAAGAAATAAAATCTAGGGCAAGTATATGGTAAAGCGACAATACTTTAGCAGGAGACTTTACTGAATATAAAATCGCTTGGAGGCTGGTAGATTAAATTTGAAACAAAGGTAATTGCGAGAGAATAAAAGAAAAGGTTTATAAGACTGTTACATTAAGTACCGATTTCCTCTTTTTTGTTTTATTTTGTGTGTGTGTGTGTGTGTGTGTGTGTGTGTGTGTGTGTGTGTGTGTGTGTGTGTGTGTGTGTGTGTGTGTGTGTGTGTGTGTGTGTGTGTGTGTGTGTGTGAACTGCATCTACAGAGAGAGAGAGAGAGAGAGAGAGAGAGAGAGAGAGATTGAACCTTAGCTCCAGGCCTTTCTTTACGATTTCACAAGGCCTGAAGTGCGTCAGCGTTACGTCATAACTGCGTCACAGTTAAGTACTCGTATGTGTATCAGTGTTGCATTAGATAGCGTCACTGGTATGTCTGTGATAATTATAAGAACGTCAATACTGCGTTGAAAGTGCGTCAGAGTTAAGGATAGGTGGTTCAGTGTTAGGTTACATAGCAATAATGTTGGGTCTTTGACTATTACGTCATATATGCGTCAGTGCAACGTAAATGAAAATGATGCATCTGCGTGCGCCGTGGTTACGTCGTACATGCGCCTGTTGCTGCTGAAGTTGTTTACGTCGGTCTGTAAATGTTGCGTCAGAATGATACACTGCTACGTCAGCGGCAGACACGTCTGTGTGGTAATTACGTCAGAGATATATATCAGTGAGTGTGCTAAGTCACGGTGTTACGTTAGAGTCTGTGCTAGGTCAGAGTGTATTACGTCACAGTGAGTGTTACCTCAGTAAGCGATACGTCAGAGTGCAACGCCAAAGTGAGTATCACGTCAAAGTAAGTGCTACGTCAGAGAGTGTCACGTCAGATTGCTACGTCATTGAGTGTAACGTCAGTGAGCGCTCCGTCAGTGTTACATCAGAATGCTACATAAGTGAGTGTTACGTCAGTGCTACATCAGAGTGTGTTACATCAGAGTGCTATGTCAGTGAGTGTAACGTCAGACTGAAAGTGCTTTGCCAGTGGAAGTGCTACATCACAGTATGAGTGCTACGTCTGAGGCAGTGCTACGTCAGAGTGAGAGTGCTTTGTCAGTGGAAGTTTTACGTGAGAGTGAAAGTGCTACGTCTTGGACAGCGCTACGTTAGAGTGTTACGTCTTAGGCAGTGCTACGTTAGAATATTACGTCAGTGTGAGAGTGCTCTGTCGGAGTGAGATGTTTATATGTAAGAGTGAGTGCATTATGTTTGTGTGAGTTAGTGACACGTAGTTGTAGTTGTAGTAGTAGTAGTAGTAGTAGTAGTGGTAGTGGTGGTGGTGGTGGTGGTGGTGGTGGTGGTGTTAGTAGTAGTAGTGGTAGTAGTAGTAGTAGTAGCAGTAATAGCAGTAGTAGTAGTGGTGGTAGTAGTAGTAGTAGTAGTAGTAGCAGTAATAGCAGTAGTAGTAGTAGTGGTAGTAGTAGTAGTAGTGGTGGTGGTGGTAGTGGTGGTAGTAGTATTAGTAGTAGTACTAAAAGTAGTAGTAACAGTAGTAGTAGTAGTAGTAGAAGTAATGAATTATGTCTGTGTTCGTTAATGTGACATAAGCTAGTAGAAGTAGTAGTAGTACGGTAGTAGCTGCAGTCGCAGGTTTATCTGAAACGTGAACTCGGTGGACTGCAGAACTCAGTTACCCTTTTCCTTCAGTCCACCATCCTCTTTTGGGGGTAGACAAGTAGCTGAGGGATGTTTGTATGGCCAGGCAAAGGAGCCGCTTGGTTATATCAGTGCCACCACGTGAAGGCGTCCCTCACCACCACCACGAAAGAGAGAACAGCTGATGATTTTATTTAGGACCACCAGACGATTTTATTAAGTACCAACAGACGATTTTATTCGGCACCAAGACGATTTTATTCGGCTCTACTAGACGATTTTATTCAGCGCAAGACTATTTTTTTTTCTAGACGACTTTATTCAGCAACACCAGACGATTTTATTCAGCTCAGGAGAGGCTGGAAATGGCCTTTATTAAAACCTTCACTTATAATGATACATAAAATTAGAGTACAATCACCTGGCTGGCAGTACCGTGGTGATGATGATGATGATGATGATGATGATGATGATGATGACGATGACGATGATAATAACGATATGCAGTAGAAGTAGTAGTAGTAGTAGTTGTCACAGGCTCATCAAAAACGTGAACCCAGAAGTCTACAGGCTGAAGTTGCTCTCCTCATGCAGTCCACCATCCTCCGTTAAGGGGAAAGAGAAGGAATATGGTGATAAAGAAAAGATTATCTTCAGGCTCTAAGGGCTTAAATACAGGGTGGTCCTTATACAGCACTATTAGCCTCACAGGGGGGTGTCTTAGGTGTTTGCGGTACCAGTTCAGTGTGCTCAGTGTGCTGGTGTGGGCGTGGGTTTGCAGGGGAAGTAGAAAACGAAAAAATTATGAACAATAGACACTAATAACGCTGCCTGACTCGTTTTCGTAGCACACAAGAAACGGAGGTTTATATATGAACCACCATGTACGCAGCCAATCTCTCTTCCTTTTTCTCCTAATTCCCTAATTCTTGCTACTTTCAGGCGAATTTGCTCAGCTTGGGAAAGGTCACTAATACTGCAGAGGTTAGTGAAGGCGATGACTAACCCCACCCCTTTCAAAAACTCTCCTTCATGTGTCAGTTATGTCAAGCGTGTCATAGTTACGTCCATGTGCGTCAGAGTTGCGTCAAAGTGCGTCACAGTTACGTTAGAGTGCACCACAGTTACATTATGGTACGTCAGTTTTCACAGTTACGGTAAGTTATCATCACTATCGTCAGTGGGTCAATCACGTTAAAGTGCGTCATGGTTGCATCAAAATGCGTCACGATTACGTCAAAATGCGTCACAATTACGTTAAAAAGCGCCATCATCAGCTAGACTGCATTACCTAAGTGAGTCAAGGTTCGGTGAGTGCGTGCCCAGAGTGTTCATAAAATGCCTTGAGGCCCTCCCACTCGCTCCCTTCATTTTACCTCCCTCCCTCCCTCCCTCTCTCTCTCTAATCCTTGCTCAATTTTCTCTCGCTCTATTCTTACTCTCGGGCTCATTTTTGTGACCCCTCTTTCTATTTTTGGTCAGATTCACTTAGTCTGATTATACGCAATTTCTTTCCCTCATTCCTTCTCTCCTCATCTCTCTCTCTTTCTCTCTCTCTATATATATATGTATGTATCTATGCATCTGTATATAATTTATCTAAACACATGGAAAAATATCTAATTAAAAAATCAGAGTCTTTTACGCTCAATGAATACTAACAAAGTCACCTTCAAAATATAATCATTATACAGTATATATTTCTCTTCAACAAGGCTTTAAACTTCTATTATCATTCCTACTGTATATTTTTCGGAAGCACTCACTTTTTTTTTTAGCCCCACCTCTACTTCTTTAGAGATAATCATGATTTGAATGATGATGCTGGTGATGGTGAGGACAATGATAAGGATATCGATAAAGATGAAGATGACGACTGAGTTAAGAATGATAACGAAGATGATGACGATGACAGATAATGACGATGACAATGGAGGTGACGCACAATGAAGACACTGATGGTGATAACGATGACGACAGAGATTTAAAAAAAAAAATCCGCACAGCAACTGAATGACGAAAGATCACAATTTCACTCCCGGCAATTTTCCACGTGCGGATGATGACAGACTGGATTTTTACTCTCTCCTACTCTCGTCCTTTCCTATAAATTGCTATGACAGTTTTTCTATATTGCATGGTGACCCTTCTCTTTTTCCCTTCCAACTCTGACTAGATGGATTATATCGAGTGAGGGGATGGCGAAGTGGGGGGGGGGGCATGGTGGAGTGTGAGGGGGATGGTGGATTATGGGGAGGAATGTGGGGGGTGGGGATGAGACTGGTGGTGAGGAGGGGAATGATGGTGATGATGGAGAAAGGGGATAGTGGGGGTGTCGGAGGGGACCGTGTGGATGATGATGGTAAAGGGGGGATGATGAGTGAGGAGACTGCAGAGAGAGAGAATGGTGGTCGAGGGGATGGTTGAAAGGGAATGGTGGGGGTAGGGATGGTGGGTGTGGTAATCGTAATGTGGACAGGAGTGGCATTAGGGATGAGGATGGGAGGGAAGGATATAGAGGTGTAGATCGATATGGAGGTGTGGATGGTGGGATAGGGATGGTAAGTGTGTGGGGGAGGAAAGAAGACTTTGTATTTTACTAAAAAAATATTCACTGGAAGAGAACGGTTTTCATGGATATATCCTACAACATACGAACAATCTTCACGATGATCATTCTCCCTTCCCCTCCTCTCTCTCTCTCTCACACACACACACACACACACACACACACACACACACACACACACACACACACACACACACACACAGCCACAACCTAAATTCACACTTTGGCTCATATTTGTGAGCCTTTATATATATATATATATATATATATATATATATATATATATATATATATATATATATATATATATATATATATATAAAATTCACTTCCATTACCGAATAAAAATTTTCTTTTCCTCTCCTCCATCCCCCCCTCTCTCTCTCTCTCTCAGCCTATCCATTCCTTCCATCCCCAGCCTCACCTGGCCAGGCTCTGAATCAAGGTGAGGTATTTAATTAGCGGCCCCACCGTGTCCGAAAGGCATTCTCCCTTGACAACCGACACGTAAAGGTAGACAGCCAACACCCTCTCTACCGCTGGGCTCATGATTAAGGCATTTTTTTTTTACCTCTACCAACGTGTATGTCTGTCTGTCTATCTGTCTGTCTGTAGCGATATCTCAAAAAGTTGCTATCGCATTTCAATGTAATTAAGAGAACAGGTGGGCAGTGGACCAAGGAAGAGTTGATTAACTTTTGAGGTGGCTCTGAATCCGGATGAAGGATTATAATATAATCCTTATAATATAATCCTATAATTTGATATTATCAAATTTCATTGGCGATGGCGGACATACGCAAATATCTGAGATTCAGTGACAGGCAGACGACGAGAGTAGAATTAATTAACCGACTATGTGAGACCTTACACGTGTTCCTCTGATGGGAAGAAAGAATTACAAAAGTAAATCTTAAATCTTTTTTGTTCTTGCGGTGATATGCGCTATCTGTGTGCTTTTCTAGTCTTTTGTCATCGTTTTCTTCCTCCTTTACTTAAGCTTATACCTTTTCACAATCGTTTCTTATCCCACTTTTCTCTCACAAACACAAAACCATACGCATACACACACGCTCAATAACACACACACACACACACACACACACACACACACACACTGCATTCTATAAATTCCCCATCATTGTTCTGGTGTTCACGGTCCCTCTTCTTACTCTCTATCTTTCTCGTTGTCTAGTTAAATACATCCTCTGTCTCGAATACCCTACTTTCTGTTACTTTGGAGGTATCAAACACTTTTTCTTTGATATGGTCGTATAGTAAGTGCCTTGGAGGTATCGTAGCACTTTCTCTTTGATAAGGTCGTATTGTAAGTGCCTTGGAGGTATCGTAACACCTTTTCTTTTAGCGATTTATTCTGCTCACCTGCACTACTGAATCTGCTATGCCTCCCTCACCCTGTCTCAGCAATTAATTCTGCTGTACCTGTGTGTGTGTGTGTGTGTGTGTGTGTGTGTGTGTGTGTGTGTGTGTGTGTGTGTGTGTGTGTGTGTGTGTGTGTGTGTGTGTGTGTGCGTGTGTGCGCGCGCGCGCGCCCTCGCCAACCTGCCAAATTATGCTACTCGAGAGACAGGTCACACTACGTGGGATGGGGGAAAGTCTGTCCAAAGGGAAAATGGTTTATCAAGTACGAGTAAAGAGGTCCATGGATGGAACAGGTCCACGTACGGAAATATAACTGGGATAAAAGTCTACGGGAATGGGGCCAAAGTGGAAAAAAAAAAAAAAAAGGGGGATCCAATGGGTAAAAATGGGTCCTTGGGAGAAGACAGGGCCATGCGGCTAACCAGGAGAATGAAGATCCATGAGGAAAATTTCGTTCATGTAATTTTATGATCGGCAGGGAAAATACTTCAGAGGGAAAATATGTTCAAGGGGAAAACGGCATTAGAACACAGGCCCACTGATAATAGGTGCATGACAGAAAATTGGTCCATGAGAAAATGTCCATGGATGAAATAAATCCAAGTGAAAAAAAAAAAGTCCATAAGGAAAAAATTTGTTCACGGGGAAAACAGGATCATGGTGGAAAACTGGTCCATTGGCAGTAAGTTCATGGTAGGAAATAGGTACACGGGGAAATATACGTCCATGGGGAACACACGTCCGTTGGGAAAATAGGCCAATTGGGGGGAAAATTGGTCCATGGGAAAAAGTCCTGATGGGAAAATATGTCTGTGGGAAAACAGGTCCATGGGAGAATAGGTCCACGGGGAAGACAGGTTGTCCATGAGAAACCTGGTCCATGGGAAACCACGGGTCATGCAGAAGATAGGTCCATGGAAAAATGGATCCATGGGAAAACAGGTCCATGGTGAACATAGGTCCATGGGAAAACAGGTCCATGAGGAAAATAGGTCCATGGATAAACAGGTTCATGGGGAAGATACGTCCATGGGGAAGATACGTCCATGGGGAAGATACGTCCATGGGGATCATACAGCCAAGGAAAAACAGGTCCATGGGGAAGACAAGTCCATGGGGAAAACAGGTCCATGAGAAGATGGGTCCATGGGGAAAACCTGTCCATGGCCGAAAATTAGTCACTACGGGAACAGGTCCCTGGGAGAAAATAAGTGGGAGACGATTTAAGCCCTAGAGGGTGCAGTAGGAGACAGGCATTAGCAACAGCAGAAGTAATAGCAGCAGTAGCAGTGTAGTAGCAGTAGTGATGATGATGATGATGATGATGATGATAGTAACAACAACAATATTATAAACAACAACAAAACTACCCCTTCAAAACAAGCACAAGAAAAAAACTACACAGCCACATAATCGGACTCCTCTCTACCACACAATCCTATAACTACCATTCTACAGCTACTAACTACCACTACATACGCCCCAACTCACCCATCCACGCTTCTAAATTCTTTCTTCTTCGTACTGCAATCTATTCTCAATCGTGGTCATTAATTTGGCGTCCAGTAAAAAAAAAAAAAAAAAAAAAAAAAATCTCAGTTTCACTTAAATTTCCAAGCCCATGTAATCAATCACGATAAATTATCCGGTCTCTTTAATTCCGAAATCTCTCTCTCTCTCTCTGAAACAAACTGATAATCTTCAACCACTGCTGATATTCCAATCTGACACAGAAACT
>NC_136991.1:46351842-46419342 GCF_032717465.1 Coenobita brevimanus
ATTGACGATATTTATGCCCATCTATGTCCGACCCATCTGACACTGACCCCCCCTACCGCTAACTGGGGGGGGGTGACCCCCCTGATGTAATGAGGCATGTTATAGGATGCAGATTTAAAAGATGCACATTTAGGTTTTGGTTTCATGTCGATATGGCGAATTTGATAAGAGTTATGGCGAAGAAACGATTTTTTAAAAACAATTTTTGGCCTACAGCCTAGGCCTTGGCCCAATTTGGCCCCAAATTCAATCAGGTGATCAGAAAATCATAGGCCATCATCTCTGTAATTTTAGTCAAAATCGCACCAGTAGTTTTCGTGTAAAGTTGTTAACGGAAAAACAGACAGAAAGACAGACAGACAGACAGATAAACAAACAAACAAACAAACCGAGTGAAAACAATCCCCGTCTCCGAGCCCCTCCGGGGCGGGGACGGGTAAAAATATCATGAAGTTCAGGACAATACAAGGCAAGGATTTGGCGAGATTTATTTATATATTTGGGTTGAGTTACTAGTAGGATGGGATGGTAAAGAAGACGCAGTAGGACGTTAGGAGGAATATTAAGAAAATCTACACAAGGTCTTACGCAAGGACCCAAGTTTTCAGAGGCTTTCCTCGGGGCAGACTTGTGAACAAGTAGAAACGAAGAGAGGTAAGAGGAGCCGAGAAGAGACTGAAATGTTTTATATGGGTTGCCGAAGAAATCCAGTTAGGCTTTAGGAAGATAACTCAAGAAAATGGAACTTAGGTAGAACTTATGATTAATAACTACCTTAAGGCCAGTATGTAATGGAGCAGAATGGGGTTATGAAATCTTTAACTTTTTATTTTTTACAACGGCTGTATTATCATCAAGGAAGATCCAGAGGGCCTCGAGATGCTTAACAAAGCGAATCAGAAGGCAAACATGCTGAGTCGGCCTAGAGGTTGCATTTTAGGCGGCTTTAAAGTAATAATTTGTAGTTCCTCTTCCTTAGTGATTTAATCTGTATAGCCTATTACACCTCAACATCCTCACAGCTGATGCAAACCATGTCAATAATGAGAATGTTAAATTGTAATAAGTAAAAAAATATATAAGAGATGCCACGAAGCTTCCTATACCAGCAAGAACACAACCCTGTGCTAAAGACAATCTTGAACGCTTTCAGTCTGGTGACATTTTACTTAGGAATTTTTGCTGCCTCCAGACGATTTTACTCAAGGAGGATAGTTAATAGTGAGTGGTTTAAAATACGCTACAATCGAACAACCTCTAATTCGAAAAGTGTATCCCTAGCTGAATTATATGGTCTGAAGGTGACAAGAACAGTAAGAAATACGTCATCGGAATGAAGGGGATAAGGTGGCCTAGGAAGGCATGAAATTTGAAATGAATATACTGATGATGATATGGGAACAATTTTTTTTGAAGGGGAAGGGAGAAGCAGGAGGGAGGATACAAAGCTCATGAATTCAGAAAGGCCAATAAGGAGAGTAAAACTGCGACCTGTAAGAACAGAGTAACAATCAGGGGTCGTGTAAAGGGGACTGTGTTATGTAGGAGTTGACAAACAGGAAGGATTTTGAGAGTCTGGACAGGGACCTAAGTGAATTATTTATTAGGATTATTAAAGAGCTTCAGAGGGGAAATCTTAAAGGGGACTTACTGAGGAGACTTAGAATTATGAGACAATCTAGAGGAAACCCTGGAGTCGGGTAGATAGGAAATTTTTCATATTTTCTCTATTATTATTATTATTATTATTATCATTACAGCTATACAAGAGATTCCAGGATGGCTTTGAAAAGGTAGTTAAGGAGAACGCAATCGAAAAACTACGGAGAAAAACCCTTTGAATGGAGCAGAAGATGAGGCGGTGTGATGATATGGGAAGCGATATGAGTTTCTATCAAGGATAAAAACGTGCGCCAGAGAAACGATGGAAGGGTGGCTGAAGAGAATTGAAACGAGGATCTAAAATTCACAGGCTAACTTGAAGAGACCCTTGGATAGAGAGGAAGTTGATGAGAGAAATTTCAGAGGATTTCGAAGGAGATCTGAAAATTACCTCTTTTTTTTTCGTGTTTCAGATATGTTAGATCTAGAGAGGATAACGCAAGAGAACTTATACGGGAATTTATTGATATGATAAAAATTGGAGATTATCTTGAAGGAATTTTTTTGAATAGAGACAAATTCAAGTTAGTTAGTTAGTTAGTTATTATTATTATTATTATTATTATTATTATTACTAATATTATTATTATCATTATTTACTACGGTTGTGCCATTATTAAAGTTAAACACATCTAGAACGACAGAAACTCGGTAGATGCAGAAAATATAAACGAAAACCTACGGAGAATGAAACCCTAAGATGGATGTGAAGCTGAAACGAAGCGATGAAAAAAAGAGGATATGGGAAGGGAGGGATCCGAATGAGTTATTTATTAAGGATATAAAAGATCTCCCAAGGGACGCTGGAAGGGTAACTGAGGAGAATCTAAACGGAGATTTATATAAGCGACTTCAGGGACAATCGTGAGGGAGTCGTGAGATGGAGAAGACGGTCAGAAAAATGATAGAAGTGAAATAAGATCTGGAAAGGGACAGGAAGGAGGTTTTCTGTGTGTGTGTGTGTGTGTGTGTGTGTGTGTGTGTGTGTGTGTGTGTGTGTGTGTGTGTGTGTGTGTGTGTGTGTGTGTGTGTGTGTGTGTGTGTGTGTGTAAAAAGATCTCGCTGGACTCAAAATACAACAGAAAGTCTAAAAGGAAAACGAATGAAGGCGATCCTGAGGAAGATTCGCGATGGAAGAATAAAAAACTGAGGATGGGAAATAAAGGATATGGGGAGGGATTCGATTGCTTTTTATGGGTTGTATAAAGGATCCGGAGGGAATTTGGGAGGGTAACTAAAGAGAATCTGAGTGAAATTTTAAGGACCCCTAAGATGAAGTAAAGTTTGAAATGGAAAGATGTAAGATTATACGAAAAGGAATCTGACCATTTGTTTATTTTTTCTATATGAGGGCTGTTAAAAAAATCCAAGTAGGCTGCGATGTGGAAAAATTTGGAAGGATATGTGAGAGGCTATGGATGAGATCTGAATGTTTTATATGGGATTTAAAAGTGATGAAAAGAGAGTTTGGAGAGGTAACTTAAGACACTCTAAACGGAAAGCCACGACCTCCTGAGACAGAGTTGAGGCTGATGCAGAGAAATATACGACGATATAACAAGGACTGAATGAATTTTATATGGGGCATTAAAAAAAAGAGCTCTGGAGGGATTTTGGGATAGTGACTAAGGAAATCTATATGGACACCAATGGAGGGAAACCAGAGTTAAAGATACTCTTGAAGGAACCCTGGGAAGAGATGGTTGTAGATCAAAGTAAACCTGGTCTGTCTGGTCGAGCAGACTCATCAACCGGAGCGAAGCAACCGCCTCCGCAGGGCCGTCCCGCTCTCCTGCGGTGGACAGTGCCTCGCCACAGTGAGGAGCGGGGAAGTGTGTGGAGGTTTGGTTCCTGGATGGACGCCGCATTTACGTCTCCATCCAGTTTACAGGGGCACCATAGTACGCTCAACACCATCACGTTATTTGATTATATAGTTAACACCCAACGCTGTAAATGGTTTCTTATATTACAGGAAACCACTAAGCTTGTGCTTCAGTGTAGAGTCACCTAAGGAAGAAGTAGGCAGTACTACATCACGTGCGTGAATGATGGTCGTCACCTCCTACCGTCAAGATCTACAAAGGGAAGAGGTAAAAGGTGAAACTGAAATGAGCTGATACGACGAAGGAATTGAATGTTTTTGTTTAAGTTATAAAAGACGCCTGGTGGTCCGGTGATAGACCTCTTTGGTCGGGAAGGGCTGTGGCTTAAGCGCCCAGGTTCGAGTCCAAGATGTGACCAAAGGTTTCCATCTACAGTATGTAAAACACCACCAAGGGCGCAGACCAGTCTCCTACCCTTAAATGTTTTGGACTACAATACCCCAGCCTTGGTTCCGTGTGTGCTAATGGGTAATATGGGACCGGCAGGTATCGTTTATATAAAGAACCCAAAAATGAATTTAGTTTGGTAAATAAGCCACGGTGGCTCGGTGGTAGAGTGTTCGCCTCCCGATCCGTGTGTGCCCTGACTCTGATGTTCCAAACCCATATGTGATAGACACTTAAATTCTCCAGTCCGTAGTCGTACTTTTTAAAACTTATTCCTGTTGCCTCCAGACGATTTCGTTAATCTTACGAAAGGCCTCTCGTAATCAGGGAATTAACGAAGGGTAAGCAAAGCCCTTTCCGTATGAAAAATCACCCAAGAGCTCAATAAAGTCTTCTGGGGCTTGCAGGGTTGAAACAGAAAAAGAAGACATCGATTCGAGTGGATTAAAAAGGGTGCTGGCAGTACGGTCTGTCATATGCAACATCTCGTACATACTCGATTGAGAGAGAGAGAGAGAGAGAGAGAGAGAGGAGCGGGGGGGCAGGCCTGAGATACTGTCCACTCAACAATTTTATCTCTTAACCCCTTCAGGCCACTGTCTATTTTCTTACCCTTGAAAACCATCTACCTGTCAAAACGTTTAACTATCTTGACTGGCCTTTCGTTGCAGTGGATGACTCTAGAATTTCTGTGTTTTCTTGCAAGTAACAGACGATTTTGTTAAGCAGAAAGACATCCAACCAGTCAAACTCCTCAAAATCGTCTCAGTTAACCCCTTCATATAGTCAAGCTTGTGCCAGATGATTTTGTCCGAAAGAAATCCTAATGGTCAAAAGGATAACTAGTCCAGCTATAATAATTACGGCTAACTTTTACTGGACTCACATTTCATACATACATAAACCCGAAACGTAAAACCCAGAAAAAAAAAAAAAAACAGGCTTTATGACGATATACATATTACATTTTTGCAGTGGTTATAGTAGTCTGCCTTCCCCCCCTCCCCCTCTCTGGGCACACCTCTGTTTTAATCTACTCATTCACAATATTCAGCTTTTGTTAACGAGGCAGCAGAACCAGTCATGAACACACACTGGAATAATATCAGGGCAGCCAGGCGGGGGCGATATTAACAGGTATGAAAATTATGAACTGCCAGATACACATTAAACAGAAGGTCAGAGGTCAGGGTACTCGCTACAGCATACACCGGTGACGCATTTTCTATCTCGTTCTAATTTATTTTCTATTATCTCCAGACGATTTTATTCAGCTTTAAGGACTCTTCTGTAACTGCAGGGATCTGCTGTAGTCTTCACAAACACCCTTTTATGAGAGATACCTTTCCTAAATTAAATAAAAGCGTTTAGAGGTAAGAATAAAACACAAAAAAGTAACCAGATTGAGAGGTTTGTTTCCTATCGAAGCTGCCCCACTCCCTTTTCCATCTGACGTACGTTATTACCGTAGGAAAAATTATGCTATCTCACTTCATCATATCTGATTATATTTGCTATTTGGTATCACTGTTAATTTTGTACAGTCCAAAGCAGGCTCGGCTTTCTAGGTGGAGGCGAAGCTCAGTTCTGCCAAGTTAAAATATACGGACTGTTTTTTTTTCACCTTAACCTGGACCAATTTTTCGTCTTTTGCGGCTTCCTTCACGTTGCTCAATGGCAGAATAAGATAATGTTCTTCCTTTTTACAGCACTCCTTCGTAGCTAGATCCATTGTCTAGTGTTATTCTATTGCCACAACTCAGCATTCAAGACTGAGAAAAAGAATATTAAAGGCCAAGTTAAAGTGAAACGAGTATAACAGCATCATACTTACTTGATCTGGTATCGACCACCCTGGATCCCGTGGTTTGTTCTACGTGTCAGTTTATTTCATTGCTCAGTCTGATATTTTGACGCATATTCCCAACCTTATTCCCAAATTCTTTAAACCTTGACTGCAAATAGCGCGGACATGGAAGCAACTCTTATTTCTGTTCATCCATGCTTAGCTACTTCTATGTGAGCCCGTTTGTCCTTCTATCACTGTTTTACCGAGTCAGCAAGAGTTACTGTAGCATTTACTTACCCTTGAATATTTACTTGCCACATTCTATCCATTACTGCGTGGTCTTCAGCGATAGTCGTCCTCTGAGTACTGGGGCTTGTACTAAATACTGTATTATAAAAAAAAAAAAATCAGAAATGCGCAGTGGCATGGTACGATATAAACTAGCGACTTAGCACATACAGTATTACACTGCAAGTATTATCCGCATCACTACAAAAGCACCGTAGTCAATACTGTTACTACAAGGCATCATAACTTGCACTATCTCCATAACCACAACTCTATCACCACCATTCCCCCACTATCATCACAACCACATGAACACTTACCACCACCACCGGTCCACTGTCACTACCACAAGGCACCACTAAAATCATACTGTCATCACTACCATATCACCATCACCACTATCACACAACTCTCATCGCTAACATCACTTGCCCACCTCATTCATCGCTACTACACCACTCTGCAATCACCATCACCACTATCACACAACTCTCATCACTAACATCACTTGCACACCTCATTCATCGCTACGACACCACTCTGCAACCACAATCATTCATCACCACCACTACTACACGCACTCTTTCACTACCGCCACTGCATCACTATCCTACCAACATTACTTCATGACTCTCCCGGCAAATTTCCACAGTTTAAAACGTATATATCTTAATAATTATTTTCACATCATCACTACCAAACACCACCAGCGCCACAACCAAAGCGCGACACATTTCACTCCTATAAACGTAAACTTTATCCTATTCTTGCTACTACAAGACGATTTCATTCAGCTTACCAGGGCATTCGGGTAGTGAATGGGTTAATGAAGGCTATTTCAAACCCCTCCAGTTCGGAAAGTCTCTCCTGCGATGAATTTAATCGTCTGAAAGTACCAAGTAAGATTAAATTACAAGTCTCAGGATTCACAGGGTTAATTACCACCACCACCAGGAGAGGGACGCCTTCACGTGATGGCACCGATATACCAGGGAGGCTCCGCTGCCCGGCTATACAAACGTCCCTCATATCCCTCCCACTCCCCGGAAAGAAGGATGGGGGACCGCGGGAGGACAGATTTATCCAGTAATCCCCCGGGTTTACGTCCAGATGAGCCGGAGCAACAACAACAAAACAAAAACAACAACAACGACAAAAACCTCACCATCACCATCAAGAACCTCGTCTTCGCCACCATCGTTTCCAACTTTACCAACCCTGACCTTGAACCAACTCCCTACACACCCATAGTACCTGAGAAGCATAATAAGGTGAAAGGTGTGTCAGGGCGGATCTAGCCGGACTGCGATGGCAACATGCCCATCTCTAAGCTTACACAGAGGCAAGATAACACTACAGATGACACAAGTACAGTCAGATACTAAAGTTCGTTCGCCTCTATTTCATCACTGGATTCACAGACGCTTGAATTGGAGGTAGTGGATTGAGGTGTATATTATCATCCATCTGTGGGTATTAATATGCACCTTTGTCCACAACGTCTCAATCTAGAGTCTATCAAGCCAAGGCAGAGAGGCAAACGGACTTTTGTATTTAACCCTCACCTCACAGCATACATCACAGTGGGTCGTATTCTCGTTGGCCTGGGAGCCTTTTAGCATCCCTTCTTTACCGATTTATTTTGCATATTACACCAAACTATTCAATATTCACAGTGCTGAGAAGATAACGCAGTGGAAGTAGTCAGTTTGCTGTCTCCATGACACAGGTGTGTTCAAAGCGGGTCATGAGTAAGGCCCTTCCACGACGACAACAACAACAGCAGCAGCATCAGGGCACCTATTTTAACATCAGTACACTTAAAATTAGTCATCACTACCATCACTATCACCGTCACACTCTGAGTACCAACACTTCCAACACAAGCTTCATAACCATTACCACCACTATCTTCATCTTCAACATAAAAAATTATACCAGCAACAAACATATAACAACATCATTATCTTCATATCATAACAAAAGCTTTCCATCACAGTCTGCACCATCATCACCTCCATTACCACCATCACAGTCCCCCTTCCTACCATCATCATTGCCATCACCACCATCCTTATTATCATCACACTCCCCTTTACCACCATCACCACTATCATCACCATCACAATCCCCTTCACCACCATCAGCTCCACCACTGAACTGGGAACGGTTATGAGAGGCGAAGCGGATATAATCATGCTCTCTGATCCACATTCTCCACCTGCGTCTCCATTAACAAAACCGAGCACTCCCACCACTCTCATGTCATGCCAATTACACTACTGTATACCAGCACATGAATCACCCTAACACACTGCATTATCGCCATCTGAGGTATCCATTTCTTTACTACCACCTTCATCGTTAGTTTCTGCACTTTTACCTCTTGCACTTAAGCACTGCCGCGGTGGACATGTGGCTGGCACCCGACAGCGCCGAGCTTGAATTTTACTGCGGACAGTTGGCGCCACTTGACTAAGATGTTCACCCGCTCTTCGTGGGTTCGCTGGCAAAATGAGTATCAAAGATAACAACTTAGGAGGATGGTGCAATGACCTTGTATCCCAGGATAATAAATAAATAAATAAATAACCCGCTACAGACTCAAATGCCTAGGGTATGGAGATGAGCACGCGGTTAAGCGCCCTATGACGTCTTCCCTCGCCTTACTAAATGCATAAGCCTAATACGCACTTATTAGCAACATCACCACTTGAACTACCAATCTGAACATCACTTGAGCCACCACAGTCACCACAGACTATCATTTTCATCATAATCATCTAAATCCTCCTCCTCCTCTCGAGAAACAGGAAGGGAAGTAAGGGATGTTTGTATAATCGAGCAGTGGAGCTGCTCAGATATACAGGTGCCAACACGTGCATCAGATTAGCCCTTCTCAAGTATCACATATATACCTGGCCACGAAGAGAGATCGAGTACAGCTTAGTCTACTCTGGTCTACTTTCTACGAACTCTTTTCTATAAACATGTATACAAGCAGACACGACATCAAACAACCCCAGCAACTACCACTTCTATCCCTCTTTCACCGTCACCAACCAAATCATCCCAGTTACTTCCCAATCCACAGCATACACTCTGATAATCACACCCACTTCCAGGCAACCGTCATTATTTCTCTATCGTACTACCACAATCACCACAGCTCTCTGCCACACCACTACTCCGCCAAATCCCAAATCACTACAACTACCACCACCCCTTATCAGTACTATCATAACCACCACCACTCCCTGCCAAACAACCACCATCACCACCACTCTACCACATCAACACCACCACCACCACCACTCTACCACATCAACACCACCACCACCACCACCAACCCCGTCCGTGCTGGTGTGTGGGGAGGCAGGGTGGGGTGGAGTTAGATTAAGTTAGTGTGCATGAGATACAAAGTAACTCTTGTCCTCTCAGTATTCATTATTCACCCACGCAACCACAATCACCGATATCCCTCACAATCACATATACAATCACCATCGTATAATCCTAGCAGCCATCATTTCCATTTCACAATCATTCTCCCACACAACCATCGTCTATCAAAGCGTTATCATAATTACAACCTACAAAACCACCATCACTAGCAAATAACCCAACATAACCGCCATACCACCACAATCATCACAAACATATCAAATCATCACCAACATAATCACAGTCACCACCAGCATGACCACAATCACCACCAACATTACAACATTCATCACAAACATAACCACAACCACCACAAATACATCCAACATCGACCATCATCCTTTCCCATGACCAATAATCACACAACTACCACCCAATAACCCCAACATTACCAAATATTCTGATAATTTTTAGTGTTCTCCCTCGACCATACTTCCTCACCGCCATAACCACCACCACCACCTTATCACCACACCATCACAACCGCCATCATTCTCTCACCACCACACTACTAGAGAACAACAACCACTACGACCACCACTACCCCACAATCACAATCACTCTCCCCCTACCACACTAACACAGATTGACAACCACCACCACGCCATCACAACCACCACCACTATCATACAACCACAACACCACACAACTACTACCACTCCTCCTTTGCTACACAACCACAACCACCACCATCCCCATATCACCCCAATACCACACCACCACACCCTCATCCGTGCTGGTGTGGGGGAGAGGTTGGGTTGCTTGGAATGTGATGTTAGTTAGTTCTAGAGGTCTGAAAGCTAGCATAGTCACCCTTGTCCTTACAATTCGCAACCACAACCATTCCGCTACAGCATCACAATCAACATCTCCTCCTACCACGTCACACCCTACTGCATCATCACACCCATACACTATCGCACCCACCACCACTTACCGCATCATCACACTCCCCATTACACCATAGCACACCATTACATCCCCCAACCACACCCTACCAAGCCATCGCACCCACCACCACACCCTACCACTTAACACAACTACCACCACACCTTACAACACCAACACACCCAACCACACCACCACACTCACCATCGTATCCTACTACACACCATACCCACCACAAGCTACTACACCATCACATCCCACTACCCCCAGTCACAGCAACCAACAAACCCTACTGTTATATCACAACCACCACCACCACGCCCTACCACACACCACACTACACATCATACCACACCATCATCATCAATCGCATCACCATACCACCGCTATACCACCACATTCCCGTCTGTGCTGGTGTGGAGGGAGGCAGGGTAGGATGGCATGGAGTGTGCCTGAGTTAGTGTGAAAGGCCACAAAGTTACACCAGTCACCCCTGTCCTAAAATTTCACCCACAAAACTACAACCACAACCGTAAACATCCACATCCCACACCACCACAGTCATTCTCATCTCACACAACCATCATCCACCAACACACAACCATAACCATCACCTACACAACCACCACCACCACCACTATTTCGAGTTCTATTTTCTCACACAACTATAACTAAACAACACACAACCGTAATGCTAACCCAATCAACCACGACCTCTACCAATTAACCCCAAATCACCATCAATCCCCGCGACACAACTACCACCCTTACCACACCACACCACCACACCCTCGCCATTGCTGGAGTGGGAGGGTGGGGGGGGTGGCGTGGCGTGTGATTCAGTTAGTGCGAGAGGCCACAAAGTTAGCACGGTCTCCTTCCCCCCCCTCCCCTGTCCTCATAATCCAACCGCACTACCACAACTACAACCACACAACCACAAGCAACAAGCAACCACAATCAGCACCTCATATATAAACTGCAACCAAACAACCACAAGCAACGAGCAACCACAATCAGCACCTCATATAAAAACTACAACCAAACGACCACATTCCTTGACCATCTAACCTGCGTCACGCCATGAACAGCCAAAGGAATGGTGAGGAGACGGTAAAGAAATGGACGTGATAGGCAAAAGAATGGGAGGGATGGTCTGAATATTTGCTAAGTGGTTTGGCTGGGGAAGTAAAGTATAATCTGCATTTATAGGTGTTGTAATAGTTGTGGTTTGAGGGCAGTAAAGGTTATTTCGATATTTCCTCCAAGGGGGAAGATGGAGGAGGGGATGGGTGAAGAAATGAGAGTGAGGGACAATAGGTGAGGTGAGCTGGAGCTGTGATGGGAAGAGGGAAGGGACCATGAGAGTATGCCCTGTGAAAATATGTGCTATAGGGTTCATGGATTGAGTGCAGTGAAGGTATATTTCATTGTTTTCTCCACGAGCAAAATAAACTTGCTTCTTTTCATAGTCTTTGCGTCTTGCGATATATGTAACAGCCACAACTACAATTACTTTCATTCCAGACACCAAACACGCAACCACAAGCCACACACACACACACACACACACACACACACACACACACACACACACACACACAACCAGAGTCGTCTTTTCTAACAGCCAATACTCACTTAACTACATTTCCATAACAAAAATCTCTTAACCAACAACCACCCAACACACACACAACCTCACCAAAAATCTCTTATGTACAATTTCCATCATTTCCATCCCACAGATACCACTCAAACAATTATAACCGTCCCACACAATAATAACCATCCACAGTATCTCCTCTTCCACAATCATTCTGCCACACAACCACAACCACCCACAATCGCTCCTCTCCACCACCATCCTCCCACACAACACAATCACCATCATACCCATTCCATAAACACCATCGACATACCTATGACCACAATCTCGTCTCTCCCAAAACAACCACAATTATTCTTCGTAAACAGCTCCCCATACAGCCACAACCATCACAACCACCACCACACAACAATAAACACAATAACACAACACCACCATCACAAAACCATAACCACAGTCACACACACCACCACCACCACCACACAACCAGACCACAATCACACACCACCACCACCACCACCACCATAACCACAATCACACATCACCACCACCACACTTCTATAACCATAATTACACAACCCTAACCACCCACACACAATCACAACGACCACCAAAATAGTCCCAGTCATCATCCACACAACCACAACAACCATACAAACTACTAACAACCCCACACTGAGTTATGACACAACTACAACAACCACCACACAGTCCCGCGCATCACCTACACAAAAATAATCAAGCAACCTCCAAAAACAAAACCAGACAACCCAAATGCCACAACTACCGCAACCTCACCAGCCACCACCACCAACACCACAACCACCACCATCACTTCCATCTCAAAAGTACTAACTACACATACACAACTACAACAACGTAATTACAACTACCATCACCATTTAAACCACATATCCACCACACAACCCCACCTTCCACACAACCCCAACTACCACACAACCACATATACCAAAACAAAACAACAACCACTACCTCACAAGCACACATACCAAGACCCATTGCCACCATCGCCATTTCCATCACAAGTCCACCATCATACAACCACAACTACCACAAAACCACAAATACTACCTTCACCACCACACCTATCAAAACAACCACAACCACACGCACCACACACCCACACCTACCACAACACAGCCACAACCACTCATCACCATTTCCATCATGAATCCAACACCACAAAACCACTACTACCACCACAACCACATCTACCACAGCAACCACAACTACCACCACTCCGTTAGCGGGGGAGGCCACAAAGTTAGCTTAGTCCCTCCCTGCCCTGCTAATTCCCTCAATCCACACACCTATTTTGATTTTGTGGCTGACTTTGAACTCTCTCTCTCTCTCTCTCTCTCTCTCTCTCTCTCTCTCTCTCTCTCTCTCTCTCTCTCTCTCTCTCTCATACAGCATCAGAGGGAAGTGACATCTCCCTGGTTTTAGATTTTTACCTACTCTCGAAACTGTGTGAAACCAAACGGGAAAAGGCAAGGAGATTAGTTTTTTCGATTCTACACACACACACACACACACACACACACACATACATATGCGTGCATGTCATTTAAAACATTCCACCCACTCTCGTTCCGCGATCGTAGGTGTAACAATATTTGGTGCTGGAGCTTCAGGGCCCTTCGGTTAATGCCCTTGGTAATGTGTAGTGTGACAGGATTATTTTGTGTGGAGTGGTAGGGTGATGTAGTGTGGCAGCCTGGTGTGGTGTAGTGTGATATGGCGATTTTGTATCGTGTGGCTGGGTGTGGTGTGGTGTGGCAGGGTGATGTGGTGTGGTATTCGCTAAAGTCTACTCCTGTGAATAATCCCGTTTACTGAAATCGTTAGTGAGGGACAGACGGACAGAGTCTCTCCTACAGATACTCCCACATATAAAGACAGTCTGGCGGCAGCACGAATAAACGAGTCAAAGGAAGAACTGAGGCCAAATTCACAGACACATCATACCCTTTTTACACTAACTTGGCCTAAAACCGCCACCTCTCCGCTTGAACACTGACTCGGGACAAGAGTTTAACAATGAATTACGATGCTAGTCACGAAGAAGTGCTAAGGAGAGGATGTAGAGTTGTAGTACTGTCTTATTCTGCCATAAACTGAAACAAGGAAAAAATCTGGGTCAAGTTAAGGTAAAAGGACTATATATCTCATTCCGTATATAATTCGGATTTGTTTTAACAGGATGAAGAAGAGAGATGGAAGGATTCTGGGCTTTCTTTTGCCTGCCCTTCCTGCACTGCGAATTTCGTTTACGTGAGGGAAATTAATAGTTTATAAAGGTGAGCGCAGAATCGTCCAATACCTGTAGTTCCATCAATCTAGGAGTAGCTATCTATTCCCATTTTTTTTTTTTTTTTGTCTACCAGGAACGTAGAGGTCCATGGCTAGGCTACTCAGTTTCAATTTTTATGGCAAGGGTGACCAGCCTCGCCCGCCCCTGTTTAGCATCATGTGAGCAATAAATCCCAACCACCCCTCAGATGGAAAGCCTTACGGGCCCCATCTTGTCTGAGTACCTTAACCCACTAGACCACCAAGCGGTCATTCAGTTCGCCTACATGATTCCTAACCAGTCTAGTGAAGTTTCCTGGGGTATATGGAACCATCTGGCTTGTCATTAAGTATAGTCACCTGAAGACTGCACTTCTTCGAGTGAGTGGATGGTGGGCGTCCCCTTCTATCACAGGTCTCTACTTCCCCCTAAAAAAAAAAAAAAAAAAAAAAAATCGATTGTAAATACGTTCGAGAATCCCAGTCCTGACCTGCACTGCAACTGGTCCGTGGGTCTGCAACTGGTCCGTGGGTCTGCAACTGGTCAATGGGTCTGCAATTGATCACTGGCTCTGGCATTGGTCCTTGGGTCTGGAATTGGTCCTTGGGTCTGGAATTGGTCCGTGGATCTGGAACTGGTCCTTGGGTCTGGAATTGGTCCTTGGGTCTGGAATTGGTCCTTGGGTCTGGAACTGGTCCTTGGGTCTGGAATTGGTCCGTCGGTCTGGAACTGGTCCTTGGGTCTGGAATTGGTCCTTGGGTCTGGAATTGGTCCTTGGGTCTGGAACTGCTCCTTGGGTCTACAATTACCGTACGCCATGGGTCTGCAATTGGTCTTTGGGTCTGCAATTGCTTCTTACATCAGCAACTGCTCCTTGGATCTGAATACTGTGGGGTTTCTGTTATTCCGAAGAGATCTTGGTCGCAGACTAAAGCTCTAAAGGCATTTCAGCATTCCTGAAAGAAAACCGGCTTTTCTCGACGATTTTTTCTTTCTTTTTTTCTGTTTGTGCTGGAGGAGGAGAAGGAAGAGGAGGTGAAGGAGGAGGAGGAGAAGGGGGTTGTGGCGGCGGTTGTGGTGATGGAAGTGGTTACGGTGTTTTTTTTCCTTCATCGCTGAAGGACGATAACGATTATATTTTAGTTCGCATCAGACGATTTTATTCAGCCTAAGAAAAAGATGTAGTGAAGAGACCAACAAAACCTATAACCATCACCTCCAATTTTAACTCTCTCTAAGCTGGATAGTACGGTATCGTCTGGAGACCTAACTACTACTACTACTACTACTACTATTACAATACTAATAACAAAAACAATAATAATAATAATAATAATGAGTAATAATAATAGACCCGATGAGTCTATCACAAGCTGACTATTTTAGTAAACTAAGAAACGGCGTCTCTTACTACTTTTTTTTTTCTTTTTTTAAGGCTATATCTAACCCTTCCAGTTCATAAACTCTGTCCTAAGCCGAATAAAATCCTCAGCAATGACAAGAACTCACTTACTTTTCAAAATATGTCCCCTGCCTCAATATACTGACTCATCCTTTGACTTTTAACTCCCGTTCTTATCTTTACAACAGGGGAATGACAGCAGACGTTAACCCCTTCACTACGAGCACGCACTTTCTCCATCATGCTTCCTACCAATATGCTTTTTTCACTTTAACTTGGCCTAGATTTTCGTTCTTTTGCACCTTATTTCCCGTAGCTCCGTGGCAGAAAAAGACAGTGCTACGGTTCTACATCCTCCCCATAGCACCTCTTCGTGACGAGCGTCATATACATCCTTCCCACAGCACTTCTTCGTGACTAGCACCATATACATCCTTCCCATGGCACTTCTTCGTGACTAGCACCATACTCTTGTTTTAATCTACTGTTACAAACCCAGGATTCAAGATGGAGAGATGGCAGTTTTAGGCCAAGTTTGGGTAAAAAGAGTATTGTCTGTCTGTCTTCATCTGACGGAACTGGGCCACTCCTTTAAGTTGAATATAAACTCGTGGTTGCGTGAAAGTCGATGAGCCTTAGTTTATGAGGCAGAAATGGGTCTCCTTGGTTACTAGTCAAATCAAACCACCAATCCGATTTCGCCTGGCCACCAACTGTGATGAAAGGGGTTAAGGATCTTGGTCAGGTGATAACAACCAGACTATAGATGATTTCATTCAGCTGAGGGCAGGCGTCTTGCAGGGAGGAGGTTAATGAAGACTATATTTAACCCCTGATTTTCGAAAAGTTTATTCTAAGGTGAAATAAAATCGTCTAGAGGGGGCAGAGACGAAATATAAAAGCACGTCAGTGAATTCAAAGGGTTTGTACACATTCTGTTCTTATTATTTATTTTTACACCCGCGCTGGCGAAGTGAGAGCGGGTGTTATATTCTGATTGGTGTGTGTGTGTGTGTGTGTGTGTGTGTGTGTGTGTGTGTGTGTGTGTGTGTGTGTGTGTGTGTGTGTGTGTGTGTGTGTGTGTGTGAGAACAAAACATAGCCCAAACAGTCTACCCAATCTTCATCAAACACGGTGGACGAGCTGAGGCTGAACCAATGAGTAAACATATTTTTTTTAGAACAATATGTTAAAAGTCTAGGTCACAGGGCTACGTCAAAGTCTGAGCAAGAAAAATCATTTTAAACGTTTTTATCCGATTCTGACCAAACTAGGGGGAAAGGCTGAGGGTTAGGCAAGGATGGTTTCATTTTTGTGTCTATATGGAAAGTTAGCTTAAAAAAAGTGACACGCTCTCCACAACCCACAAGCTCCCTTTCATCTCTTGAATCCACTGATGACTTTGACTTATTTTGGTTTCCTACACTACAGTAGTTGCAGGGGAAGGGGTATCATCCATTCACCTGATGCACTGCTTATTCAAGTGACTCGACACGTGACAAGCCAACTGGATTGTTGCAAACCCTGGAAACCATTTTAAAAACTTAGTGGTTAACTCTAAAACCAAAGATACACTTGGTGGTCATGTGGGTATACGCGCCCAAATTGGATGTGCAGCTCTAAGCGAATTACATCGAAGGGATGGTTGGGATTTATTCCTCAAACAATACCGCTCATGTGGCAGCAACTGGTAACTCACTTTAAAGGACTGCATCAAGTAAGACATCTCCGGGTTCCTATGCTCCCGATGGAATAAAATATGACTGGATGATAAATATGCCACTCGTCTGACAGGCGATGATGAAGCTATAACAACCTCTCCTAAGCTGAAACAAGCAGGAATGAATTACAAGCTTATGACCATGCAATGTGAAAATAATGGTCAATATCCTCGTTGGCATGGGGCTCTTCCAAGCACTTCTTTCTGGCTACTTATTTCTCATTACGTTAACATCCTCTTGCTTTATATCTTGCTATATCGACGTAATTTGCTTTAGTAATACAGGGAAGTATTAAGGTGCAACTGGATATTGGCTTGTAAACTATTTATATCTTTGTACGGGTAATACTGATGTAATTTACGTATATCAACAACTTAAAGAAAATACCAAGACGTAACAGGCAAAATAAAGAACTTATGAGGAAGAGTTACGCTTGCGTACGAAAATATGATACAAAGAGAAAGAACATTAAGGTTTAACAGGCAAAACAAATCACTTAAGGGGATGTGTTACAAAATCGAACGAAAATACGATACAAAGTACGATACGAAACGAAAATACGATACAAAGAGAATGAACATTAAGGTGTACGAAGCAAAATAAATCACTTAAGAGGAGATGTTACGAAATCTCACGAAAATACGATACGAACGAGAAATCCGACACATCCTCCTGCCGTCAAGAGCCGTCCCCGCCTGGCAAGAGCCGCGGGTACAAAGTCATCATCATAATCTTGGCCCCTCCCGCACCCGTAAAGCTTCGGCTGGCTGGTTCCGTGGGTGTTGGAGGAAGGGTGGATCTGGATGTTATTAGTCACTTTCATCACTATCAGCATCACCTTCGGCGTTATTACTATCATCCTCACCACTATCACCATCATCGACGTTATTACTACCATCCTCATTGCATTCCTATTATCATTATCACAATCATCATTACGAACATTTTTTTTTCTATCATCATTATCAGTCATCATCACCATCATCATAAACAGATTTATCATCATCACAAACATCATTATTATTATCATCATTACCAGTTATCATCACCACCATCCTCCTCCTCCCCATGATCATCACCATCTTGGACCCGTAGCTGCCGTAAACCTTCGACTGACAGGCTACGTGGGTAAGAAAGGGTGAAACTTCTCAATGTCCTGTTTGCTATCATTACTCACCATCATTATCATCATCTTTATCATAACCATCATCATCATCATCATTCATGTCTGTATGTATTTGCGTATGTACATATGTCTACATTTATGTATTTGTATATGTATGTATCTGCTGTAATAACGGGATTCCACACGACTATAAAAAAAATAAAAAAAAATAATATAGTTTGACATCTGTACTATATACAGTATATTAAATCCGTGCCATTCAGTTCTTTATGGGTATGGGTAACTAATCAGCTGGGTACAGGAAAATATCTCTGTCCTTCAGTGAACTGATCAGCCCTACTCAATGCTTCGTTTATGAGCTTAGGTGAGGAAGGTTTTGAGTGAGGGAAATGCGTTCGAAAAATTGTTTTGCTGGAGTACCGATAAATGAGATAATCTATACGTCACTGAGAGGATGCATAGGTCAGCGAGAGCACATGAACGGAGCACATCCTCTTAAATGTTCGCCCCTCCGTGGGATTCAACCCAGATCAAGATGACGGACTAACAAAAAAGATACCTACCTGACCATCTAAGACTCCCATCATCATCATCATCAAGTGATACAAAGACACGGCTACATGATCCAGGTGACAGACATGTGGACCATGGATGTGAGAGACAGATATTAAAATACAGTATCGTACATTCACAGGAACCGAAGAGACTGATCTGAATAAAGACAGACACAAACAGCCCGGCAGAAAGAAATATTTCAGGCAAATACACGGTCGGCTTTCTCTAAATCCATTACGACACCTGAAGTAATTCCAGACGCGAGAACTTGACGATGTAACAGTTTATTTAAGCAAACTTCACCAAACTTCGAGATGCTCATTTGCATATACTAGACAGACACTGTATACCAAATGAGATATTAGATATTTAACCACACACACACATACACACACACACACACACACACACACACACACACACACACACACACACACACACACACAAACATATATACAGTATATATATATATATATATATATATATATATATATATATATATATATATATATATATATATATATATATATATATACTGTATATATATATATATATATATATATATATATATATATATATATATATATGATATATATATATATATATAGTTTATGCCAGGTGTTTCAGGGTCGGCTTCCCGTCATTTGAACGCCTATTGTGCAGCTGGGTTTCCTTTCTAGACCGGAGCTTAGGAGACTAAGAGAGACACAGGGCACAAAAACTCAGGGCAACAACCTTACAAGTATATTGGTAAATTCTAAGTGTGGGACAGGTAGGCGTCACAAAACAGGAATCTAGACAATTATATGACATGTACTGAGATCAGGGGTAGTGGTATCTCGCAGGATACTGTTTGGACAATAGTTCGGGAAAAGAGTGAATAGCACAATGAACAGCACTTATGGTATTGGGCAGGGGAATCGGTCACTGTCACTTTAAGGGAAATCTACACTGTGATTAGCATGGGCAGTTCGCCTATAGGTCTTATGTCGCGGAAGAAGTACATTACTAGAGCCGAGATACAGATGTAGTGAAGTCACTGTAAATACTGCTCGGCTTCCCTCACTCTGTCACTGTTTCACTGTTGGTCTACACTTCCATCACTATAGCACTGATAGATCTTGGGCTTAGTTTCCCTCTAATATCTTAACACACTGCCTGATGTCTAGGTCACTGTTTCACTGTCACTGCACTTCCACTGTCACTCACTGTTGGGACTGGGCAGGGTGGCGGCGTTGGCAGAGGGTGGCGGGAGAGCTCACAGCCCGGCTCCTGATGGGGGCTGAGCTTCGTCAGGGGCCTCTGTGTCCTGCGGCCACGGAATCGCTCATAGGGGTGTCCTCTCTTGTCCGGAGCTGCGTGCGGCGAAGGGCCCCGCACTGTCAGGGCTGGGAACTGGAGTATGACCCTCGGGACTGGGGCTGAAGAGTTCCCTAAAACGCTCACTCAGGTGCCTGACGGAGGACGAGTGTCGTCTGCATCGGGAAGGGGAGGGGCCTTGCCCGGGGGTCCTGGGGGCGGCCTCGGGGGCCCGTTGGCTGGGGTCTCTTGCCATCGGGGACACCGTCAGGAGCGGGCTGCATCGTCGGCCTCTGGTGGAGTCCATCAGGTAGGGTCCTTCTGGAGCCGGCTGGGCGGAGAAAAACCCTGGGGATAGCACAGGGCCTCTCTACTGGTCTGCGGGGCTGAGGACTTCCTCCTGACGGTTGCCTCACTGGTGGTGGACAGTAGGGTCGTCTGTTCCCCACCTGTCAGCAGGTCCGATGGCAGAATGCCCTCTTGTAGTGGAGTCACAGGGGGCGAGGGGCTTTGGTGCTCCTCCCTGACGTGGCTGCCGGCCGTTGCTGAGTTCCCATGGGCAACGAAATGAGGGCGGCTGCTGGCTGTCCCTTTGTTGTATGGGCCCGACTCACCTGACGGGGATGCAGGTGAAGTGCAGCTACCGGCCATCACTTGCCTGTCGGCACAGCTACCAGCCGTCATCGAAGTCAATGTGGAGGACAACGTGCCGACGAGGAGCGGCTACCGGCATTCTCCTGCCGTCTGAAGCGGCTACCAGCCGTTGCCTGTGTCTTGTCCTCTGGGGCAACTACAGGAGGAGAGGGGACGTACCTTTCTCTCCCCAGCGCGGCTACCGGTCGTCGCTGGTTCCCGTAGGGGGGTATAGCAGCACCTGATGGGGGAGCGGCTACCGGCTGTCTCCTGCTGTGTGGCCCGGCTACAGGCCGTGGCCTTTTAAGGGCACGGCTACCGGCCGTCGCCTGAGCCCGGCTACAGCCCGTGGCTCTTAGAGGGCAGCGGCTACCGGCCATCTCCTGACGGGCAGAGCAGCTGCAGGACGTCTCTGGGAAGCCTTCCGAGCAGCTACCGACCGTCTCCTGAAGGTTTGAGTGGCTACTGGTTGTCTCACAAAGGGCGCAGCTACTGGCCATCGCTGGGGTGCTGCTTGGAGCTAAGGAAGTAGCTCCACCCCGATCCTGTCAAGGGTCAACTCGCCCGCAAAGTTGTCTCCGCTTCCTGCTATGGTGGCGGCGAGCAAGTTCTGGGTCATAGGGGCGCGAGGCCCGGGCGGACTTACGTCCCTGTCGCCCGGAGTTGGGTCGCGCTCTGTCTGTCCCTCCGTAGGCTCCTCTTGGGGGTGTTATGATGACCTCGGTGACTATACCTGGCATTTTATATATATATATATATATATATATATATATATATATATATATATATATTTATATATATATATATATATATATATATATATATATATATATATATATATATATATATATATATAAGAGAATATCTGTCTGTCTGTCTGTGTCTGTCAGTTTGTGTTTGTCCTGGAATGCACACACAACTCTCTGAACAGCTCTAACATGGGTAAATTTTTACGGAGAACTTAGATGTACACATTACAGTTGTTAAAGTGACGCCCTTGATGGCCAAGATAAGAATCGCAGTAATTTGAAATAATCGTCATGGAAATATGGTAGTCAATTACTATAACCAAATCATCATCAGCCACAACCGGCTGGGTGGTTGATGGGCAAATAGGTTCATGGTGGGAGTACGTCCACGGGGAATCTATCCCTGGAGAAACGGACCCAACGAGGAACATTGGTTCACTGGGTAAAATGAAACCCCGGAGTCTTCTTCCACAAGGGGAGTAGCCATCCAGAGTCCCAGGCAATGCCGGTATGCATTATCAAAGAGTTTTACCCGGGAAACGCCAGGTACCCTCACTTGTGTGTGTGTGTGTGTGTGTATATATATAGACAGATAGATAGATAGATACAGTATATATATATATATATATATATATATATATATATATATATATATATATATATATAGATATATATTTATTTATATATATAGACAGATAGATAGATAGACAGATACAGTATATATATATATATATATATATATATATATATATATACACCTTCACAGCTGCTGACTTTACAGAGGTTTTCTTCACCCCTGTGTGATGTATAATTCTCACTTATGAAAGTGGTGTCAAAGGCTTTTCGTCTAATTAACCCTCATCCTCTTCCTGACTCCCTTCAACCTTTCTTTTCGCCGCACTGTTGCATCTTTATCTTTTTTTCTGTCCCTATTTCAAAGGTCACTGTTCTTCAAAACTGTCTGGTTGCGTTTCTCCTCCAATGCGGTGGACGTGTAGCACGCACCATGCAGCAAACTTTCCTTTTTTTTTTTTTCTTTTTTGTTCAACTCTATAATGTAACAGTTAACCGATACTCCAAGTCATTCACGCATGCAATTTAACAAAACCTGGTCTGCCTATTCCACTACGTAACGTCCGCTTCCACACCTCTCTCCTACACAGTCACTTTTCACCTTACCAGAACCATTGCACTTCCACACAGAGTACAATACACATTACATCTTATGCACTTCATCTCTTGCACTTCCACCCTTTTTCGGTCCCTAGCATCCATAATCTCCACTTCGCATCCATACAACGCAGAAAGCGCCACTAGTTTTTCGTACATCTTCGCCTAAGCAGACACTGTTCTTCCCTGCCCAGCACTTCATGAGGCCCTTAACACTCCCTCTCTCCTATCCAGTGTTTTATTATAGGCACCTGAATTGTATCCGCTGCGGTGTTCATCTCCAAATACCTTACGCATTTTCACTTCATCCACATCCTTTCCTCCACTCAGAATTACTCTCGCATATTTTTGATCTTTCTACTAAATCCCTCCTTCCCCCTCCCCTCTTCTCTCTCTCTCTCTCTCTCTCTCTCTCACACACACACACACACACACACACACACACACACACACAAACACACACACACACACTACCTTTCTTTATCATCTATATCTCTCTCACAATCTATCTGCCTATTTAACCATCCATCTAGCTATCCATTCCCTACAGACAGACAGAGACACCATGTACCTAAACAGACCCAAAAACAAGAAAACCAGACAACGTAACTAAGCACAAAATACCATTCATGTCGGGAAATACAAACCCTTTTTTGCTAATTCATATAAACACGTTCTTACCTGCCCATACACCTGTGATAATTCCCAGTCCTTGTTACACCCCTTCAGAGCACCTGTGGCCGGCGTACAGGTTAATTGACAAAGGTAAGCAGGTGCGCCAGAGTCAGTGTTCCCCGTAATTCCAAACTTTTTTCTTTTTTCAACCCAGCGTTAAGAGGGATAGCCGCCCCCCTCCCTTACCCCCTTCTCCTTTGTCTAGTTTCTCTCTTTAGCTACGTGGAAATTATAATGCGTTTTGATCTACCCTGAGCTTGTGTGACGGGTGCTGTGTGTGTGTGTGTGTGTGTGTGTGTGTGTGTGTGTGTGTGTGTGTGTGTGTGTGTGTGTGTGTGTGTGTGTGTGTGTGCGTAAGTTACCATCTACCACAGCGCTCAGGGTAAAAACATCGAAATCATCTCTCAAATTTTCGTCCACCCACAAAATTCATCTACTACACGCAAAATTAATTAATGTAACAAATTTCATACGGTACCTTTCCCTCTGAGCTGCAGGATTTCAGACACATACCTGAAAGAGAAAAGAAATATGAGTACAAATAATGAAATTCAGTTTATCAATATTTAATGGATAGCCCACTTAATCCCTTCAGGCCGATTACCTTTTTTTTTTTTTTTTACCTTAATGAAACCACCAGAAGATTCTATTCAGCTTTAAAAATAATCTCTACAAGTGAAGAGGCTAATCAGGTTTTTTTTTATTTTATTTTTTTTCTCTCTGGACCCTATCTCACGCCACTCTAGGGCACGAGCAAGGTTTGGATGATGATGATGATCATTGTGGTGGTGATGATGATGATGATTATGGTGATGATGACGATTATGGTGATGATGATGATGATGATGATGAAGATTATGGTAGTGGTGGTGATGGTTATGTTGATGATGATGATGATGATGATGATTACTGTAGTGATGTTAATGATGACGATGACGATGATGATGACCTAACCCCTCTAGTTCGAGAAGTTTCTCCTCAATTGTGTAAAATCGTCTAAATACGTAAGAATAAAATAAAAAGTGCATCACCATATGTTAGGGGTTAATATAATGTCTCTTTGTGCCCGTCTGTCTGTAACATCCCCATCCTATCCTTTCCGCTCACGCCCTCAAGATGTAATTAGTTATCCTGTAAGCACAAAATTAAATTACTGTATAAAAGAACAACCAATACAGCCATCAATATCATCTTCACTATCATCAATACATAAAAATACCTAAGTAAACAAAGACAATATAACCATCAACAAATATGTAAGTAAATTATAAATAACATAACTACAATCACAGACACAACACGGATGAATAAATACAGGATTACTCAATAACCTAACAAGAATAACGCCAAAATACTGCCATAAACATTACCACCACCACCATCAACAACAGCAGTCACGGTCAATAATTATTCTACCAGTCTAGGGTTTAAAACTAATGAAACAAGATTCGAGACGATCTGATTTTCGACATGAAGCAAGATTCCCGCTTACTTGACTGAATCGCTTTTGGACTGCGAAACAAAAATCCAACACATCTAAATTTATGAGTAATGAAGAAAGACTCCAAACAATTCATTTTTCACTTTTTCAAATCAAGAAGTAGGAGTCCAACCCACTTGATATCCGGAGCTTCAATATAAACGAAGCACGTTTTTAATCCCTGCTTCCCCCTTGTTTCTCTTCAATCAGAATTACAGTTTGGAACACGGATAAAACATCAATTATTCCTGGTCATATTCTACGTTAATTAAGACTGATACTTATAAGAAAATGATTATCTGGTTCAATTATACTCGTGCAGTTAATAGGCACTAGATCTAAGCCTTCCACTATTTCGAATACATTTAGTTTCTAAGGCTTCGAATGAACCTGAATCTGAACCTTTTTTTGGGTTCTGAAATAATGATGCAAAATTCCTACTAGAGTTTCGAGTCAGTGAGACTAAATTCTGACCGTGTGATTACTTTAGTTCGTTCACTTTAACTTGGCAGTGATTTTCGTCCTTTTGCAGCATATTTCACGTAATTCAGTGTCAGAACAAGACAAACTTACGGCCCTGCTTTCTTGCCACAGCATTTCGTGACTAACCTCATATGCCAGTGTTAATATCTTGTTATATTTTACGCCGAGTTAAAATGAACTGAGTATAGTGACTGAGTTAAGGAAGGAAACGAGGGGGAGGGGGAGGGAAAGTGAGGAGGGAAAGGCGAGAAGAAAGATGGGAGGAGGAGATTGGATAGGAGGGAAGGAACAGGTGGGGAGGTATAAGAAGGCTTAAAATTAATGCCTCTCGACTCCACATGGGTTATTACAGCAAAACGTATTCCAGTCCCAATCTTCCCCTGGAGTAACACTTGCAGGAGTCAATGTTCCATCCAGGTCCCCAATTATAATGCTGAGTAAACAGGGACAAGAGGGAAATGGGTATGGAAGGAGAGCGTTATAAAGGGAGAAACGGGTATGGAGAGGGGTAAGGGAGAGAGGAGGAGGAGTAAGGGGAGAACAAAGGGTAGGGAGGGAGCAAAGGATGGATATGGTGGAGTGAAGGAAGAGTACAGGGAAACGAGGAAAGGTGGAAGGAAAGGGGGTGGGAGTGGGCGAGGAAGGGAGAAAGGAAAGAGCGGGATGGTTTGCAAAGAGGAGAGATGGAAGGGTACAAGGAAAAGAAGTGACAGAATGGGACGAAGGGGTGGGAAACGAGCAAGGAAAGGGAGAGGAGGAAGGGGAGGGAGGCCTAATGGTGGAAAGGGATGGGTGCAAGGAAGGGAAGGGAGGAATGATGATGGAGAGGGATGGGTGCAAGGAAGGGAAGGGAGGAATGATGATGGAGAGGGATGGGTGCAAGGAAGGGATGGGGGGAATGTTGATGGAGAGGGATGGGTGCAAAGTAGGGGAGGGAGGGATGAGGAGGGTGATGAAGATGGGGAGGGTAAAGAAAGGGTAATGAAGTGGGGAGGAGAAGACTGTAAATAATAATGAGTGAGGGGGACTGTGAGGCTGGGAGAGGAGAAAGGGCATTAAATAAACAACACGTACTATAAACGACAATAATACTAACATGAACAACGACGAGAACAACAAAGATTATCCATAAATATAAGTACACGAAAACTATAAGGAAAAAAAAACGAAAGACGTAAATAAGAGAGACAGGACAAAATTTGAAAATAAAAAAGAAGAACGAACGAAAGAAGGAAAGAATGGGGAGGAGGAGGAGGCAAGCACGAACTCTCATATACCTTGCACCTGACGACGCAAATACAAAGCAAAACAACACACACACACACACACACACACACACACACACACACACACACACACACACACATTTTTGCCTCGTTTGGCTTATTTCCGTCCGATGAGCTGGGCGAGGCTCTATCATCACACATACAAACACAGAAACAACACGCATGCAAACACACAAAACATGCATACAAGCACACTTCACACAAATACACACTCACACTCACGCATACACATACACGTTAATATCCTCCCCACACACATACACATTTCGCAAAAACACCAAACACTCCCAAAAACACATGCGAACTCTCTCTCTCTCTCTCTCTCTCTCTCTCTCACACACACACACACACACACACACACACAGCCATTAATACCTCTAAACACACGCCCCCAACCCCCCCACACACACAGACCATAAGGCTTTAACACCTTCTTTAATCACCTCGTTCGCAGGGTTGTTAAATTCCCCCGAGATTACGCGGTGCAGATATGACCTAAGGGCACATTCGCGCGGTCCTTGAAGGCTCCCCGGCGCCACCACCACCACCACCACCACCTCTACATTCTCCTTCTCCTCCTCCTCCTGACTCTTTTTTATGTATTTATTTATTTATTTATTTGTTTTTCAAACAAATTAGTCTCTGGCCCGTGTTTTTGTTTGTTAACTCCCTCACTCCAATGACGTATCTTTAGTTTTGTTGTTGCCATCTTCAGACGATTTTATTCAGCTTGAGAGGTTTCTCGACTTGGAAGAGTTTAAATGTCTTGTATGTTAATTATGCAGTACGTCGACATTGCAGTCATTACTCATATGCATGACAATGGTTAACACATTAAGTGCAAAACGAATCACATAGAAACAGATGCAAAAGGAGCTCGTGTTTCTTAAGATGGAGGTCCTAGCATCCTCAGAGGTGTTGGAATATATTTTAGGTGATGCTGGGAAAGAGCTTTTGTCAAGTGCAGTACGGTGGATTAACAAAATGAGTCCCTATTCTACACAACTTTGTAAACGTTGACAACGGCTGCACACGTGATCAGACCCTTGGACGGGTTATTAGAAAAGCATCATTAACGAGCAGAAGGCAGAGCTGGTGTGTTCAAATAATGCCCTTTCCAATATAAGGGGCAGGTCTGGCTTCCCCGCTAGTAAAGGAAGGAGTGCCAGATTTCCTAGGGGAGTACCGTGGTCTCCATCGCCATGCTTTGTTGGAGAAAACGCTGCCAACTCATCTCAAGGAAGAGTCAAGTTCTTCTCGTCCACAGTGAAGTGCGGTGGTGCACTCAGAGGAAAACCTTGACCTGTACTGCAGAACTTCACTTTGAGGTGGGTATATTCCTCCGAAAAAAAACAAAATGGATTCTCTCTCTCTCTCTCTCTCTCTCTCTCCTGGCACACATCTTCAGCCACTTCAATAACCTCAACATGTCCACGCAAGACAAGGGTGCCAACGGCCTATCTTGTGCACAGAAAACACAAGGCTTACAGAAGAAGCCCTCACTCTGGCAGCATCAAACCAAAGAAGGGAATGTGGGAAGCTTACTAATTCTTGACGAGAAACTGGGTGATGAGACAGACACTCCCATGCTCCGAGAAAGAACGGCCTCTCATGACACCTCGATGCAATATGACATAGTATTTCCTTAACCCCTTCCAGCCGGTGACATACTGTTTCTATTTCTGCCACTTATTAACGATTTTATTTAACTTGAGACAGAACTCTGGCACTGATAAAGTAAAAGAAGGATGTATCTAACCCCTCCAGTTCGAAAACTATCAAGCTGAATAAAGTCGTGTGAATGTAACAAGAATACAATGAAAAGTACGAAATCGGATTGAAGGGGATAAGGATCATACAGTTCAGAATGGGTTCGGTTGGCTTTCCTGCTAGACAAGTGCGGGGATGAGAGTCTGAAGAAGATAATCGCTATTGAAGTGAACCAGGGTTGTCAGTGGATATTCCGTTCAGTACTGCTATGTGGCTTCTGGTGACCAATTTGTAGGGTACCTTGGAGTAGTAAAGGCAGCGCTGGAGATGATAACCGTACTTCTCACTGCCTATCTGTGTCAGAGGGCCTTCCCCCACCAGGCTCCAGACCAAAACAAAAGCCCAGAATCTCTTGCAAGGTGCGCTGCTCCACCCCATGAAGGTGGTTCTGGCCAGCACCATGCCTTGAGCTGAGAAACTTTTCGCACTAAAGCAGAAACAAAAAGTACACTGATGGGCGTTTGCTTCACGCCTCTCTTAGTAAGTCTGAAACTGTTTCAGCTGGAATTTCTTCTTCATTTTTCCTTTCCATCAGTTCTCGTTACTTTCGCTCATTAACTGCTTCATTTAAGATTATTATGGAGAATAAACTAAACAAAAGAAACAGCAGGCATTAATTCACTCACTACCTTTGGCAGAAAGAGCAAAATATATTGTCAAACAGTACTTTACTTTAGTTCATCCCTGAGAAAGGAGTAGCACCTGAAGTCTTAAGAGATGAAGTGAGTGTATGTCTGTCTCCTTGAAATAACTACGGGGGGTGGGGAGGACTGATGTCAGAAAACGTCACCCCTTCACTCCGACGATGTAGTTTATATTTTATTATTGCTACCTTCAGACGAGTTTATTCTGCTTAGCAAAGCTGTTTGGATCTCGCTGAAAAAGTTGAGAAGTGTGACAGGCTAATTTAAGAGGACAGTTACGATCAAATACTGACTATAATACATGGTTAAAAAGCAAGAATTAAAGCGTCAACATGTGTATCAACATTTGTATTTAAAGGGAAAGACCAAGTGCAGTGGGTGAGAGTGAGGTTGATAAGTAGAATTGTCAGTGAGGTTGATTTAGGTAGAATTGTAAGTGAGGTTGATATAGGTAAAAAGGCAAGAGAGGTTGCTTTAGGATGACACGTCAGTGAGGTTGATTTAGGTAGAGAGGTGAGGTTGGCTTGATTTAGGTAGACAAGTAAGTGAGGCTGATTTAGGTAGATGGGTAAGTGATGTTGATTTAGGTGGACAGGTGAGGTTGATTTAGGGTGGCAGGTAAATGAAGATGACCTGTGCAGACGGGTAAACGAGGTTAATTAGATATACAAGTGAGGGTGGTTTAGGTAGGCAGGTAAGTGAGGTTGATTTAGGAAGACAGGTAAGTGAGGCTGATTTAGGTAGACAAGTAAGTGAGGTTTATTTAGCAGACAGGTAAATAAGGTTGATTTAGGCAGACAAGTAAGTAAGACTGATTCAGGCAGACAGGTAAGTGAGGCTGATTTAGGTGGACAGGCAAGTGAAGCCAATTAAGGTAAACAAGTACTGCCAAGAAGACGAAAAAATTGGAGTTGAAAGGCGATGAAACCCCAACTGTTTACAAAGGGGCTGAGAGCTTGCCTAACCCCATCAGTCTTGGTGAGGGATGGTGATTGCAGAGGTGGGGGAGGGGTCATTGGAGGGGGTATTGCCTGTGTTGGGTGATTTAGAGGGGGATATAGAGATGAGTGGCTCTAGTCTGTGACGCATTGTTCACTGGGGTAATACGTATTTCTTAGGTGTGTGTTTTCTTCCTCTTCCGTCATTTCTTCCTCCCTCTTTCTTTCCTCCCCACCCCCCTGCTGTGTGTGTGTGTGTGTGTGTGTGTGTGTGTGTGTGTGTGTGTGTGTGTGTGTGTGTGTGTGTGTGTGTGTGTGTGTGTGTGTAAAAAGTATTTATCATTCTCCTTGAATGTTCCAACCACATTATATCTACTGTCTTACATACACAAAATTATACACAAATTTTCTTTATGTTTCCGATGCCTTTTCTTCAACATTATTATCATACCCTGATTAAAATGGATATCCTTGAGTAATATTACTCTTATATAACAGGCATCGTCCAAGTAAACACTTTATTTGCTTTATTTACTGTCAATTTACCATATTATTTACTACTTACCTTAGTTTCGCAACCTTCAGACGCTTTTATGTAGCTTCAAGAGAGTCTCCTGGAAAGAGAGGTGCTAGATTTGGCTGTCATTAACTTGTTCATTAAAAGAGGCCTTTCCTAAGTTATATTAATTCATCTGGAAAAGAGAAGAATTAAACACGAAAGTACGTCCTCGCATTCAAAAAAGCGACTATTTCCACTGCGAAAGTTTTTTTTTTTACCACCCGCGTAACGAATTGGTAATGTTTTTGTCTGCGTATGTACTCTATTTGTTCTTTTGTTGGGGGTTCTAAATTTTGGAAGGACTGAAGGTCAGCCACGAGGTTGACCTACTGTTTTTGAGAATAATAGGTCAAAGGTCAAGGTTACAAGGCTAGGTCAAAATCAATGTAAGCAGTTTTTACTCCATTTAGACCAAATTTGGTGGAAGGGTTGAAGTTCGGGAAGAACGAAGGGACCCAATTTTGAGAACAGTCAGTCAAAGGTCACGGTCACAGGACAAGGTCAAAGTTCGACTCGTGTGTCTGTGCGGGAACAATGTAACTAAAATGGTTTTAATCAGATCTGGACCAAATATGGAAGAAGTGTTGCAGATCACCCAAGGGGCTGACCTATTGCTTTTGAGAATTAAATGGACAAAGTCACATGGCACGATCAACTTAAAAGTTTTTTCCTGATTTAGATAAAACTTTGAGGAATGGATCAGGGTCAGGCAAGGAAACGAACTCGACTTTGAGGACAATCAGTCAATGATCACGGTCACAGGGAAAGGTCAAATGTCAAGCTCACAGGCAAAGTCAACTTACAAAGTTTTAATCCGATTTGACCATGACCAAACTTGGTGGAGGGGGTATGGGTCAGCATGAACTAACCAATTTGGTTTTGAGAGCAATCGGTCAAAGGTAAAGTCTAATATCCAACCGTCAGAATAGGTGGGCGCTGGTGTTGCACTCTCAAGCTCCTTTCTGTTAATTTTCTTCATTAACTGCGATCCTTCCGAGCTTATTAAATCAGTGGTGGGAGCGTGATTAATCCTTTCATTACAATGACGTCTTACTGTGGCTAATTCTTGCTACCTTCAGACATCTCATTCAGGTTAAGAAATATCTATCGAACTGAAGGGGGTTAATTACGTCTGTCACATGAGGTACTGTTTATTTTATTCTTGTTATTTCTAGACGATTTTTTTCATCTTCGGTTAATGAAGACTGTACCTAATCCCTAAGTTAGAAGAGGGTTTCCTAGTGTGAATAATAACGTCTGGTTGTATCAAGTATATGAAAGTCGTACTCGGAGTGAAGGGGTTAATGAAAGGCATATCTAACCCCTTCAGATGCATAAAATCGTCTGTCTGCAGAAGGAATGAAATATAAAGACGCCATCGCACTGAGAGGGTTAATTAATTGCTTTTACTATACTCTTTCCACCTCTACTTGGCTAAAATTTTCATCCTTTTGTAGCTTATTTAACGTTGTTCGTGCCACTAAAAGACAACACTACGATTTTACACCTTTTCCAGTGCGTTTCTTCGTGACTAGCAACATTTTCTATTGTTAATCTACTGCTGGAACTCTTAGCATGCAAGATGGGGAGATGGCAATGTTAGATTATGCTAATGGAAAATGGCTATAGCAGAACGCCGAGTTAAATTAAAAAAAAAAAAAAAAAAAAAATGCTTTGTGGTAGAAAGTAATTAAAAAAAAAAAGGCAGCCATTGAAGTGAACATTTTAAACATCACCATTACATGAAAAAAAAGGGGAAAGGGAAAATGTTAGAGGAAAATGCTCTTCTCTTATCTCCAGCAATCTTCTCACCCTCTGCATTTTTATCACCTTCATCAGTATCACGCCATGTTTTGCATCTTCTTCATCGCCATCATCATCAACCTCCCCCTCCCCTATCCCTCTCCTCACCTCCATCTTCTCCCACACCCCCCCGTCTCTCCTACCCTACTTCCTTTCCTCCACCCCCTCTTCCATCCCATCCCCTACCTTCCCTCGACTCCCTCCCCCAACCTCCACCCTCCTCCCATCTCTCCTTCCCCCCCTCCTCCTCCACCACCCTATCATCTCCATAATCTTCCCTGTACCCCTTCTTCCTGTTCCAGTTTTTCCTCTCTCTCTCTCTCTCTCTCTCTCTCTCTCTCAACTTCATCCCTTTTCACATACACATATACTTTCAAGTCTCTCTTCTTTCATATTCCAAACTCTCGACTTTCTTCCCACATTCCCAATCCTAACTCTTTCAAATATCTCCCTTTTCTCAAGCCACCCTTTTCCACGCTCGTTTCTCATCGAGTCACCCTTCTTCCCTATTATCCTCCCTACTCTATACATTATTCTCTTTTTATAAATTCTTCTCTTCCCCACCCTCTCTTGATCACCTCTCTTCATATTCCTCTCATTTTCAAACCCTCTCTTCAATCTGCTATCCTTTTCCTATTCCCTTCTCTTGGCCTAACCCAGTGGCTCTCAACAAATTGGATTTTGTAAACTTATCATTATTTTTTTTTTTTTAGGTCTGTGAGGTGACGTCAAGATTCCGGGGGCTTGAATGGTGAATGAATGAGTGTCTGGCCCACGTAACATGCTGTTCACTGTTATCCTCGTTGTAGTTGACGACGACAACGACGATGGTGATAATGACGATGATGACGATGATGGCACCTATTTACTCCATCCTAAATAATTCTGTGCCCCTAGTTTCACCTGCCTTTCAAAGGTATATCCCAGTTCAAACTCTTGCATTACTTCTCTGTGACAATTAAAACCTTCACTACACGCTTGCAACGAAGTAAAAGCAAAATCCGTATCGCAATAATGAAAATGGTTTGGAATTTCGAATCACTTTGATAATGAACATTGCTGAAAACGATATTGAACAAGTCTGGTATTGCAACTTCGACTTTATTCCATTAACCACTTCAGTCAGAGAACGTCATATATGTCTCTTTCTCGTTACTACTAAACGATTTTAAACATATTTTTTTATACCATTAATTAACCACTTCTTCATCTGTTTTTCTTCCTCCGTTCTGTCAAAAAAAAAAAAAAAAAAGCCAAAGAACGTCATTTATCTTTCTTCCTTGTTACTACTTAACCCATTTATTTGGCTTCGGAAAACACCCCAGCAGTGAGTGAGATAATGAAGCCCATAGCCAACATCTCCAGGGTCTGACGTCTCCTCTGAGCTCAATAAAATCATTTCGAAGCAGCAAGCAAATTATTACAAACACGTCATCGTACTGAAGGGCTCGAGAAACAGCCAATCTTGTTTTGCTCTAATTCATAATGGGAGTGTCATGAAATACCTTACATCTGACTGGATATTAGCACAGGTACAAGGAAATCGAGAGCTGCCAGTTCCCCCAATTACATGTTATCTAGGGCAGGACATGGAGCTACGGTCATTTTAACATCAAAGTTACCCGGGTTCCTATATTATGTTATAGTCTCTGTATATAATATTTCTGAGTTTGAATAATACGAAAGGTGACAAAATAAATACAAGAAATGAACGAAAAAGAAAAAAATCCGAAGGTGGTCAACGTCCCCCCAGCTAAATCAGAAACAACAACTGACCTATTTCACTGCGTCTACTTCACGCTAAGGGCATGTCCGTCACCTTCCTTACCGATGAGCCTTATCAGAGAAAATCACCTATGGGCAGAGGAGCATACCAAGCCTGTCTCACCTTAGCGATAATAGCCAGCAAAGAAGGTTGAAGTGGCATAATTAGACGAGCGTTTGTAAATGACTGTACCTCTATGGGCTATCTTTACCCCGGGCTGAGAAACAATGTCTTAACCAAAACAGTTTCTATATCCGTGACGTTCCCAGTGAATAATCAACTATTTTCCTTCCTGATCCGATCCAGCTTCCTCACTTAACTGTCTTGTCAACTCCTCTCCCTTCTAGCGATCCACCCTCCATTCCTGATATTACTACTACAATTCTGGTACTGCAGAGAGACGCCTTCATTGGGTGGCACAGATATGACCGGGCGACTCAACTGCCTGGGTATATCAATGTCCCTCAACTACTTTCCTATTAACCGGAAGGGGGATGGTGGACTGCAGAAGGGTAACTGAAGCCTAGAGTCCACAGGGTTCACGTTTCAGATGAGTATGAGGTCAACAACAACAAAAGCAAACAATAACAACAACAACATGCCATTTCTCTCTTCCCTCTGCCTTCAAATCTCCCGTTTTTTCCTCCCAAAACTCTCATTTAGTAAACTCCCAGATATTTTTTCATTTTTCCCCTTTTTCTTTTCCCAGCAAGCGTCAACATTTTAAAACGCCAATTCTTCATCTTTCTTCTTTACTGTTCACCCCCAGACAGTAGCAAAATTGAAGACGCTGCATTTTTCTTCACCACCTCTCTCTCTCTCTCTCTCTCTCTCTCTCTCTCTCTCTCTCTCTCTCTCTCTCTCTCTCGTTGAAAGTGTAAATAGAGCCGTACACCTACACTCCTCTTTAATGTCCTGCTAATTACGCTATCCGTTTTCCGTCATTTCACCTTAGTTTAATCTTTCACCGAACTTCTTTTCACACCATCATACATCCTCCTACCTCTATTCATCATCATCATCATCATCATCATCATCATCATCAACACACTACATTCTCCCTCCTATACCGATTATTTTATTACACAACCTCTACTGCCTCATCACTTCACCACATCATCATATTTCATCCTCATCATCATCACACTACCTCCTATAAACGGCACTTCACAGCCCCCATTTTTTCATCTCTCCTTTACCACACTATTCATCTCCCTAACATTTATCATCATCTCCACCCAAGACATCATCATCATCATCTATGTAACTTCAATAATTTCAAGTGCACACTCCCTCTCTAATCACATTTTCATCATCATTTCACTCCCTCACACTATCGCTTCTTCGCTACTTCATCACACTTCAACACCTCCTCATCACTATCTCACCATCTAAACACCTTTGGCTGAAGACGATAACACCACTGATCACCACAACCCCCACTCCACCACCATCACCACCACCATCTCCCCACCACCACCTTGTCAGCCCTTCACCATTTCCTCGCTATTTACATTAACATTACAATTCTTTCCCCAAACTCATGACCACTGAGACACCATTTCCATCAGACCATCATCACCACCACTCTGTTATCATCACACCATCACCATCACAACCACCACCACTCTGTTATCATCACACCATCCCCATCACAACCACCACCACCACCTTTATCATCACCACCATCATATACCACCAACACCATTGCCACCACCACCACCAACAACAACAACAACAACAGCAGCATCTTTTCACTCCAGTGCCTGTCACCACCACCACCGCCATCACCACTACCGTCACCACCACCACCACCACCATCACCCCCACTTCCACCCTCGCCCCCACTATCATCACCACCACCACTACCATCATCACCCCCACCACAGCATCACCACCATCTTTCCACACCAGCGCCCGTCTATGTCATCAGTCACTTGGAGGATATTGCCTACACTCCACTGCACTCCACGGGGGGGGGGGGGGAAGGGGGGGGAGGAAGGAGTCTGGGGAGGGAGGGAGGTAATAGGAAGTAGTGGGGGGGGGATTAATCCTTTCAGGCCGATGACGCATTTCTACCTTATTTTTATTTACTTTTTTTTTTTTTTTACTTCCAGACGATTTTATTCATCTTGGGAAAATCGTCTGAAGGGGTTAATGAAGGCTGTATCTAACCCCTCCAGCTTGAAATGTCTCTCCTCAGCTGAATAAAGTCCTCTGAAATTAGTGAGAATTTAATACAAAAGCACGTCATTGTATTCAAGGGGTTGGATGGAGAGGGGAGGATGGGAATGGGAGGAAAGTAAACCGGGGAAGGAAGGGAGAAAGGAGGGAGGGAGGGAAAAAGGAATTAACATGGGAGTGGGAGGAGAGAAAACCCGGGAAGGAAAGGAGTGAGAAAGGAGGGAGGGAGGGAGGGAAAAGGGGATTAATTGGAGGAGGGATGGGCGTGGAAGGGAATACGTGGAAGAGAAAGACAAAGGAGAAATGGAAGAAGAAAAAAAAGAGGGGAGAAAATATTGAGCGTGGGAGGAAGGGAGGGAAGGAGCGAGAATGGATTAGCTGGGAAAGGGAGGATTTGGGGAAGAAAAGAGGTTATAGGAAGGTTGAAAGATCTGGGATGAGGAGGGAGGGAAAGGAAGATGGGAAGGTTACTGAGAAAGACGGAAGGAGGGATGGAAGGTGTGGGAGGCGAAGGAATAGAGGGAAGGGTGCGTTAAGAGGAAGGTGTACTGAGTAAGGTGTGGTGAGGAAGGAAGAGGAAACTGGGAGAGAAAGTAAAATGATAGACAAGAGGAAAGAGGGAGGAAAGTGAATGGGAAGGGAGAGAAGAAAGCCAGCAGGGGGAAGGAGAGAAGGATATCAAAGAGAGAAAGATAAAGAGAGAAATGTATGGAAATTATCGAAAATGAAGGCGAGAGTGGACGTAAAGAGGGAGCTTTGGGAAGAAGTGGAATTATAGGATGTCGAGGGAGCGAGCGAGCGAGAGAGAGAGAGTAATGAGAACTTAGGAAGGAAGAAGACTGGAGGGAAAAGGAAATGAAGGAATATGAGAGAAAAGAATGACACGGGGAAGGAAACTAATAGAGAATGGACAATGGAAAGATGAGGAAGAGAGACTGGTAAGAAGTTTTGGGGGGAAGGGAAGATAAAAATGAGAGAGAGAGAGAAGGGAAGGAAAAGATGAAAAATTAAGATGCATGGAAAGAGGAGGGGAAGAGTAGGATGAGGGAGAGAAGGAAAAGAGAAGCAGGGATATGGGAATGAGAGGGAGGGGAGGGGAGGGGAGGGCTAGCGAGGGGAGGGGAGGGCAGAGGAGGGGGAGGAGAGGGAAGGGAAGGCAAGGAAAAAGAAAAGATAAGAATAAAGAAAGGAAGAGGAATTACGAAGTAGGTCATGAAATGAGGGAAGGAAGGAGTTAGGCGAGAGAGGAAGGAGGAAGTTTTGGAAGTGGAGTTAGGAGGGAAGGAGGAGGAGGAGAAGCACAAGGAGAAGGAGAAGGAGAAGGAGGAGGAGGAAGAGGAGGAGTAAAGAGTGAGAGTCAAAGTAAAAATAAGAAAAAAGAAGAAAGTCCAGAGACAGAGACAAGAAGAGGGAGAACTGATGAGAAAGAAATGAAATAAGAGAAACGATGAGAGAACAATGGCTGAAGAGAGAGGATGAAAGGAAGAATGATGGTAAATGAGAGATGAGGAGGAGGAAGAGGAAGACAAAAGAAAAGGAAGAAACACAGGGATGAAAGAAAAATATAGGAAGAGAAGAAAGGAAGAAAAAAAAGAAAGGTGAAGGAGTGGAAGGAAAAAAAGAGGAGTAGGAAGGAAGGAGAGAGGAAAGAGAGAAGGGAATGCTAAGGAATGGAAACAAAGGAAAGGGAAAGAGAGAAAAAGAGAGTAAGAGAGAGGAATGGGAGGGAAAGAAATGGGAGGGGGAGGAGGAAGAGAGGCGTGGGAGGTGGAGGAAGGAGGAGGAGGAGATACAAGGAGGGTAATAAGAAGAAGGATAGGATGAAAGATAAGGAAAGGATGATGAAAAGAGGATGAGAGAGAGAGAGAGAGAGAGAGAGAGAGAGAGAAGGAAAAGGAAGGGAATTAGGACGAAGGATTAGAGGGAAAGAAAGGGACCTAGGAGACTGGGAGGAGGAAACATGAAGAAGAGGGAGGGAAAAAGAGGAGGGAGGTGGAGAAAGGGTATAGAGGAGGAGATGATGAGAAAGAACAAGGGGGAAAGAACTGGATGGGGAACAACGGAAGAAGATATGGACGATGGATGGGAAGGAGAGGAACGGAAAGAGGAGGAAGGGAAAAGAGAGGAAGGAGAACGGGGAGGGATTATAGACAAGAGGGAAAGAGAGGGAAAAGATAGGGAAAAGAGAGGCGGAAACAGGAAGACAGGGATAGGAGGAGAGAAGATTACTGGAAAAGGAAATGGGTTAACTAAAAACGGGGATGAGAAGGGCATGGGAAGAAAGAGAAGAAAGAGGGAAAGAAAGAACAGGAAGAGGGAAAAGAAGGAGAAAAATTGGGACGAAATAAGCCAACAAGAAGGAAAGAGGGAAGTAAATATTGGATAACGAATGGAATTACTTAAAAATGGAGATGAAAAAGGTGGGATGGAGAGGGGGGGAGAGGAGGAAGATGAAGAGAGGAAGGAGGTGAGGAGGTAAAGGAAGAGGAGGAAGAGATTACTGGAAAACGAATGGGATAAGCTGAAGATGGGGGATGAGGACGGAGGAAGAAGAGGGTGTTAAAGAGGAGGAAGAGGGGAAAACCGCAGGAAGGGGGGAAAGAGGGGGCAGTTGAGAGAGGGGATGGGGAGGAACAAATAGGATGAGCGTAAGGGCGAGAGAGAGAAATGGGAAAGAAGAGGCTATAGTGGACGAGAAGGAAGAGGGAGAAGAGGGGGATGAGTACAAAGGAATACAAACGACAGCAGGCATCAACAGAGCTTATGAACATTTCGGAGCTGTTTGTTACTGTGAGGATTATGACTATGATATCTATTACTATGAGCTGAGGATAAGGAGTGTGAAGCAAGAAGGGGCAAGAAAAGGAAGAAAGGAAGAGGAGGAGGGAGGGGAAGGAAAGGAAGAGGAGGAAGGAGAGGATGAAAAGGAAGAGGAGGAGGGAAGGGAAGCAAAGGAATGGGAGGAGGGAGAAGAAGGAGGGGGGAAGATAAAATTATTGGAAAACGAACGGATTAGCTGTAGATGGGGATGAGAAAGAGGGGAGGAAGACTGACTGAAGAAGAAGAGTGGAGGGGAGAAAAGGTGAGCAAACTGAGGAGTCAAATAATGATAGATGCATTTTGAAGAGAAAAGATGAAGATGCATGGATACTGTATTTGGAAACTGTAAAATATATACGGAAGAGAAAAATGATGAAGCACGTGCAGTAAATTAAAGAGAATGATGACGGATGTATGATGAAAAGATGAAGCATACAAAGAATATGAAAGAGAGCGTTGATGATATATACTGAAAAGAGAGATGAAAATAGGATGAACATTTAGAAAGATGAAGACATATCCTTACAAGAAATATAAAGAACGAAGGAAGCAAGATGAAAGGAAAGATGAGGATGGATGTATACTGATGTAAAATGTGTGAAAGTAGCCTCCCTCAAAAACTAGCCACGTCATCAATACTTTAGCTCCCTAAAAGTTGACATTTGGACCCATGTTTCATCATCATCATCACTGTCATCATCATCATTACCACGACTACCATTTTATATATATATATATATATATATATATATATATATATATATATATATATATATATATATATATATATATATATATATATATATATATATATATAAAATGAGAGAGAGAGAGAGAGTGTGTGTGTGTGTGTGTGTGTGTGTGTGTGTGTGTGTGTGTGTGTGTGTGTGTGTGTGTGTGTGTCAGGACAAGGGTGAAAACAGCCCCAGGTGGTGACAAAAATAAGAAAAAGGGGGTCAGAGAGGAGATGAAGAAGGGGACTGAAGAAAGGTCAAGGAGAGGACGAAGGACAAACAAGAACTGACCATTTAAGAGTCTGCTATACGGAAGCTCAAATATCCACACTAATAATTTCCGTTGTATCAGAGCAAATTGCGTTCTCAACAGAGGAATATTGTGTGAAAATAGCACTGGCATAATCTAAAGTATTTGCTGAATAATGTTATACTGCGATTTAACTAATAATAGGGCAAATAATAAGTAATTCTCGAACACTGAACAGATGGATGGTGTTAGATACTGTATTTCCCTTTTTACGGCCTAATCGAAGCATAACATTGTTCAGAAAGTACTTCATATTCTGCCACAGCTATTTTTTGATGACCTGACCAAAGTATCATCCCCTTGCACCTTATTCCACGTGCCTACCATCATAGTCAAGAGTTAATCATTTGTTACAACTCAGTACCGAAGATGGTGAGAAGGATAATTTTAGCCCACGTAAAAGTGAACAGAGCATACAGATCCTTCCTAAAATGAAAAGTGAAAAGAGTATAGAGATAATTTCTAAGATAAATAATAATGTCGTAAAAGTAGCAGGAATAAGAAACAATATATGTTGTGGGACTGAAGTGGTTACAATCATTCACTACAAAAGTTCTTTGATCAGCTGATTAACACTGAAATAAGACTGAAACGAGAATGAAGAATAGAGATACAAGAGTTGATATGAATGAAACAAGAAGGAATATACGAGATATAAGAGTGGATATGAAAAACAAGAATGAATAACAGACACAAGAGTGAATGAAACAAGAATGAATACAAAGAAATACGGTGAATGAAATAAGAGTGGATAAGAATGAAAAACGAATAAGAATGAAACAAATTATGAATGATATTACAATGATGTACAAGACGCCAGTTTACTGAAGAGGTAAAAGTTGTCTCCTGTCTGCTGAGAGAGAGAGAGAGAGAGAGAGAGAATGAAGAGGGACTCAAGTGCTAGACTCAGATGGATGATGATAGAGGAAGACGACGGGGGGAGAAGATGAAGAGAATTTATTGGCAGCGAGAGAGAAATGTGAAGAGCAATCAAGAAATGAGAGAGAAGAAAAATAAATTCGCGACGGAACTGTGGTGCAAAAAAAATAGAAGAAAGATCGAGGTGGAAAAAACCGTGACAAAAAAACGAGAGAAGTATTGGGAAAAAGAAAAACTGAAACATGAAATAAAAAAAGGAGGGAAAGAGAAACACATGAATGGGAGACGTACACTTGCAAAAAAATAATTGGAGAAAAAAATACAGATGGACGTTATAATTGGGAAAAACAGATGGAAAATAAATGAAAAATGAGAAAAATAAACACAGAAAAGATAAGAGAGAGAGAGAGACCAAGTAATCGCTGTAAAGGAAAAATAAAGCTGCCCTTCTAATGATCGAGACAACTCCATTAATCAATTCCAGTTATCATCAGACGATTGTATTCAACAGAGTGAGTCATAGGAGCCTGGGAGTATTAAAGGAAAAAATTATTTAGTATGATAAACAGAACACCTAGGTAAATCTAAACGAGGATGACGAAAAATACTTTGTTTGAAAATGACTGATAAGATAATGGAAGCTGAGAAAGAGAGATGAAAATGACAGATGCATCGAAAAAGAATAAAAAATAAATAAATAATGGAATAATATGTAACAGATGTCGATATACAGAAAAAGTAGTAGCAGCTAAAATTTAAAGTGTGTGTGTGTGTGTGTGTGTGTGTGTGTGTGTGTGTGTGTGTGTGTGTGTGTGTGTGTGTGTGTGTGTGTGTGTGTGTGTGTGTGTGTGTGTGTGTTGCAAAATGGAAAAAAAACACAAGAGAAAAAGTTTAAAGGAATTAATCAAAAGGGAACAGTACGAACGAAATACGAAACGAAAAGAAAACAATATGGTAACGAACAATAAACAGAAAAAAAAATACGGTGGAGCAGGTTATTTATTAGTAAAGTAATAAAGACGTTAGTGGAAGATCAGAAAGTAACAGCAGAAAAAAGTGGTAAGACAGGGAGAGGAAAGATGAAAAGGGGGAAATCATGAAAAAAAAAGAAAAAAAAGGAATATAAGAAAATGACAGAGAGGAAAAAACGTGGAAAGATAGGGAAAGGAATGACGCGAATGGGGAAAGATAAATCGGAAATGACACGAAGGACCCCTCAAAAGTGCAACACCCGCGAACATTAAATGGTCTTAGGGCCAAAAATTTGACTTTGCTCTCATAATCTACTCAAAATGACCCCAAAATCTTCCCTCAAAATCTACTTCCTTTCTTCTTACTTCAAACTTAATAGACCAGCCAAGTTTGGATCGGATAAAAACTGAGCTAACCTTGCCCTCTTACCTGAACAACTGACCCTATCACCTTGGCCTTTGACAGACAGTTCTAAAAAAAAGAAAAAAAAAAATGGTTCCTTTTATCCTGCCTTATCCTGAACCTTTCCACAACATTTTGTCTGAATTGGATCCATACTGTTCAAAGTGACCTTCCTCTGTGACCTTAACGTTTGACCTATTGTTAAAAAAAAAAAAAAAAGGTCAACACCCTGCCTGATTCTCAACCCTTCCACGAAATTTATTCCACATCATAATTTTTTTTAGTTAATTTGTTCACTCAGATACAGTACAAGGGTAGAACTCTGACCCTGCCACGTGACCTTGACCTGCTGGTTCTCAAAATCGAATCCCATCTTTCCTGCCTTACCCTCAACTCTTCCACCAAGTTTGGTCTAAATCGAATAAAATCTGAACTGACCAGCTTGAATTTCCTCGGTCACAATTTGTTGTAGCCTTGCGACCTTGACTTTTGACCTCTTCTAAAAAACAAAAGGTCATTTCTTCGGCCCACACACACACACACACACACACACACACACACACACACACACACACACACACACACCGAACAAAATATCACAAGCTCTCTCTCTATCCGAGCGCGAGTTCAAAGAAAAAATGAAAAAAGGGACACTAAGCACCAGAAAGGATGACAAACAGACACTTAGAAAATTATGAGAGAAACTTCAAGCACATCCAAGAAATGAAGGTAACAGGAAATGGAGACCTGGAAACGTAATCGAGGAAGAAATTTGTGAGAATATATTTGAAAAAGACTGAGGGGAAATTAAACGAGCAGAAGTATTGGTAAAACTGGAAAACACTGAGAAATAAATAAAACGTCAAGGAATGGTGACAGCATAAGGAGAATGAGGTTAAGCCCTTCACTCTGGGGACGTCTTTTTCGTTTTAATATTTTTACTATCTAAGCTTTATATTCAGCTTGGAAGAGACCTGTAACAAGGAAGGAGTTTAAAGGAGAGTGTTTCAGACCCTTTTCCTACGAGAGGTCCTTTCTGAAGCGGAATAAAATCGTCTTGTAGCAACACGAAAGAACCTAAAAGAAAGTATAATCGTTGTGAAGGTCAGTGGAAGAATGGATGAAGGTGTATGAAAAACGCAGAAAAAATTAGAAGACGTACTGAGGGTGTGAAAGATGCGAACAAGTAAAACAAAAAAAGACATATCTAAAAAAAAAAAAAAAAAAATACAGGACCGCTGGAAGTGAAACAGATGACTGATGATGGTGGAAGAAGCCTAGAAAAAAACGATGAAACGTCATGGAATGAGAAAGAATCTCTCTCTCTCTCTCTCTCTCTCTCTCTCTCTCTCTCTCTCTCTCTCTCTCTCCCCAACAACCTCTTCTTCACCATCAGTCTGCCCGTCCTCCAGCTTACACCACCCTCATTCATATACCTCTCCATATATGGGGGGCACAATAATGAAATGGGTGACAAAGCTTGCAAAGAAATAATGGTTGGAATAATTACAGAAAATAAAGGAAAACGCCTAACAAAATAAAGTGGTAAGAAATCGTAAAAAAATAAGAGAATAAAGACAAAATGCAGTATGAAAACAAACATAAGAAAAGAAAGAGTAAAAAGAAGAATACTGTAGGAAACATTGCCGTGTGCTTTTGGTTAAGAGTATGAGTGAAAAAATCTAAGGGAAAATGTAGCAAAAACGATCACAATAGGTTAAGTAAAGGGATAAAACGAAAAAAAAAAAAGATTACAGAAAGGCTCCTCCCCAATAAATGAGATTAATAGAACTGTGAAAACTCAAACGACCGAGAGAGAGAGAGAGAGAGAGAGAGAGAGAGAGAGAGAGAGAGAGAGAGGAAATAACTTATGCCTATACATTCATATCCAAACTGTACTTTATACCATTCTTTTTTTTCTCAACAATAATTTCCATATTTACGTACAGCTTCCATCTAAGCAACATACAGGACGCTGGAAGAAAATACTGTACCATCATCATCATCATCATCATCATCAATACCCTATTCCCCACAAAAAAAGCATCATCATCATCATCATCAACCATCATCATCATCATCATCATCATCCACCTATTCCCCACAAAAAATCATCATCATTATAATCATTATCATCATCATCATCATCATCAACCTATTCCCCACAAATATCCATCATAATCATCAATACCCTATTACCTTAAAAAAAAAATCATCATCGTCATCATCATCTTAATCATTAATCGTCAGTATCCTATTCCCACAAAAAATCATCATCAATACCCTATTACCAAATACTAACAAAAAATCATCATCATCATCATAACCCTATCTCTCATTACATAAGTGGGTTTGGCAGAAAGTCTAAGGGATAAAAGTGTAAATAAAATCTCTCTCTCTCAGGCAACGCAAGGAAAAACTAAAAAGAAAAACGCCAAAAAATGCAGAAAATACACACACACACACACACACACACACACACACACACACACACACACACACACACACACACACAATCACCTTCACCCCACACTCGAGATAAAATAATATAAGGACAAGGTATTACATGACAAAAGGATAAACAGTAAGAAATAAATATATAAACCAGCAAAAGCAATAACTAAAACAATAAACTTCACACGCTCTTATCCAACGCCAGAAAAGGTAAACAAATACTCTCCCGTCGCCATGGCAACCACCACGCACATCTTCACAGCGAATTCGGTTTAGGAGACGTGACACCCGGACTCCCTGGTGGATTCGGATCGAGGCGGAAAATACGGCTCACATAGATATACCAGGGGACAGTTGGATGGTTCGACTTTGGGGGCATTCGGCAAGGTCACAATATATTTACGGCTTACATATCTGAATATTTATGTACACTTGCCCCCCTCCCCCCAAAAAAATAAAAAAAAAAGAAGTAAAAGTCGACAGGCCATGAAGGATTTCTGAATAAGCATAATGTTTTCTTGTCATCACTGCATGGCTGACATATGTGGCTCCCAAATCTTTCTACCTACCTATAGCCAGTCGCCTTAATCCTGGAAGGGGTGGCCACAAACGAATCGCCTCCATGTCATTCTTTCCCCATCAGGCTGCCCTATCTCAAATTCACACCCTCTCACTCATATACCTCAACACTCCATCGCCCCATCTCATCAGCGGTCTCTCCCTCTCTCTCTCCTCGTATACCCCAATAATTTCGTAACATATGGAGCTTCTCATTATATACTGACAACTCAAAGTACGATAATGTTTACCGTATCAACATTCAAAGGGCTTCGTTCACAGATTTCGTTCGCTGTGTTATTGCAAAAACGCACTATTTAATTCGCTTCCTGCAACCCCAAGGCTCTTTGATTCAGCTTAATGAAGACTTTACGAAATACGAGGCGTCAGGTACAGAATTCAGTATCCCCTACAGTACAAAATATTCTAACAAAGCTGAATAAACTTACTTGAAGATAACCTTATTAAAATTTGATATACGTCAACGGAATGAAGTGTTCGATACATTTTTGCCAGGAGGATGTCGGGGAAGCTGATGGCACTCTCTTGAGCCCTTTGAAAGCGATGACACATGTTTTAATTTTATTCTCCTTCCCACATGGTTTTGACTAAACTTAACGGAGACCTCTCATGGTAAAGGTGCTAATGAACACTATATCTAACTCTTCTGGTCCAAAATGTCTTTCTTACTCGTATATCGAAAAAACCTTAGATACAGCAAGGAAAAAAAAAAAAACTACTTTCTCGGTGAACAATACCTCCATAGGTAGGTATAATTCTTCACGGAAAACGGGAATTCAAATTGGTGTACAGATTTCCTCTTATACTCGCATATTTTTCCCCTTGCATTTTCGTCGAACTTATGTCTGACGGAAGTTATTCATGTAAACCTGAGAGTTCTTACTGTCTCCACTGCTCCTCTCTCGTTCTGGACAATTCAACAATTCGACTCTAAAGAATGCCAGACAATTTTGTTAAGCTGAGAGTGATTCACAGGAGCCTCTGAATTAATGGCCAGCTGGAAATTATGGCCCTAATAACCTTATCCAGGGTAATTATATAATCCACGGTAGGGGGATTATGTTTTGGCTCGCGGTGTGTGTGTGTGTGTGTGTGTGTGTGTGTGTGTGTGTGTGTGTGTGTGTGTGTGTGTGTGTGTGTGTGTGTGTGTGTGTGTGTGTGTGTGTGTGTGTGTGTGAAACTTAACCTATCGAAGTGAAATGCACCAATTTATAATATCTAACAACCACAAGATGATCAATTTATCACACCTGGGACGGAAAAGGTCAAACTTCAGGGTCAACGTCGCGAAAAACATGAAGGGAAGGATGGTGTTATCTTCCCGGAGGTATGTGCTCTCTGATGCTCTTGTGGACTCTAGCTCGCAAAGTCCTTCCAGACGATACATTATTTTCTGCTGGTAACAATAATAATAATAATAATAAAAATAAATGCCACCGTAGTTAAATGGCTCATGGTTGGAAGTCAGAGAAGTGGAAATGATTGGGCTATTAATTCATATTTTTTCTTGATGCTTTCAGAAACAACTATTTCATTATAAGAATTTTATAATGACAAATAAGTATAGCCTTTGTTGGGTTTGGGCGATTATAATCTTGTCAAAAGTGGGGTTGGTGGAGGATTAGTGCCCCTCCCTGTAAAACAATTAACTCTAAGCCCTTGGCCACCCCGTTTGGGATACATGGCGTCTGGCAATGAATGAATGAATGAAAAGTTTCCATGTCCACTGGATAGCGGTAAAGTACAGTAACAATTTTTTCACTCCCCCGCCCCCCCACAAAAAAGTGCTCACTTTGCCTATCGTTCTGAAATTTTCATGCAGGTAGTAGAGGCCATCAAGATTCAATTCGAGTCGATTTGAGCCGAGTCAAACCAATTCGGGCGAGTCCTGCAATAACAAACGAGTGAAGGGAGGGATAGCAAACACTTGTTGCATCTCAATCTACTTAGTGAAAAGTGGCACGAGCTTACCCAAGACTACACTAATCGGTCGTGATGAAAGTAAGGGGTACGTTTTTGACTGCTGAATGATTGGTTTCTTTTAACTAACTTTCCCAATTCTCGCAAATGTAAACCAATGCCACGGAGGATCACACCACTGTTGGATGAAAAAGCGTCAAGCACTGTGCAAGCAGCGCCAAGTACAACGTTCTGACATTTCTAGGCGTGCAATACTAACAAGTTAATCCATTCAATAGCGGTGTCCTTTCCTTACCTGAATAAAATCGCCTGAAGGCAGAAAGAATTATTTAAAACAATTTTATCTCGGGCGGAACTGGTTAATGTCGAAATATCTCCAAGTCAATTACAATCGTTTGAGGAAAGCATGAGCGAATGACAACACCGGGTCCTCGGGATGAAGGATCTGGAATTAGAAAGGCAGAAATAATGGGGCTAACAACTTTAACCAGGTCAATTACAGACTGAACTCGTTGCGTAGGGGAGACGTAATGGTCGTTAGTTCGTCTGTTTTATCCACCAATATATCGACATGCCAATATATAGGGCCATCGAGGGTATGTGTGCACCCTACCTGTGTACCAGTATATGTTGATCTATCCATCTATCTACCTATCTATCTGACAGTCTATCTATCTATCTATCTATCTATCTGTCTGTCTGTCTGTCTGTCTATCTATCTACTTCGTCTATTTTATCTCCCCCCATGTATCCAAATAAAATGCAGTCATAAAAAGTGATCAGGTTTAAGTGTGGAGCCTACCTGTGCGTCACTCTCTCTCTCTCTCTCTCTCTCTCTCTCTCTCTCTCTCTCTCTCTCTCTCTCTCTCGCCATTGTAAGAGAGGGACAGGAAGGATGAAGAGCCAGAAGCAGGAGGGGAGTTAGGACAAAAAGCCATCCCCTTTTGGAAGTGCCGGATGTGGTAAGTTTCCCCACCCAAGAGAACTGTACTCCACACAGGGGTGAATATTGTACTTTAAGGCCCCTGTACAAAGCTTGGAAGTATGATGATGATGATGATGATGATGATGATGATGATGATACTGATAATAATAATAATAATAATAATAATAATAATAATAATAATAATAATAATAATAACAGTAATAGTAGTAGTAGTAATAATAATAATAATAATAATAATAACAGTAATAATAATAATAATAATAATAATAAAGTTCGGAATCGGATAATAAACAAATGTATGAAAAAAAATAGAGGCAAATATGGTCTAACATGGAAAACAAATCGCTAAGGAAGAGGTGCAAGGAACTTTACCCATATACTTCTCGTCACGTTTATCCACACATTTATCATCCATTCATCATCCACATAATGAAAATAGGCGGCTGGGGAGAGTGGTGGGAAGGATGTAAGAGTGGGTGGAGGGAGTGGGGGGGCGAGGAGAGAAGGAAGAAAAAGGAGAAAGGAAGGAGGAGAAGGACGGGAGGCAAAGAGGATGGAGGAAGAGGGGGGAGTGGAAGAAGGGATGGGGAGGAAGATAAATAGGAAAGAAAGGAGAGATGGGGAGGCAGACAGGATCGAGGGGAATGAGGAAGGAAGGGATGGAGAAGATGATTAATGGTACATAACGGAGGAGAAGAGGGGGGGGAGAGGAGAAGGAAGAGGAGGAGGTGGACAGAAAGGAGGAGAAAGTGTAGGGAATAGTGAGGAAGGGAAGGAGTGGAGGGAAAGATAGTGGGGAGGAGGGCAAGTTGTGAAGGAGAAAGGGAAGGAAGGATGGAAAAAAAGGGAGGAGAGTGATGAGGATGGAAAGAAGGTGAGGAAGCAGGGAAGGATGATGGAAAGAAGGGAGGATGTTACTAGTGCAGGGAAGGATGTTTGGGGATGGAGGGATGGGTAAGGAAGGAGGGAGGATATGAGGGAAGACGGTGGGGAGTAAAATCAGGGAAGATGGGACGGATGGTATTGCATTTACCTTGGGATGTCCCCATGTAAGAAGGATATGAAGGCTATCTAACGTCCCCAGATCGAAAGTATCTCCTAAGCTAAATAAACGCGTCTGAAAATAGCAAGAATGAAAAGAAAAAATGCCACCTATTGATTGGGTTTATCACTAGTTCATTCATTTTTACTTGGTGGAGATTTTCGTCCCTTTGCAGTTAGTTTCCCGTAGCTCCATAACAGAAAAAAAAAAAAAAAAAAAACTGTGGCTCTACTATACATCCAATCTAATGCATTTTTTTACGGCTAACACCATCCTGTACAGTTAATCAGCTGCTGTAACTCAGAATTCATGAGACTGGAAATTTGGGCATAGAGTAAAAAGAGTATACTTAAAAGTGAATACAGTATATGAATTGGGAACCGCGCAGTTCAGCTGAAAGAGCCGCAGGTTACCGACCCCTGCCCTACATTACAATATACATGGTCCAAATCGGCAGGCATGTGATACGCGTTTATATGTCAAATGGCCAATCAAATATTTCCAATCAGATTCATCGGAGACCTACGTCCTTCGTACATCTGATGACACGATACTCTTACACTTTTCCTTGATCTGGTCCAAGCTTATCACACACGTGCAGAGTCCAATTAATAATATTTTTTCTTACGACTTCACCAAGAGACATGCTTCCTACTTGCGTTTTGTGACACGAAGATACCACACCAAAATTTTATCTGAACCAAACGTAACGTATGAGTAGTGGGCTTAGTGGTGTAGCCCAGCTATGCTCTTTTTTCACTTTAACTTGGACTAAAATTGCCATCTCTTCATTATGAACACTGCTATAATACAAGATTAAAACTTTAATATGGTGCAAAGTCACAAACCATGAAGAACTGTTATGGAGAAGATATAGAACCGTGGCATTTGTTGATTTTGGTCAATGATCTAAATGAAATAAGCTACAAGAGGGCAAACATCTGGGCCAAGTTAATGTCAATGAACTACTGTGCACGGGTCAGCAACCTCCACTTCTTGAATCGCATATGGTTCTTACATGTGGATACATGATTCTCAGTCCTTGTTTTAAAAAGTGAAGAAGTTTCTGATTCTCAAAGGTATGAGCATCCAGGAGTGTGAAATGAGTCTATGGAACAGACCGAAATGGAATGCTGTAGTTTATGGGTGGATGGCTCGCTGTCAATGCCCTGTAACAAGCAAGAAGCGATGGGACTTGGGTAAAGCGCAAATATGTGTTGTCTGGTTGTGGTGGATGAGTTAAAACTGCTTTGGTGTAGATCATTACATACGACAGTTGAGAGACTGAAAGCAAGTGAATGTGGCTGCTTTCTCTAGTTTTCGGGGGTAACAGCGGGCATGTATCAAAATATATACTTCTTGACATGAAACTTCTTAAAATAACATAAACTATAATAAAATAATGCAACATCATTAAGTACGAACTATATGCTTGTGTCTCATGGCCTGTCAGCATTTTTTTCTTCAACTCATACATAAAAAATAACATAGCATGTCTTTCTTAGCGAATGAGTTCGAATATTACAATTTAACACTCAACGCACATCACTCACTCTCTGATGAATAAAACAGTCTGTCGTCTAATGGAATTCAGTACTAGTGTCGCGCCTATAGTGGTGTGAACAGTATTAACACTCAGGCTCCAAGGACTCACGCTCCGCCCGAATCAAATTAGTTGTGATTAGTTGGAATATACCACTACACAGGTCACCTCCAAAATCTCACTGCATGATATACATAACACAGAAGCTACCTACATATACGCTACTGAGGGTTCTGTAGGTTCCCATGCACATGTCCCTTTGTGTGTGTGTGTGTGTGTGTGTGTGTGTGTGTGTGTGTGTGTGTGTGTGTGTGTGTGTGTGTGTGTGTGTGTGTGTGTGTGTGTGTGTACATATAATAGCAAAAATCACCTCAATATAATATTCTCTGCATTTCACTCACTGCCAGATATTACCCAAGGGCCTTTGCTGGTTCAGAATATTTAAGTTGTGCGACAATATATGGATAATGTTCTCGTACATGCTATTTACCTTTACTTAACATCGACACAATTCCCCATACGCAATACAGAGTGCTCCATATACAGTACAGCGCTCCACTTGAAACTCGAAGGGTGGTATCCCCTGTGAGAATACTGGTGAGGGTACAGCTGTGGCAGAGGGAGTAGAAAATTAATGAATAACGCCAGGCAGACACTGACACTAGCAAGCGATATGTATGGGTCATCCTGTATATCCGACCAGGTATTATAAACAACTAAGAGGTAAATATAAACGAGTAATGAGGAGGCGGTACGGTGATACGGAGCCTCTTACTGCTTAAAAAAAATAAATAAATAAATTCTAAGTAAGGCCTTATTTACACAGAGACTGGATCCAAATTTGGCATGTGATGTACAGTTGCAATCATTACTCCCTTAACACATGGCGAGTACGGAACTACTGAAAGGAAATTCCAAGCCTTCCACCCCATCAAAATTTTCCAGGTTAGTCTAGCAAGGTCACACGAATCGGCACATTATACTCTTCAGTCCCATGACGTTTTTCTCCTTTTAATCATGCTACCACCAAACGATTTTAATTAACTATGGACGTCCTTGTGGTGACCAATAGGACACTGAAAGCTATATCTCACCTCTCCAGTAAAAATAATAATAATAATAATAATAATAATAATAAATCTCCCTAGGGGTGTGTGAGTTGGGAGCAGGGCAGTGAAATGGCGAGGGACAGGGCGACGTGGAGGCGATTTGTTTGTGGCCACCCCGAACGGGATTGAGGCGTCTGGCAATAGATAGATAGACAGAAGCTCAGGAAAATAGTCTAACACCAAAGGCAGCAAAATGGAGAATAAGAAAAAGGGTAAAAATTGAGAGAGCGATGTTGTGTACAAACCCCTAATGTTTGAGGGTCATTTATGGAACAAAGGTGATTATGGGTGTGGTTAGCCTGCATGCCACGTTAGACAGCGTTCAGCACCCACGGAGAAAAGCTTTATTAGCCTACCCGTTCGCGCCCTCAGTTTGAACTCCTTTACTAAGATGGCGTATTTCTGTGTTGTTCTTTACTACGATCAGACGATTTCATTCAGCTTTACGGAGACGTACGTATTTGTTCTATTTTTTCCTACCACCAGACGATTTCATTAAGCTTTGAAGAGACTTAGAAATATGCTGGCAAATTTTTCTGTTGTATTCTAATACCAGATGAATTCATTATGTTTAAGAGACGTATTTGTTTAGTTCTTTACTACGACCAGACGATTTTATTCAACTTTGTACAGACTTTCCCAACTACAGGAGCTGGAATAAAGCCATCATAATCCCCACGAGAATGAGAGGCCTTTAAGCTCAATAAAATCGTCCGGAAGAGAACAAACTGAAAAATATACAAATGGTGTGAGTGATTACATACATGACCGACAATCAACACAGTAAAGAAATTATCAACGTCATCTGTACGTATTTAAGGCGAGTCAATACCCAGCTTCATCTCATATCAGCAAACTGGTCAGAGTGGGGAAAGGTAGGCTATGATTGCTGACAGATAAAGGGTGAGTGCTGACAGATAAAAGGTGAGTGCTGACAGACAAAGGGTGAATGCTGACAACGCTTGGGTGACAACGCATGGCTGACAACACATTGCTAATGACAGTATTATTTGATGCCTGCAACAGGGACCTAATAGCCTGTGTTCAGTGTTCAAAGCATGGTGGGTGTTCAGTGGTGTGGCGGGGTCAAAGGCAGCTCCTTCTCTCTCTCTCTCTCTCTCTCTCTCTCTCTCTCTCTCTCTCTCTCTCTCTCACACACACACACACACACACACACACACACACACACACACACACGCAAACGTCCGTAAACGCATTCCGAGACAGACGTGCACATAAATATCCATTGGGTGAGAGGTATCTGAATTCTGATAGATGCAAATGGTTCAGCATTTATAAGATGTCTGACAGCCAAATGAAGAATGTCTGAACCCTGATGTAAAGACGGTTGAACCTTGGTAGAAAGATGGTTGAACCCTGACAGATAGCTGGCTGAACCCTGATAGATACAGATGTCTGAACCATGATAAAGATGCCTGAACCACTACAGACGATAAACTGTGAACCCTGGTAAACAAAAATGCCTGAACCACGACAGTCAAGTGGAAAAAAAGATCTTTGAACCCTGAAACATCCTTTAATAAAAGCCCAACGCCAGACAGGCACAGACGTGAACCCCAATAGATAAACAAAAGGTACATGACAGATAAAAACAAGTGAGGCGTTGTCAGCAGCTGAGCACAATAAGAGAAGGGCAAGAGACAGCGATGGATTAATGGGTGAAATTGAATGTAGGAAGAGAGGGAAGGGGAAGGAAAGGATTGAGAGAGAGAGAGAGAGAGAGAGAGAGAGAGAGAGAGAGAGAGAGAGAGAGAGAGAGAGAGAGAGAGAGAGAGAGAGAGAGAGGAGGAAGAAAAAATAGTGAGAGAAAGAAGAGGTGGGGGAGTAGGAAGAGAGTGAGAGAGGAAGAAGAGAAAAGAGTGAGAGAGGAAGAAGAGAAAAGAGTGAGAGAGGAAGAAGAGAAAAGAGTGAGAGAGGATAAGTACAATGGAATACAAAGCAACGCAAACAGCAAAAGACCCACTGATCCTTTCGAGGCTGTTTGTTACAGGATAGGTTATAACTAATGTAACTATTCTATCTATCAATGGCAATGAGGGGAAAGCAGGAAGGCTCCCCCTACCCACCAAACCCTCCAGCCGAAACCAGCAAGAACTAGTGAGAAAGAACACCATGCGGCATAAAAAAGCCGTCATAGAAATTTCATAGGAAAAGATGAAATTATATTCTAAACTTTAACCTGCAAGAGAAACACAACTTACGGAACACGTTGCTCTAGGGCTACTAGTATGAACTCCATATTTTGAGAGAAGAGTGAAAGGGATGTGGAAAGAAAACAGCATGAGAGATGGGAAGGAGAGCGAGAGGAGGAAGAGAAGGGTATGAGGGATACGGAAAGGAATGAGGGAAGAGTGAAGGAAGAGGAAGAGGGAAGACAGTGAAGGAATAGGAAAATAGAAGACAGCGAGGGAAGAGTAATGACTTGGGAGGGAATGAAATGAGGTTTAGGGAGAGAAAATAGTAATGCTGAAGGAATGCAGTGAAAAGATTAGTGAGGGAGGAAGAAGAGAATAGGAGCAGACGGCAGGAATGAAGGGAAAGGACAAGAGAGGAGCTGAGATGAATGAGGCAGGGAGAAGACACAGGAAGAGGATGAAGTGAATAAGAGCTGGGGAGAAGAAAGGGAGAGGAGAAGACGACTGGATGGCAACAGAAAGAAAAAACGAGAGGGAGAGAAAAGAGTTTGGCAGGGAGAAGACACATAGGAAGGAGGAAGGGAATGAGAAGAGATGGGAAAAGAGGGATTACATAGGAAAGCAAACAGCAACAGACCTTATGGTCCTTTCGAGGCTGCTTGTTACAAAGAAGACTATGAATACAAGATCTAACTCTGCATGCTGAAGGATGAGGATAGTAAATGAAGAAGGCTCCCCCCACCCCCAAACCCTCCAGGAAAAAGTGAGGAAAACCACCATGCAGCATGGAAAAACTGACATGGAAATTTCACAGGAAATACTGGAAAGGAAAAGTCACATTCTATAATACTTTGTCTATAAGCTACCCATCTGAGTAACCTGAAAGAAAAAGTAATCAAATAAACTAATAGTTAGGGCATGACATTATAAACAGGTACGTTGAGTTAATGGGGCGTCTGTGGACATAACGTGGAAACTGCAGTGTACGGTGTGGATGTTTAGGGGTGGTGCGGCAGCCTTGACTGGCGCTTTTTAGGTAGGCAGCAGTCAATCAGACCCTAGCTCCGTTCACTCCACTGAGACAAGGAACTCTCCCATGTGGAACAAGTACATAAGTCTCCTCCTGAAGCAGTGACCCCTGGTACATTAAAAGAAATCCCGATGGTGGTCACTTGACTAACAGGGACCCTCAGTGATCCACAGCCCATCAAAGGTCGAAAGTAAGAGTAGTGACCATTAACTCAGGGCTATCTGTGCAGATCCTAATCTGTGCTTATATTACACTCTTTGCCTTGGGGAAAATGGAAAATATATAAGACGGGGTATCTTACAGAGAAAAGAGAACTGCACAGTGCACAGTGTGGATGTACAATGCACAGAGTGGATGTTTAGGGGTGATGCGGCAGCCCTGCCTGGCGCTTTTAAGGTAGGCAGCAGTCAATCAGGCCCGAGCTCCGTTCACTCCACTGAGACAAGGAATTCTCCCATGTGAGACAAGTACACAAGTTTCCTCCTAAAGCAGTGACCCCTGGTACATTAAAAAAAATCCCAATGGTGGTCACTTGGCTAACAGGGACCCTCAGTGATCAACAGCCCATCACAGGTCGAAAGTAAAAGTAGTGACTGTTAACTCAGGGCTATCTGTGCAGATCCTAATCTGTGCTTACTGTATATTACCTTATTTGCCTTGAGTAAATCGAAAAATGTATAATGACGTGACACGACACTATGTACGGGTATGTTAAGTTTACGGGGTGTCTTGTAGACACGAGGGAACTGCACAGTGCACAGTGTGGATGTTTAGGGGTGGTGGGGCAGCCTCGCCTGGTGCTTTTAAGGTAGACAGCAGTCAGCCAGGCCCCAGCTCCGTTCACTCCACTGAGACAAGGAACTCTCCCATGTGGGAAAAGTACACAAGTTTCCTCCTGAAGCAGTGACCCCTGCTACATTAAAAAAAAAATCCCGATGGAGAAAGACGGGGAAGGAGGAGACTCACATGGAGTGGAAGAATGGAACTGGAGGAAAGGATGAGGTGGAGGGAAGAAAGTGAGGAAGGCATTGGGGATTGTGATGGAATGGAGGGAAGAGGAAGGAAATGAGAAGTGGATGGGAGGGAGGGGAAACTGGGAAAGAGGGGACTGAGGAATGGGAAAGGGGGATAGGAGAAAAGGGTGAGGTGGAAGAAAGAGAAAGAGGGAGGATGAAGGGATTGGGATGAGATGGAGTGAAGAATAGGACTGGATAATAGACATCAAGAGAGAAAGGCGGAACCTGGAAGGAAAGGAAAGAAAGAAGTGTGACAGCAGTGGAATGGGAGAAGGAGAGGGATCAGATAGAGTAAAAGGAAGAAAGTGATTGAGAGGGAGTGAGGGGAATGGAAGGAAAGGAGCAAGAAAGGAGCAAGTATTGAGGTGATGGGAAGGAGAGAAAGGAGAGAGGAGAGGGATGAGGATAGAGGGGACAGCGCAAGAGTGGAAGGATGGAAGAGATTAGCATGGAATGAAAGGATTGGAAGAAATACAGCAAGTAAGAAGGAAATGATGACGTGGAGGAAAGGACCGTAGGAAAGAAGGAAGGGACAGGGATAAGGAAGAAGGGGCCTGAGAAGGAGTGGATGTAAGATGACACTGAAGGAGAAGGAAGGAAAGGAATGGGGTGAAGGGAAAGAAGGAAGGAAACTCAATGTAAGAGAGAGAGGCCATCTCGCGTCCCAGTGATGATTTCAATGGACCAGACTGAATGGAGGAGGAGGAGGAAGGGATTAGAGAGGAGAGAGTGAGGGAAGAGAGTGAGGGAGGAGGAAGATATCAGAAGGAAAACTAAGGAATGAGGAACGGACTGGAAACGGGTAGAAAGAAGCATGGGAAAGGAAGGAGAGAGAGAGAGAGAGAGAGAGAGAGAGAGAGAGAGAGAGAGAGAGAGAGAGAATGGCGACTGAAGTGATGGAAGGGAAGAATGGTGGAAAGGAAGGGATAAAGGGAGAGAGAAAACAGTACTGTAGGGAAGGATGGGACTGGAATTATAAAGAAAAAGATGAGTAGAAGGAAAACGGGGAAATTATGGAGAACAGATACTGAAGGGAAAGAAATGGAAGAAAATATGGAAGATGGAATGGAAGGAAGGGAAAGGAGGGAACAGGGATTGGATGGAATGGGAGGGAGGCAAGAAGGAAGGAGAAGAGTGAAAAAGGAGGAGACTGAGACGGAAAGGAGGAAAGGAGGGAAGGTCCTAATGGAGACGAGAAGCCTTAGGATGCGATGGGAGGAATCAGCGGTGTCGATACAGGAAATCTTATTTATTCATTTAATTTTTATTGTATTATTATTATTATTATTATTATTATTATTACTATTATCATTAATGAGACAAATGAAAAAATAATAAAATGCTCTCTCTACTGCACGGGATAATGGACAACTGTTCTATTCCGCTGCTATTATGAAAAAAACAAAAAAAATCGCCAAGGGAGTGGCAGGAACAGAATAAAAACGTCAATACCTCAACAGTACTGAAGAAATAAGAACCTGCATGCCTGGAAAATGGAACAGAGTCTTCGGGAGTGTGGGTGAAATTTGTAGGACGGATATATGAGTTCTGAGGCTGTGAGAGGGATCCTGGTGAAATCTGCAGGAGGGGTGTGTGAATTCTGAGGGTTTGAGAATGACCGTGGTGGACTTTCTTGGAGGGGTTGGAGGGTTTTGAGGGTGGGAGAAGGACCCTCGTGAAGTATGTACGACGGTTTGGTAAGCTTTGAGGGTGGGAAAAGGATCTTGGTGATATTTGTAAGACGGGCGAGTTTTGAAGGAGGCAGAAGGAGTCTGGTGAAATTTGTAGGAGGTGTGAGTTTTGTGGGTGTGAGAAAGACCTGTATGTCGGTAGGGTCAGTGACTCCTTTACGTCCTCACCCCTGCTCTGCCCCACTAAACAAATGGCAAATCGTTGGACTCCACTGGGCCTGAAATAACTGTAATACTCGTGGAAACTTGCTCTGAATTTGCTTACGTGTACTTGAATACATACGCTGATGCATATAACAAATAAATGGATGGATGGATGGATCGAAGGATTGATGGATAGATAGATAATGACAGACTGATTAAGGAAAGGGAAAATGAAACTGAAGTGCTTAAGTTTTATCTTTTTCATACGACATCTTTACATGTCTGTACGTAAAACTTTTTTACAAAATACAAGTATGTTCAGACTTTTCTTTCTTTCATCAAATACCCTCCCCTCCCTGAGAAATCAGTTTCTTCGCTGCAATGTTGCATCTCTCTCTCTCTCTCTCTCTCTCTCTCTCTCTCTCTCTCTCTCTCTCTCTCTCTCTCTCTCTCGTGTATCGTTATTACCTGCATACCTCCCCCGTTACAAAAGGCAGCACAACCACTGCCAGTCCACCCGCTCTCACCCGTTTTCTTTCCAAACATTGTAGGTACAGATCACACGGTACTCTCAGTCTTTAATTTGGCTGCACAACTACGATTCCCTCACATTAACCTGGGCCAGATTTTCGTCCTTTGGTAGTTGCATTTCCCATACTTCAGTGACAAAAAAAGAAATACTACAGATCTACATTCGTTCCACGGCACTTCTTCACTACTAGGATCAAATTCTAGTGTTCATCTACAATGCAATTCAGCACTTAAGGAGAGACGACAATTTTTTGATAGGTTAATGTAACAACAGTTCAGCAGTCTCCAGAATATATTTCCGGTCTGTATTTCCCACTTCCTATGACCTCCTCAGTTAGTTACAGTGTGTCCATGTATGTCCATGTATCCCGATCTAAACAGATTTTGCTTTGGTTTTCTTTACGGCAAATTTGTTCAAGAAGGACAACTTTAACAAGCTCCCGTTCCCAGTCTTTGGTTTATTATTTCATTCACCAACGAACCCACCACATTCTCGTCAAAACTTCAATGACCATTATAAAGCAATAAGGAAAAATTTTAGCACCTCTTTTTTAAACATACAAGCTGGCATATCACTGTAAAACTCAGCATGTAAATAATTTTGCATGTAGGTAGTGGATGCCAAGAATATACCATTCGAGCCGAATGGTATATTCTTGTTAAGTGAAATGTGGCACGAACTTACCCAACTTAACTTTGTTAAGTGAAATGTGGCACGAACTTACCCAAGACTTTAAAAAATGATGGATTATTTTGTCAACTCTTGTCAAAGCAAAGCAAGGCAAAAACCAGTGGCGATGAAACTAAAGGCTACATTTCTGACTGCTGGGTGACTGACATCTTTCAACTAACCCATCGTAACTCTCCAAAATGTAAACAAGTGTCATGTAGGATAGCATGTTGTAACCTTCAGGGGGGACGACTTTACCTCATACGTGACGTTTATCTTTACTACACATTATAAAGACCTTACCATCATGACAGTGGCTCCCACCTCGCCACTGTCTCTACTCATGGCATGAAAAATGTTAACTAATTTGGGATTCTCCTCCGGTATCATTCCACATTTAACCCCATTCAATCCGATTAAGTATTTTCACTGTATTCTTTCTATCTACAGACAATTTACTCACATTAAGGGAGATATCTAGTTGTGAAGGTGTTATGGAAAGCTGTCTCTAAGCTTCACAGTTCGAAATGTCTCTCCTAAGCTTAATAAAACTATCTGTAGGTCGCATGAATAAAACGAAAAATGCGTCATCAGATTGACTGGCCAAACGAGGGACAGTTTAAGTGGTTTAAGTGGTGTGTGTGTGTGTGTGTGTGTGTGTGTGTGTGTGTGTGTGTGTGTGTGTGTGTGTGTGTGTGTGTGTGTGTGTGTGTGTGTGTGTGTGTGTGTGTGTGTGTGTGTGTGTGTGTGTGTGTAAATACCTCAGGATGATTAAAACCTAGTCCCTCAAGTCCTGTCTTCGTTATTTTTCTTCTGATGGGTCTCTTTAGCCCCAATGCCCTTCTACAATACATACACGCCTCGTGGTCTAGTGAGTTACGGCGCTCCAAGAAGATATGGTTCATAAGGGTTTATATCCGAGGGTTATTAGGGGTTTACTGCTAACGAAATGCCGCTCAAGAGAGGAGCAACTGGTCACTCTCACTTTAAATTCCAGGACTCATTAGCCTCGCCCCGGGTCCCCATGTACCTGAAGGGACAATGGTGAAATGAAAAACTCTAAGGGTCTCCTAAGTGATTCTGTACTTTGACACTAAATATTAATGACAAATATCTTGTGTTTTAAATATAATGAATAAGATGAATAACTTAGGAACTTTGCTTGAGAGAGAGAGAGAGAGAGAGAGAGAGAGAGAGAGAGAGAGAGAGAGAGAGAGAGAGAGAGAGAGAGAGAGAGTAAATATTTTCGTTTTAACCAGCACCAAGAGAGAGCTGAATATTCTGCCCAGTATTTAAAGAAAGTTATCCCAATGCCTTCAGACTCGTACAATGATGGTTCCTAATAATGCGTAATGAGGTTCATGGGGTCCCGCCGATGTCATAAAAGTTAATGGCAGCGTGATTACCCCTCGTCGCCCCGCTAATGACACGGTTATTACTGCTTATACTGCTTGGGATAGCGAAGGCGAGGTGTTGGGGAAAGAAGTATGCGACACACGTGGAAATAAAGCTTAGAATTATCATGGCATTTTTCTTTTGCCTCATCCTGGCGAGGGAAACTAGAGTATGATTATTTTCTTGGGGATAGCGCGTAATAGTAGTAGTAGTAGTAGTAGTAGTAGCAGTAGTAGTAGTAGTAGTAGTAGTTGCAGTAGTAGTAGTAGTAACAATAACAATAATAATATAATAATAATAATAATAATAATACAGTAATAATAATAATAATAAACAGAATAACCGTGGAGGAGGAGGAGGGGGAGGAGGAGGGATGAAAATACGATCAAGTAATATAAATGGCTTCCAAGATAGCCAACATTCGCAAGGTAATGCAAGATGGTCACCACACAGCTACAGAATGCGGACAAACTTCTGTGGAAATGACCATAATGATTACTGAACATAAAAAATAAAACAGGGTCTAAAAATCTGCTTGGTTATATGGTCTGAAGTTTAATCTCAAAAAATCCCTTCAAAATGCCTAAATCAAGGAGCAATTGTGCCAAGTTTGAATTAAATTGGTGAAGAAATATTAGGAATGGTGCCTTGTTGAAAAAGCGCTGGGAAGAAAGTAGCGAGAAGCGGAGGAAATAACAGTGCCTCTCCACACTCGCGGTCTGAATGCTGAGTCTATGAGCGGAACCTTTACTCTGTGCTGTGGCCTGCGACTGCCCCTTCTTAAAATCGAGTTACTTCATCCTTGCCTGACCTTCAGTACTTCCACTACGTGCAATTCAATTCGGATCAAGACTGTGTGAGTTGACTTTGCCTTGGATTCCCGACCTTTGACCTACTGTTCTCAAATTCGAATCACTTCATTCTTGGGTGACCCTAAATCCTTCCACCACGTTTGGTTAGACTACTGAAAAATGTTTAAGTTACAGGGCTGAGCCTTTGCCCTTGCCTTGCAACCTTGACCTTTGACTAATTATTCTCACAATCGAATTACTTTGACTCTATCCAGCCTGACGCTCAATCGTTCCGCCAAGTGTGGTATATGTCGGATGAAAATTTAACTAACCTTGTCCTTCGTCCTTTGACACTGTACCGGTATATAAAAAAAAGAAAAAGTCAACATCTTGGCTGAACCTTAAGCCTCCCACCATGTTTGGTCAAATCGAATAAAAAAAATTGCTGATTTATACTGTTCGCAGACTAAAACACACACACACACACACACACACACACACACACACACACACACGACGAGTGATTAAAAACAAACGTCGCACTACGGGGCGTAAAAAAAAAAAATAAAACTATAATAACGGACACATTCCCAAATATGATGTTTTTCACGCCAACGAAACGCCGCCTTTTTTAACACTAACGCTCCCATGACTTTCTCCTTAATATACCCGTGTTGCGTCAGTGGAAATCGAATACCTGAGTTGCCCTGATCATTAAATTTTATTACAAAATATATGTCGCTGGCAAGATATACTATGTTCCCTCTCACATTCTGAAGAGGTTAATCACATTCTTCAATAACCCTGTCAGTATATATGATATTATTTGTATTATTATTATTATTATTATTATTTACTACTACTACTACTACTACCACTACTACTACTACTACTACTTCTACTACTACTACTACACTACTATTATTATGATTGATGATGATGATGATGATGATGATGATGATGATGATGATGATGGTGGTGGTGGTGGTGGTGGTGGTGATTATTATTATTATTATTATTATTATTATTATTATTATTATTATTATTATCATTATCTGTAACCTCTAGACAATTTCATCATGCCTGAGAATGACATCTCGTACCGAAAATGTTAAGATTAAAATGTCCCCAGCCACCCCCAAAAAACAAAATAAATAAATAAAAGACAGTGTGCTTGCCGGAAAATCAGCGGAAGTGAGAAAAAGAGGGACTGGAGTGAAATAAAGTTTGGTTGGCGGTAATGGGATAGATAACACTAAGGGGTGAAATTGAAGGCTGGGGGAACGAAGGGGAATCGTAAATTGAGACGGATGCACGGAACGAAACCCAGGGTACGTATTCTCGTCAACTCCGCAGGCTTCCTAGCACCTGTTCCACAGCGATTTATTCTACCTGATACACTATGACATTCTTATACATTACCAAAGCTGACATACGTTGCACTGATGACAAAGGAGAGTAATAAAGCATCAAATTCGAAATAAACTTTAGCTTCGTTGCGTGGCTCAGTGTTATAATAAGACAGTAATACGGCCACGAATCCGCTCTATCGCACTTTTTCGTGATTAGCACCATATTCTAATGTTCACATCTTGCTACAGCTCAAAGATCAAGATGGAGGGCTGTCAATTTTACGCCACGTTAAAGTAAACAGAGTATAGCTAAGGAGAGGCATTGTAAACCCTTCTTACTGACTACATTATAACCCCCGGACTACCCCCTCCTGCCCCACTCTACATCCCCTCCCCCCACCCTCAAACTAAACCTCCTCCTTACTCTTCAGCCTCCTCTCCCCACTTTCTCCCTTAACTCCCCCCTCCCCTCCCCACTTTCTCCCTCAGCTCCTCCATTCCCTTCAACCTCTCCCCCATCTTTCTCCTCCACTCTTATCCTTCCCTCTCTCTTAACATCCCTCCCATCCCTCCACTATCTTCTCTCTCTCTCTCTCTCTCTCCAACTTCCAAATGCACAAGGCTGAAGGCATTTGGAAGTGTTCAAGGGTGACACGAGTATTGGCTAGCCCTTGTAGGTAGGAAAATGCTCCCCTATCCTAAACTCCCCCACCTCCCTCATCTCCCCTACGTCCAACCTCCCCTCCCCCACCCCCTTACCTCTCTACCCCTCACCTCTCCCCTTTAACTTCCCTTCCCCACCCTTAACCCCATCCCTCCCCTCCCCCTCAACCCCTTCTAACCTCCCCCTCCAACTCCAAGATGCACAAGTTTGAGGGTGTTCTGGAAACCTGCTCAAAGAAGAGTCAAATATTGGCTAGCCCTCTGGATTGGGAAATGACACCCCATCTATACCATCCCCTCTCACCTCAACCCCACCAACCTCCTCAACCCTCTTTAATATCCCTCCTATACAACCCACCGAGCCTCTTTCCTCAACCTCCCCCGTCAATCCTATCTTCACCCCATCTTTTCTCTCTCTCTCTCTCTCTCTCTCTCTCTCTTTATCAACCCAATATTCCCTCCCCCCTCCACATCAGCCTCCCTCTCCCCTCTACCCGTTACCTCCCCTTCAACCACCAACCTTCCCCTCAAGCACCAAGATACACACGTTTGAGGGTATTCTCGCCTGGTGCTCGAGGGTGTCTCGAGTGGAAGCTGGCCCTCAGGATTGGCAAAAAGCACTTGGACTAATTGGTTGGGCTCTGGGTTGTGGTGGGAGGAAAGGAGAAAGAAAAAGGAGAGGAGACAGGAGAGGAGACGAGGAGAAATCAATTGTTGTTGTTGCTGTTGTTGTTGTGGCTCCAGGCTAATCCGTTGGGCTACACGATGGACTGAAGGCTGCAGCTGCACTTCTCATACAGTACACCGTACTCCTTTCACCGAGTAAGGAAGGACCTGAGAAACGTTTATAATACCAGGCAAAGTAAAACATGCAATGAAAGGATGCGTGTACAGCAGATTATATTATCTATACAAGATGTATACAGAAACTTATATATATATATATATATATATATATATATATATATATATATATATATATATATATAATATACAGAGAGAGAGAGAGAGAGAGAGAGAGAGAGAGAAAGAGTAAAAATCATACTGCCAACACTCCCAAGGGAACGCAGGAGGGTCTCTACAAAAAAAATCTCGAGCAATCAAAGAAGTAACTGTTCCTTCCTCTTCTCGCAGAAGTTAGTAAACACTACGGGTTCGTGTAGCCACATTTTACTACATATGAATGCTTCTACGACTTGACCTTTGACCTTACAAAACATTTTAAAAGGTCTTAATTTTTAAAACTAAGAAAGGTTTCTAGGGTTATGTGCCAAAGGAACAACTGTGTCAAGATAGTAGTAATATGATGAAGAAAAGAAGGATGAACACCGAGAAGAAAAGTATTTGGAAGAATGAAAGCAAGACAGGGGAGTGAAACTGAGCAAATACGCCATTGTTTCCACCACACTGTGAAGACCAAAATAATGACGAAGAAATACGATCCTGAGAAAACAGAGGCAGAAAGGAAAGTAAAAATAAAGACGGAGGCCAAAGGAAGAACGGGGCCAGAAAGACAGAGAGAAAAATGAGGATAACGAAAGAGAACCACGGAAAGACAGAGAGAAAAACAAGAGAGAAGACAGTAACCAAAGACAGAGAAAAAGAAGAATAACAATGAATAACAAGACACGCAGGAAGAAAGAGGAAATTCAGAGTGCCAGGATATAGGAAAATGAAAGAAGACAAAAAACCTTATATGTGGAGACAGAAAATAGTGTGCTCCTGAACGTAGATATTTCCGTATCATATCTCTGAGGCAGTCCATTATAACTTCATTCCAGGACTTGGCTTTCTTCTTGGAGGGATAGTGATAGCCAAAATTCACTATCTCTCATGCCGAGTAAGTACGAATCAGAAGAGATGTCTACTATTGAGAGCAGTGTCGAAGTGTTATGCTGGCTATGTTTATGAGTGCCAGAGTTTTTATGTGCCTACAGTCGGTTTCCTTTCATCTGATGGAACTGGGGAACACCTAAAAATTTAATACTAAGTCGTGGGTTCATGACACTCGATGAGCTTTAGTCATGCGGTAAGAATGAGTCTCCTTGGTTATTAGTCATCACCCCTCCAATCTGACTAAATCTGGTCATGAACTGAGGTGAAAGGGGTTGGAGATCTCTGTCCCGTTCGGGTAACTGTCCTATAATGTCGTCAGTATGAACCAAAAAGACGCAGTTATATCCAGGCAATGAAAAGGACACGCTACCAGCTCTTTAAATGTCCGTCTTTGTGGGAATCGCACCCCAGACTCGGCAATTAACGAGACAAAAAATTCAGAGCCTAATATACCATAACATACCCATGCAAAAGGTAAATTAATCCGACCCAGTACAGGATCTAATATTAACTTCCCCAGCGTCCTAACTGCTGCTACAGCCACAATACAATCTAATCTAAACGTTACGGCCTGACTTAACATCTCCAAATATAACTTAATAAAAGAAACTTAACCTGCTCTGACCCAGAAGGTGATCTAATAAACTACGAAGTAATATATAACCCTAATACCAAAACCGAGAACCTTATTCAGCCTTGCATTAAATCCTAACCCAACCTAACTTAATCTACCCTAACCTAACTAAATCCACCCCGACTATGGATTTAATCTTATACAAATTAACGAATTACCCAAGCTACCAAATCCAAATGCCTAATCTAACCTAACACCAAGATCTAACCTATCCTCAACTAACTCTGACTAAACCAAAACCTACTTAAACCTAACACTTAAGCTCCAACTTAACCTTACTTAATTACCAAAATAAAACAACTGCTGTAATCTAGTATAATGACCCGACCTGACCTCACATAACCTAATATAAAAAACTAAAGCTGACTCTAACATAAAGATATACCCTTGCCTCACCTGATCTAACCTAACTTCAAGATTTAACCTGAACTAACCTAACACTACGACCTAACCTACCCACTCTAACTACCATACCAAAGCCATGAAACTAATCTACACTAACATTATGACCTACCCTAACTCATCATCAACATCCAACCTAATCTAGCTCAGTACAAACCTATCATCATCATCATCATCATTATCTAACTTAACCTAAACTAACCCAATACCTGCTCTAATACTCAGACAGCTGTGACCGTAACTCAGCACGGGGTGAAAATGTCCGCGCCGCTTATCTCAAACTTGGTCCAATACTTCCCAGCCGATCCACCCGACCCTCCCCTCTCAGATTCTCACATACTATGCGGACGTAGCTGTACCACACACGAGCCACTATACTCCGGTCACTTCAACTATACTTAGCATCACACTATCCTCAATGCCGTTATATAACAAGATTAACACAAGAATACGATGTTGGTCACAAAGAAGTGTTATGGGATGTGGAGCTGTAGTTTTTGTCTTTTTTCTACCAATAAGCCGTGTGAAATAGGCTCCAACAAGGTGAAAATCTCCACTAGGTTACAAGTGAATTATACACTCTTCTGCCAATGAAAACACTGTTCGGTAAGCCTCATATATATATATATATATATATATATATATATATATATATATATATATATATATATATATATATATATTCGGTGAGAGAAATCATGGCAGGTGATGAGATGATATAACTGAATGATAGAGTCAACTAATACAAATGTCTGTGACAACACGTGAAAATAAAAGTGTATGGCTGCAATTTAACATAAGGTGATGGTCTGTGGTTGTGATTAGCCTAAGCATGGAAATAAACGTTCTGCAGCTGAATATTTGTGGGGGTACCTTGGAGCGAAAGAACGGGTGTGGATGCAACTGAACGTAAAAGAAAGTATGTGTCTGCGACTAAAAATGTAATAGCATTTGTGGTTGTGAATGAACTTAA
>NC_136991.1:46424342-46449342 GCF_032717465.1 Coenobita brevimanus
ACGCAGAAAAACAGCCACGGGAACGTACAGAGATATATATGCACATACACACACACACACACACACTGGATCCTGCACATATACTGGATAGTGATAAACATGGATGCAAATACGATAAACGCACACAGGTACACATGTCAGTTCTCACCCACCACACGCACATACACAACCTCTCTCTCTCTCTCTCTGCCACAGCCCTACACTCACACTGATATACACCGGCCAACAACATGGTCGCAATGTTTGTCTGCATTTCTGTGGTACCCTTTTTTTTCCTGGGGGGGGGGTGGATGAGGGGTAGTAAGGCCGGGGGAGAGGAGGGAGGGAGGGGGGAGAGGGAGAGGGGAAGGGGAGAGGGGGAGGGGGGAAGGGGTGAGAGGGAGACAGGAGTGAAAGGGGAGATGAAGGTGGAGGGAAGTTGGCAGGGGAAAGGTGGACGGGAGGTGGGAGAGAGGTTGGGGGAGAATGGGAATGGGAGAGAAGAGAAGGGGGGGTTTTAGCACCTTCCTCATATGCTCTCACTCATCCCTCCCTCCTCTCTCTCTCTCTCTCTCTCTCTCATACATATATATATATATATATATATATATATATATATATATATATATATATATATATATATAATTGGTGGTAGGTGGGGGCGTTCACCATCCACTCACTCGATGTAGTGCTGCTTTGGGTTTCTGCCCTTTCCTTTCTTCCTCCCTTCCTCTTCTTTCTTTCCTTCATTCTTTTCTCTTCCTTTTGCCTACGGTTGATTTACACTCCCTCTTCTGTCTTTCTTTCTTTAATTCTTTTCTCTTCCATCTGCCTATGGGTGACTCTACACTAAGTGACAAGCCAAATGGTTTCCTGTACACCAGGAAACCATTTACTACGCTGGGTGGTAGCCATATAAGCAAATTATGGCACCTGGTGGTTTAGTGCGTAATTAAGCTGCTCCAATCGGATTGAGCCTGTGTAGGTTTATATCTAAGGAGTGGTTGAGGTTTATTGCTCACATAATGCCACTCAGGGATGAGTGAGGCTGATCACTCTCATTTTAAATGTCAGGACCAACTTGCCTAGCCACGGGCTCCTACGCTTCTCATGGGGCAACGTAGGATTGGATGATGGATGGATGGATAGATTTATATGAAACGTCCCGAAATTGTTCCACTTTAGATACTGACTAGATACATAAAATCTATCCTAGACAACTTACCAACCAACAAAGCTCCAGGTCTAGATGGAATTCCTCCGCTCGTTTTGAAGAAGTGTTTCCCTGTACCTGCTCCTGTTCTGGCTAAATTATTCAGACCGTGCCTACATACTTTTTCAAATTCCAAATTCTTGGAAAGAAGCCAATATTCACCCAATTCCGAAGAATGGGAGTTCCTTTGACCCCTCTGATTACACACCACTGGCTATCTTTACTTGGTAACGTGTCTGACATTGTATTTAACAAGCCACAACTTAATTAGTGACAGACAGTAGAAAGTGCCAGTGTTCATACACTCAATCTCTTTACTCATACCACCCATCAGTCAACTGACCAACATTGAGAAACCCATGCAGTAGCCATTGATGTTTCTATAGACTTTGACAGAGTTTGGCACCGTTTCCTGCTATCCAAACTCCCTTGCTATGGCCTATCACCTTTTGATCCACTGATTTCCTCATATCCCAGCGACAGAGAGACAGAAGTAAAAGTAGATGATGTATATTCCAATTTCCACTTGATTAATGCCGGCGTGCCACAACGATCAGTCCTGGCTCCAACCCTAGCCCTAAATCATAATAATGATCTCTGTTCTATCACCCATAATCCCATTCACTAATATGCAAATGACTCAACGCTTCAAAGTTCCTTCACACTTAAACACCCAAACTTTAATATCTTCAACTCGGAACTCAGTGCGCAATCTCCATTAATCAAGGCTTATCTACGATAAATGAATGGGGATAAAATAACACTGTCTCAATGCTAGGAAAACCAAATACATACAATTTACCAATAGACAGATACTGCTTCATTCCTATATTATCTTCAATGCAACCAATATTCCCATCTCAAAAAGTATTGATATTCTCGGTGTTTCACTTAACGATAAACCCCCCGTTAGACGTCTCATATTACATCACTTGCTAAAACCGCATCAAAGAAACTTGGATTATTGTTTAGAATCTGTAACTTCTTCACTGACGAGCAGTTAGCTATAATTTACAAGAGTCATGTGCACTCTCAGCTGCAATATTGTTCACCCTTGTGGAGTGGATGTGGAGAGATTGCACTAAAACAACTAAACAACATTCAGAACCAAGCTGTTAAGAATGATAAAATAATCCTGCAGTTAAAAATGAACTACCTCTCCTACAAGTAAGAAGGAATGCTGCCTCCCTTGCATTATTTTACAAATACTTTTATGGCAAATGCTCAGACGGAGTTGCATTCCTTGTGCCACCTCACCATGCCATCCAAAGTGCTACACGGGCATCTGGTAGCGCTCATGACTGGACTGTCACACTGCCATACTACAAAACATTCTTTCATTCCCCTAATTGCATCTCTTTGGAACTTGCTTCCCCGGAACAGTTTCCTTTTACACTTCCACGTACAGCAGTTCAAGTCCAACTGCCAGAGATTTATTATGAATGGAGGTCACCTGTTGTCTGGTGTACGGATTATTTTTATTTATTTATTATTTTTCCTCCCCGTGCTCATTTTCTTTTGAAAAAAAAAAAAAGACAATAAGAGACAGATATAGACAGAAAGATAGTCCGGTATACATAGATACAGCCTGTAGATATAGATAGATACACGTAATATCTTAACATACCATAGTGATGCTGCATTAATAATCGTAATTCACTTCATAAACTTTCACTCTATAATTCCTCCAAATGAACCCTAACTTCATGAACTTCCACTCTTTAATCCCTCCAAATGAACCCTAACTTCATGAACTTCCACTCTTTAATCCCTCCAAATGAACCCTAACTTCATGAACGTCCACTCTCTGATCCCTCCAAATGAACCCTCACTTCATGAACTTCCATTCTCTGATCCCTTCATATGAACCCACACTTCATGAACTTCCACTCTCTAATCCCTCCAAATGAACCCTATAGAAGCATGACCTGCCCTCCACGTAATAAAACTCATCACACCTGTACCGGATCAATAAATGCTGGTTGGATTACTGGGATAAATCAAACCATCTGATCAGGCAAAATCAGATAAATATCGCCTCAACCAGAGAGAGAGAGAGAGAGACGACAGACAGACAGGAGGAGGAGATTTTATATAAGAATAACATTAAACTTCTGAACAAGGATAAATGCAAAGAGAACAATAATTATGACGCCTACAAATTTCCTCACTCCCGCAGACTGTACAGTATAATGTTACAAAATTTCAAGCATATAAACTATTACTGTTTTATGCTATTGGAGTAATGCTAAAAATTCTAGTATTGTGTTTAGTAAGTCACTGTTACAAACATGTTTTTCTTTTATTATTATTATTATTATTATTAATATTATTATTATGGTTACTATAACTATTATTATTATTATTATTATTATTTTGGTTTCTACTGCTACTACTACTACTATTATTATTATTATTATTATTATTATTATTATTATTATTATTATGGTTACTACTGCTACTACTACTACAATTATTATTATTATCATTATTAACTAGACCGCTGTGTATGCAATCTGTAACTGCAGTATTCTTTTCATCATGTTATTTACAATCACTGTGTTGAACTATATTCCTTGACTTAAGTACCGGTACCGTAGTAAACTGTACTGTAATTATATGAGTTTCAACAAATTCAGGAGTGCCAATGATATTTTTCACCATCACGTGCAGTACTGGCAAATTTAGAGTGCGCAACTATATGCTTCTTAAACACTATGGCCTCGTGTATTCATTCTATTCTTTCTACTATCACACAATTAAAATTCTCTCTCTCTCTCTCTCTCTCTCTCTCCCAGCAGTAGTAACGCTCAACACCTCGATAAAACAGCCTAGAGTTAGCAAGAACGAATAATGCTTCACCGTAGTTACGTGATGAATGTTAATAAGCCAAAGTTTTCCATGATATTTCTCTATAATTTGAGTACGCGGTGTGTTTATGATATTTACCAAAGCCCTATATTTACCAGATCACACTGCATTCCCAATAACACCGCTGATTGTTATTGGGAGAATTACTTCATTTAATTATAGCAGAATCAATGCGGGATATGGTGGTAAAATTAATATGGTTTGTCCTATGGTTTTGTGGTGAGGTTTGTCTGTTCGTATTTGGGTCCCTGTTGCATCTCTGTCGGTCTGCTTCTGTTTTCCTGTCTATATCTGTTGTCTGTCTGTCTGTCGTGTCCGCCTGCGTTGTATCTATCTATCCCTGTTGTCTGTCTGTCTGTGTCTGTCCGTTTTTTTTTTCTAGCTTGTATTCCTGTTTGCCGTTTGTCTATTATCTGTGTCCTATCTGTCTATGTTGTATATCTATCTCTTTTTCTATCTATCGTCTGTCTGTCCCAGTTTATTTTTCTCTCTCTTATTTGTAGGCCTGTCGATTTATTCTGTGTTATCTGCTTCTCTGTCTAATCTGTGCTTGTCTGCGTGGTCTGCCTCCTGTCACTTTGTCAACGTTTGTCTGTCCCCATTGCTTTTCTGTCTTTTATCTGTCTGTACTCGCTCCATATGCACGTACACCCGGGGAAAGTTCCGCCTTATACACATGCCTGCCAGTTCGGACTTTTATGCGTGAGACAACCACTAGTGAAGTGGTGGCCAGACACTCAAACGTCTGGTACACCGTGTGGGAGGGGATAGGTTAAGGGAGGAGGAAGGCTGGGGGAGCTGATAGTTCCTACCCCTCCCTCTTCCATCCTCATCCTTCTCACACCGTTACCGGATAGATGAATGTTGGCTACTGCTTCGCTAACACTTGTCTCACATTTACTATTGCGAAGTGGTGAGCGAGTGTATAAAGCGGAACTTCCCCTGGCTGTACGTGTGTGTGAATGCCCAAACACCATATTCGCTCACCGAACGAGAGTAACAGACAGTAATGTGTTGTAAAGAAAAAAAAAAACGCAAATAACCAGGAATAAAAACTCATGTCATTGGTTGCCAGCCTTGATAACCTACGCTAACCTAACCTAACCAATCTTAACCTAACCTAACCTAACTTAATCTAATCTAATCTAACCTAACCTAAACTAACCTAATCTAACCTAAACTAAACTAACCTAACCTAAACTAAACTAACCTAACCTAAACTAACCTAATCTAACCTAAACTAACCTAATCTAACCTAAACTAACCTAACCTGACCTACTCTAACCTAACCTAACGTAACTAATCTAACCTAAACTAACTTAACCTAACGTAACCTAACCAACCCACCTAACCCCTAAACTTAACTAAACTATCCAATTTTGGGAAATGACAAAATGTATCGGCAGTCATTTCACGGAATGGCATTTCACAACCTGTCTGTGTTACACACAGGTTGTGAAATGCTATTTCACTCTGCCTCCGATATCAGCCTCTCCTGTCTGTTGCTTCCATCTGTTCTCTACCGTCTCTGTGTGTGGCGAAACTGTCTAAAGTTACAATCTTTGCCTTGTGTGTGACTGCCTGTCGTTTCCATCTGGCTCTGTCTTTGTTTCTTTAACTCTCTGTATGCATGCAGTTATGTATGTATGAATGTATGCATGTATGTATGTATGTATGTATGTATATCGTTTCCATGCTATTCTTTCATCTTTACATAATCATATTCTTTTTCATGTCTATGTCGTCCACCTGGCTGTTGTTCTCACCTGTGTGTCATATACTTGTCTACCATCCACACCTCTTATGTTATCTGCCTCTCATGTTGCTGTTTCTGATGTCTGTCTAATAGTCGGTTTGTCTGCTGTTTCTCTCAGCCTACTGCTTCGTTTCTCTCTGCCTATTGTTTCGCCGCTCTCTGCCTATTGTTTCGTTTCTTTCTGTCTACTGCTTCGTTTCTCTCTCCCTACTGCTTCGTTTCTCTCTGCCTGCTGCTTCGTTTCTCTCTGACTATTGCTTCATTATCATTTTGGTTTCACTCCTACAGCTACCATACACTCCACAACTAAGCTAGAGTGAATGATGACGCAAAAAATACGAAAAACAACACGGCTTCTGATAACAGTGAATTTATATTGTTCAGTCCAGACGATTTAATTCAGCTTAGAAGGGGAAGGGAAGAATTAGATATGGGTTTCACTGAGCCCTTTACTACAGAAGGTCTCCCCCAGCGATGAATAAAATCGCCTGGAGCAAGGAAGAATAAAATAATACGAAACCAGACTGAAGGGTTTAAGGTGCTTGATACGTATGGACGCTGATATTTTGCTTTTTTGCATACCCGAGTCTGTCGTCTGTCTTCTTGCCTGCCTGTCTGAATGTGCGAATCTGTTTGTCTGTCTTTGTGGCTGCCTGTCTGAGTGTGTTTGTCTGTCTGTGTGAGTGTGTCTGTCTGTGTCTGTCTGCCTGCCTGCTTGCCTGCCAGCTTGTTCGTCTGTCTGTTGTGTATTTGGGAGATTTGAAGGATGGAAAGATGGTGAAGCGGATTCCAGTGAAGTAAGGGGAATGGGAAGATGATGGAAGGGCGAAAGAACAGGAGTGACAGGAGCATGAGACAGTAATGGGACAATGGGAGGGGACGGGAGGAAGGTAGGGAAAATGGACTAGTGAGGCCGCTAAACATCCACTCACTTGATGAAATGCTGCCTTTCGGTGACTCTACACTGAGTAACAATAATGGCTTCCTGTAACCCAAGAAAACATTTCACTACACCGGGAGCTAACCATACTGTATAACCCACTGACGCCTGGTGGTCTACGGGGTCAGGCGCTGTAACCGAGTGGGATCAGTGAGTATTAACATCATAGGGGTGAGTGGGTCTACTACTTACATAATGCGACTCAGGGACGGGCGAGTCTGGTCACCCTCTTCTTAAATATCGTGAGTGAATAACCTAGCTCTTGTACCCCTATGTTTCTCACCGTGATAAAAAATAAAGGACTGTGCGGTATGAGAGAGAGAGAGAGAGAGAGAGAGAGAGAGAGAGAGAGAGAGAGAGAGAGAGAGAGAGAGAGAGAATGGAAAACAGCTACACAGTTTAGTTAATGAGCGAGGAAAATGGTAGAGGGAAATAAAAGAAAAAAATAAGTGACTGAAATAGAACGAGAAAGTATAGACAAATGAAAGAAAAAGAAAAAGAGAAATAGACTGAGAATTGTCTGAGAACCAGCGAATCGGAGAGAAATGAGCAAAAATGAGAAGAAAAATACTGAGAGAGAGAGAGAGAGAGAGAGAGAGAGAGAGAGAGAGAGAGAGAGAGAGAGAGAGTTGCGGGGGAGGGGGGAGGCTTAATGTGGCGTGGTACTGCCCAAGCTTTACAATATGTGACTGTATTGCGGTGTGTGTGTGTGTGTGTGTGTGTGTGTGTGTGTGTGTGTGTGTGTGTGTGTGTGTGTGTGTGTGTGTGTGTGTGTGTGTGTGTGTGTGTGTGTGTGTGTGTCAGTCCTGCCTCGATTTTCTGCTCATGTTTATTTGTATTTTTTGAGTATTTGCGTTTATTTGCGTATGTTTTTGCGTATCTGGGTTTTGGTGCGGGTAATGGCTCGTGTGATTTTCGTTTTGTTGTCTTTTCTTTTCGTGTTATTATTGTTGATATTTTTTCAGCTTTGTATACAGTTTCATTTCGATTACTCCCCTACCTTCTCTCTCTCTCTCTCTCTCTCTCTCTCTCTCTCTCTCTCTCTCTCTCTCTCTCTCTCCCCACACACACACACACACACACACACACACACACACACACACACACACACTCGCTGGTGCAGTGGTAACGTTCTCGCTTGCCAACTGGTGGACGGGAGTTCGCGGCTCGCTCAGGTTGCGAAAAGTTTCACTGACGAAGTGGGTGGTTACTGTCCCCCTTGAGCAAGGGGACGGGTGTGTGCGTGTGTGAAGGTCACAGCCTTGCCCTTAGATCGGACAATATGAGCTCTCAGCTCCCTTCCGGGAGGGTAAAAGCTGACGATCACGACCATCAAAGTGATCCTGACCGACCCGGTGAATTACACACACACACCGCCCACACACACATTCTATCCGTGTGTGTGTGTGTGTGTGTGTGTGTGTGTGTGTGTGTGTGTGTGTGTGTGTGTGTGTGTGTGGCGCGAATGCACACACACATACTTTCACTCACCTCACACACAAACACGTATCCACCCACTCGTCCACCCACCCACTCTCTCTCTCTCTCTCTCTCTCTCTCTCTCTCTCGATACATTACAAACTCCATACGACCACGCTTAAACGCAATGACCCCGAACGAAACATTAAAACTTTGGCCAAAATTCTTGAACGCAATCCAAAGAGACATAAGCGATCATTTACGACACTGTAAGAGTGAACAATAAACTGAGGGGAAATGAGGGGTATTGAAGGGATTGAGGAATACTGGGAGGGCTTGAGGGATATTGAGGGGGGGCTGAGGGATATTGAGATGTACTGAAGGCATAGAGAAGTACTGAAAGCTAATGAGGAGTACTGGAGGGCTTGACGGGTACTGAGAATGATGGAGGGATATTGGAGGGGAACTAAGGAGTATCAACGGGAACTGAGGAGTATTAAACGGAATTGAGAAGTATATAAGGGGAACTTAGGTGTACGGATGGGGTCCTATGGGAAATTCTTCAGTACCGAGGAAATGAGGAGTATTGGAGGGGTATTGGGGAGTATCAGAGGGGAAATGAGGATTATTGTAGGGAAACTGAGGAGTACTGAGGGGAAATGAGGAATTTTAGAGGGGAACTGAGAAGTAATGAAGGGGTACTGAGGGGAATTCTTCAGTACTAGGGGAAATGAGTATAGGTGGGATACCGAGGAATATTTGAGGGGGTCTAAAGATTACTGGAGGGGAAATGAGGAGTATTGGAGGAGAACTGCGGAGTACCAGAGGGAAATGAGGAGTACTGGACGTGGAATGAGGATACTGGAGGGGAACCGAGGAGTACTGAGGGGAACTGAGGATCACTGAGGGCGATGAGGAGTACTGAGAGGAACTGAGGAGTATCTGAGGGGAAATGATGAGCAGTGAAGATCAACAGTGAGTACAGAGAGGAAATGAAGAAGTACAGCTACTGTGAAGTACTGAAGGACGATGAATTGATCTGAGGACAAGTGAGAAGTACTGAGGGATACTGAGGAGCAATGCGGGGGAACTGAGGAGTGCTAAAGGGAAATGAGAAATACCAAGGGGAAATCTGTAGTACTAGAGGGGATCTGAAAGGAAATGAGGGGTACTGGAGGGGTATTGATAACTGAAGAAACTGAAGAATATCTAAAGGTAACTGAGAGGTACTGAGTGCTGATGGAAAACTGATAACTGAGGAGTACTGACAGGGAACTGAATACTGATGAGATATTGAGGAGTAATGAAAGGAAATGAGTAATACTAAAAAGAAAAATGATGGAAAAGTGAGAGGTGCTGAGGGGGGCTGGGAGGTATTTGGAGGAAACTGATGGGTATTCGAAGGGTATTGATATAAACTGGGTGATTCTGAACGATCTCGTATGAATAACGGTGTCTGCTTTAACCCCATCAACACAAGCACATGGTGTTAGCCTCTCTCTCTCTCTCTCCCTCTCTCTCTCTCTCCTTACTGTCTTGAGACGATTGAATTCCTTTATTAGAGGGGTAGCTAAGGCTGTTCAAAATCGTTTAGACAACAGGATATAACAAAGACAGGATATAATGGTGGTTTTACTATGTAACTAGAAAGCATTCAAAGGGCGCAAACCTCCGCCAACGCCAATAAAATTTATGGCTACTCCTATAAATCCTCTTTCCTACATGAAGAACATTTTTACGGTCGCACATAATTCATTTACTTCACTGGTCTTACGTCCGAAGCCTTCAAACTGAGGACAAGGGTTAGCCTTCCCGCACCCCGCCGGAAGTGGAAGCTCACACTTCAACTTGAGCGGCAATCTTGAAAGCGTGAAAGCGCACCCTTTCGTGTGGGTAAGTGAGGCAAACAGTTGGTAGCCCTAATTATTTTAAAAATTTAAATTCTTATTTTAAAAAAAACGTGTATGACAGTTTATAAAATTCACATGCAGTATAATCTCTTATTGTTACCAGTTCTTACCTCTTTTATCAATAAAGACTAGCACTTGTTCTTGAATTCTCTGTTTAAGTGTATGCATACAGTAAATTATCCACCGACGGTGCACACCTACGTCCGCATGTTGCCTACATTTACTTCTCACCTTTGTTTTCGTCTCGTTGTAAATTAACCATCTCCGAAGAAGTGGCGAAGTCCTTTAGAACGATAAATATACTAAACGCTGATTTTTCTTTACACGATGATTTTTTCATTAAACTGAAATTCTCATCACACACACCATAAGGTCCTGCAAATTCTACACAGTTTTCTTTGCATAAGGCTACTATATTGTACCAAAGGGGCATGTGATGGGGTTCTATGAGACTCCTCGCGGTAATCATCTTCCGTTCGCAGGCGAACGCTCTCCCTTTCATGCGTTAAGATTACCAAAAGATACAGACAGAGCAAGGTGAACGCCTGCCCACAGTTTAAGACTACGGCCCTTCGTCTGCTCTGTAACACAGTCTGAGAAAACACATACCTCGGCCAACGCCAATAAATTTTAAGCTTTATTCCTGCATCCGGGTCCGGATCCGGATCTACCTCAAATTCCAATAAACTTTTCCTTGACCCACAGCCCACCCATCCACAAGATTCCATGGAAATCTAACAACATTTTGACATAACCTGTACATAGACAAACAGACACGGGTAAGTATATAAAAGCCTCCACATACTTCGTTGGAATAGGTAACGAGATAGCGCACTCAAGGAATGCATCAACAGCGTCCACCCATTACTGTGAAGGCCACACATCCGACTTTGCCATGTGGTCTTAACTTGGACACACTGGTCTCATTCACCACGTTTACGTCAATCAAATCAAAACTACCTGAGTTGGTCTAGCCCTGTGACCTTGAGTCTGACCTTCCCTTGTGACCATGACCTTTGGCTCATTATTATCAAAAGAAAATATCTTTTTCATTGCCTTACTCTGAACCCTTCCACAAATTAGTCTAAGTCGGCTAACAGCTGTTTGAATTGGTCTTTTCTGTGTGACCTTGATCTGTATCCCCTTCAATCAGATTTTTTTTTTCTTTGCTTATTCTTACTACCAGCAGAAAATTTTGTAAATTTTGGGCAAACCATTTGTAATGACGGTGTTGGAAATGGCCACAATTAACTCCTTCACAACCAAAAATCTGTCCCTGGGATGAAAAATAATAATTCGAAGGATCCAAGAACAAAACACAAAATACGTACTGAAGGGGAAAAACGTCTGTCGCTCTTAGAAACAAGAGGTTAGCCACTTGCCTGATCCTCAACCCCTCCACCAAGCTTGGATTACATCAGATCAAAACTTATTATGTTCACACACAGACACACGAGGCGAACTCTGGGCTGGCCCTGTGACCTTGACTTCTTAAAATCACACATCGGGTACACCAAAATTCGGGAAAATCGTAAGTCGGGTAAATCGTAAGTCGGGTAAATCGTTGGTCGGTAAATCATAAGTCGGTAAATCGTAAGTCGGTAAATCATAAGTCGGCAAATCGTAAGTCGGTAAATCGGAAAATCGTAAGTTGGGAAATCGTAAGTTGGGAAAACCATAAGTTGGGTAAACCTTAAGTAAAGTTACTCCTCACAAGATGCATGGTCGGGCAACAGATGAGAGAGAGAGAGAGAGAGAGAGAGAGAGAGAATCAGGTAAACAACAATCTGAACACCTTTTCTCTCATTACCTGTCGACATTTTTACCTGCGGCAATCTACCCCTAATTACTGACACCCTACCTTGACCTCTAACCTCTAGCTTTACGCCAAATGTGAGAAAGTGAGAAAATAAGCGAGCAAGGTGTGGAAAGTGAGCGAGGAAGTAAGAAAATAAGCAGGGTGAGGAAAGTGAGCGAGGAAATGAGATTCAAAGAAGCAAGATAAAGAGAAGGAGTGAGAAAAGTGTGAAAGTGAAGGAGTAAAGGCAAAGAAGTACAGAAATTCTTGATAAATGCGGGGACTTGTGGAATTTCGCTAGAGTGAAGTACAATGCCTGTGAAAATCCTATAGTGATGCACCCTACCTGTCAAAATCCTACAGTGATGCACCCTGCCTGTCAAAATCCTACAGTGAAGCACCCTGTCCGTGAAAGTCCTAAAGTGAAGCACTCTGCTTGTGCAAATCCTAGTGAAGCATCCTACCTGTGAAATTCCTAGTGAAGTACCTTGCCTCTGAAAATCCTACAGTGAAGTACCTTGCCTGTGAAAATCCTACAGCGAAGTACTGTACCCTGCCTTTGAAAACTGTATAGTGAAGCACCCTGCCTGTGAAAACCCTACAGTAAAGCACCCTGCCTGTGAAAATTCTACAGTGAAGTACCTTGCCATTGAAGATCCTACAGTGAAGTACCTTGCCCGTGAAAATTCTACAGTATAGTACCTTGCCTATGAAAATCCTGTACTGAAGTACTTGTGAAAATCCTACAGTGAAGTACCTTACCTCTGAGTGTTCTACAGCGAAGTACGGTACTTTGCCTGCGAAAATCCTAGTGAAGCACCTAGCCTGAGAAAATCCTACAGTGAAGCAGCATATATAAGTAAGCTGAAGTGAAGAATCTCGCGTGTGAAAATCCTTAAGGTGTGACAGACTTACCTGGCCACACCTGGAGATGTTTCCGCATCTAAAAGGTGAGTAACGAGACAATGAACAAGTAAAATGAGAAAGTAAGCGAGCAAAGTGGGGAAGTCAGCAAGTAAAGTCAAAAAGTGAGCGAGCAAAATGAGAAAGCGAGCGAGACTGGTGAGAAAGTGTGCAAGACAGGTGAAAAACTGGGCGAGAACGGTGAGGAAGTGTGCAAGACAGGTGAGAAAGCGGGCGGGACTGGTGAGAAAATGAGCAAGGTGTGATGGTGCAAAGTAAATTTAGGAGGCACGCAAACAGCCCCGGGGGGAAAAAAATGGGGATATGGAAAGAAAACCAGCGGTCTTATTTTTAAAAAGATGTTAACCCATTTTTGCGATAAGCATTTCTATATGAATGAATAATTATCGCAGATCATTCTTGTTTCGTATTTCGTCGCTATAAAATTCACTGTTTTGATCACGAAGTATTTGGTAGATGTATCAATAAGGACATATGTATTTTACTGCAATTCTTAAGTACAGTTTAAGTAAGGTAGAGTTTATAAATGCGGCGCCCCAAATCATGCTATAGACCGTATATTCTAACTTTTTATGCCCAGTTGATGGTCAAACGTAGACTGCAGGGTCCATTAAACTGGTAACCAAGGAGATCGCATTCTGTTTTCATAATTGTCCCATCGAAATTTACTTTTTTATGACAAAGTAAGCTGTTGAAGTGGTTCAGTTCCGTCAAGTGAAATCAGACCACCTACAGCTCTTCAACTCCTAAATTTCTACCAGACCCCCCTGCAGTCTCACCACTCTCCGTTCTCTTTGCATCGTGAGTTAATCCAGAGGCCTATCACTCCACCTTGGGACTACAGGAGCCTATTTCAGAGACAGTAGTGGTTTGTCTTCCTGTTCGTCCACGTCACATCACTAAGCTAATCTCCACTCATCCACCGGTCCATTTGCCAAGCCTTCGCTCATCCACCAGTCCAATAACTGATAAGTCCACTCGTTCACCAGTCCACTCATGCACCAGTGCTGCCTTCACTCGTTCACCAGTCCACTCATCCACCAGTCCAACCTTCACTCGATCACCTGTCTACTAATCCAACCCATCCACCAGTCCACCTTTCACTCGTCCATCAATACACTAATCCACCAGTACACTTCGGAATCCAGTCCACTAGGCCATTCTTCCACCAGTCCATCAGTTCACTTTCCACCAGTCCAGAGTCCAGCAGCTGGGACGAGGACCGGAACACAAAGAGAACAAAGTGGTGCTGCACGCGGACACAGTTACCCCTTGAATATTCCACTTTCCACACTGGGCATAAATAGGGCATTGTAGCACGGGTGGTTAGTATGCAAGCGAGTTACTCTACTATACACTTGGGGTTGCTCAGGGGGTATGTAAAATTCTTGGATAGGAATTCTCTCCTTGTCCTGTCTCACTTGGGGGTCTGAATCCACCCCACTCACCAGGTTTCCAGTCCTTCAAACAGTTCAATACCCAAAATAATCCTCCGTCTAATCCACACCGCCTGAGATCACCGGTAGTGGAATCTACACCTTGATCCAGCAATGAAATTCTCAACGCGAGCTCGCTGCCCTGAACAGTCATCTCCAAGGCGGCAGGCATGGGAAAAGGTTCTACTCACACACACACACACACACACACACACACACACACACACACACACACACACACACACATCCTCACCACCCACAGCGCCTGTTATCATTTCTTCCTCATAAAACCTGTTAATATTATAGCGCATCACACTCAGTTTGCTAAGGGTATTATTGTCCTGTTAAGTTCTAATTACCACGACATAATTTAAGGTCGTCTCGGTTACACCTCAATACAGGGTGGTCCGTAAACAGCGCTGCACTAGAAACTCATTCGGCGGTATCTTTTGTGTGGCGGGAAAGGCTCAGTATGCTGGTGTGGGCGTGGGTGTGGCAGTGGATGTGGAAAATGAATAAATGATGCAGATTCGACATTGATAAAACTGAGCTGTCCTTGCAAAACACAAGATATCACCTGGTGGCATGGAAAAGATGCGTTAGGTTTGGGCTAACGAGTATATGCAACCTGAGTCTGTCCACCTGTCCTTACTGCCATCATAATTATCAACCAAGTGTAAGGTATATAAACAAATTCTCACCTGAAAACCCAAATAAGTCAACATACGAGCACAGTATGAGAATGAGTGAGCAAGGTGTAAAAGTCAGCAGCATGAGTAAGTGAGCAAGGTGTAAAAGTCAGCAGCATGAGTGAGTAAGGTGTAAAAGTCAGCAGCATGAGTGAGCAAGACGTAAAAGTCAGCAGCATGAGTGAGTGAGCAAGATGTAAAAGCAGCAAGAATGAGTGAGCAAGGTGTAAAGTCAGCAGCATGAGTGAGTGAGCAAGGTGTAAAAGCCATCAGCATGAGTGCGTGAGCAAGGTGTAAAAGTCAGCAGTATGAGTGAGCAAGGTGTAAAAGTCAGCAGTAGAGTGAGTAAGCAAGGTGTAAAAATCAGCAAAATGAGTGAGTGCACAAGGTCAGGACATGAGCAAGCCGTGGCGAGTGAACAAGAGGAAAATGTAAATTGAACAAAAACTGAACAAGGTGATGAACAAATGAAGGACCACTGACCTCAATCTTGTGAACTCTGACCTCTCACCCGGCACCTATGACCTCCAGCACAAACATTCTGGATATTCTCTCTCTCTCTCTCTCTCTCTCTCTCTCTCTCTCTCTCTCTCTCTTTCTGACCCACGTACCCCATAGGCCTACGGAATCTCTCGTTGTCTCCACCTCTATCTTTTTTTCTTTGACCTTAAATGTCTAGCCTGTAAACTTTGACCTATGACCTCTATCTTCTGACCCTTGACCTCGAGCCCCCATACACCCGGACATTACGCATTCTCTCTCTCTCTCTCTCTCTCTCTCTCTCTGCTAAACCGGCGGGAAGCAATTTTTTCTTACAGGACGGTGGAAAATACGAGGGAATAAATATATGCATGAGGCTGACGCTAAGGATGAGACTACGCCATGACTGAGATGCAAGGCAGGAAGGGGGAGAACAACAACATCGAAAACAACAACAAAGAAAAACAATAACAACAAGGAAAACAACAACACAAGCATCATCATCCTAATCTTATACCCTACAAAAAAATGGAGCAGGTATGGTAGAATGAAAAAGAAAGGAAATTCAGATTAATGGTGCTACTACTACTACTACTACTACTACTACTAATAATAATAATAAGAATAATACCACCACCACCACCATCCTACCACCTGCACCAAAAAAACACAAACGACAACAACAACAATAATAATAATAATAATAATAAAAATAATAACAACAATGATAATACCATAAACAATAACACAATTACAAAAACAACAGCAAAAATACAACTAACACTATTAAATATAACAATAAAAACCAATAACAATAATAATAAAACTAATAATAACCAACACCTTCGTCTCACAGTACCTACGAATACAAGAAAGACCTTTAACTAGCTAAACTAATATTCAATCCACTGAAAGTAATATTAATCCTTGCTAGACTAACTCCAAACATCTGTTTTTTTACGGCAGAAGGATGAAGGATGTTTTAGTGAAAGGCTTAAGGAAGACTACACTTAACTCTTCCAGTTCCAAAAATATACCTTAATTTTAGTATACCTCTTTGGTTGTAAAAAAAAAAAAAAAAAAAAAAAACATACGTGAGAGAGAGAGAGAGAGAGAGAGAGAGAGAGAGAGAGAGAGAGAGAGAGAGAATGTATCAGAGTTAAACCAAACAATTTAATCGACGTTTTTTTCCGACTAATATTTTTTGTATCATCATTATTCGTATTTTCTACAAAGTTACGCGTATTCCATTCACTATTTTTCACGTGTTTATTCCATTCACTATTTTTCATGTATTTATTAGAGTGGAAAATGTAAAAAAAAAAAATCACCAACCACGCTCTCACCACAGCCTGTCCAACACTCGCATGCAAAAGTTACCTAGTACATCAATATATTTTTTCCTACTGTCACGATAAAACATTTGCAAACGTTTCCCCAGCAGCTGTGGCATTGTACGCTATAATATGATAGAAAAAAAAAAGAACTATATAAGACAGGTAGCAATATGTAAACAAATGTACGAAAAAGGAATGATACCTTGACGTTCGGAGGGGTTAAGAAATCGAAAAATAAAAAAAATGTAAGATGAAGACTGTTGGCTAATTTGTGCTTGTGATGTTAAAAAAAAAAATGGTTAAATCTATACTGTCTTCCTCAGTCTGTCTTTCCCACTGCCTACGATCTCCACACTCCACAGACTGTCTCCCCCATCTCCACACTCCACAGTTTGTCCCCTCCATCTCCGCACTATGTCCTCCCCACCGCCTATGACCTCCAGGCTTTTAATAGGCATCTCGAAATGAACGTATTTTGACACTGATTTTCTATTGTTCGGCTATATGTAGAAGCAGAAAAAATCTTAGCCTTTCGTTATCGCTAGCCTAAAAAACATCCAAAGTAGGCTGTTAATATAATCCCTTTTTTATCATAATAATAATAATAATAATAATAATAATAATAATAATAATTATTATTATTATTATTATTATTATTACTATTATCATCATCATTACTGAATCCTGGGGACATATCTGTACATTACTGACAAATTAACGAATACGCATGGCTAATATTAACAAGAATAAATGATAAACAATAATAATAATAATAATAATAATAATAATAATAACAATAATAATAATAATAATCCCACAGCAATCATACGCACCTGTGAGGTAAAATAACCATACCTTAGTCGACAAGCATACGCAAATTACCATATATAAGAGAGGGGGGGGGTGGATTAAATATGAGGGCCGACAGCAAAATGCCATGTGTGAGAGAGAGAGAGAGAGAGAGAGGAGAAAATTTGTGAAAAATATTAAAATAAAGGAAATATTTATAAGCCGGTGAGATCATAAACTTCCCGAGGATAATTTCTCCATAAACTTGCCGCATTTTCACCTCGCCCTTCCTTCCTTCCTTCCTCTACGTGTTTTGCAATTTTCCTTTCTTCCTTTCTTTACGTATTTTGCAATATTCTTTCCTTCTTTTATGTTTTGTAATTTTCTTCCCTTCCTTCCTTCCTTCCTTTACGTGTTTTGCAATTTTCCTTCCTTCCTTCCTTCCTTCACGTGTTTTGCACTTTTTCTTCCTTCCTTTATGTGTTTTGCAATTTTCCTTCCTTCCTTCTTTCCTTTACGTGTTTTGCACTTTTCCTTCCTTCCTTCCTTTACGTGTTCTGCAATTTTCCTTCCTTTACGTGTTTTGCAATATTCCCTCCTTCCTTCCTTTACGCAATATTCCTTCGTTCCTTCCTTTACGTTTCTCAATATTCCTTCCTTCCTTCCTTTACGTTTCGCAATATTCCTTCCTTCCTTCCTTTACGTTATTTCAATATTTTTCCCTTCTTTTACGTGCTTTGTAATTTTCTTTCCTTCGTTCCTTCCTTAACGTTTTGCAATATTCCTTCCTTCCATCCTTTACATGTTTTGCAATATTCCTTCCTTCCTTCCTTAACGTTTTGCAATATTCCTTCCTTCCATCCCTTACGTGTTTTGCAATATTCCTTCCTTCCTTCCTTTACGTTCTGCAATATTCCTTCCTTCCTTCCTTAACGTTTTGCAATATTCCTTCCTTCCATCCTTTACGTTCTGCAATATTCCTTCCTTCCTTCCTTTACGTTTCGCAATATTCCTTTCTTCTTTCCTTTACGTGTTTTGCAATATTCCCTTTTCTTCCTCCTTTTTTTCAAGGTCTCTATGGTTCCCTTCCTTCAGTGTCTCATGGTTTCTACAGTTTCTACTTTATCTTCCTTTTTCTACATCTTACGTGGATTTTACAATTTTCTTTCCTTCCTTTCTTCTGTGAGTTTTATATATTTGTTTTTTTCCTGGACTTTTTCTCTTCAGTCTCATTTCCTTCGTTCCTTCATGTCTGTCTTCGCTCTTCCCCTCTTCCTCTTATCACAGTCTTTATAATATCCTTCATCTTTTTCCCTCTCTCTCGTCGACTAATTCCTTCATCTCCCCTTTCCTTCTTTTATATTCTTTACAATAATTTCCATTCTATCCTAAAATGTAACTTACTTCTTTCGTAGATTTATTTCATTACCCTCCCCGACCCCCTTTTTCCTACCAAACATTACAATTTTCCTTCTCTTTCCATTCTTTCCTTTTCATTTTTCCTTCACTCCTTCTCAGCACCGTAATATCCTTCCATCCTTATATTATCACATCCTTCCTTCCTGAAATTAAAGTCAGTTCTTTTCTCCGATACTTCTTCCTCCTACTTTCCCCCCCTTTTCTTCCTACTTTTCTCGCATTATAATCTCCATTCTTCCTTCTTCCCTAAAAAATAAATATGCTTTTAATACATTTTTAAATTCTTCCAACCTTCTTTCCTTCTTTTCTCCCTGGTCCTAAACCCTTATTCATTCTTCTCTTCTTTTCTTCCTTCTCGTCTCTTACTCCTTGACCTCAATTCCTCGCCTTTCTCCTACAGCTCCTCTCCTCCTTACCCTTCTTCCTGACAAACGACAGCTTTCTTTTTTATTCCTTCTTTCCTTTCCGCCACTCTTCACTGGCATATTTCTCTCATGACTTCCTCATCTTCTAGTACTCTTTCTTCCTGCCTCCCTGTCTTCCTCCATGATATTATATTTCCCTTCGTTCTAGTTTTCCCTCATCTCTAGCATCTACTTTCCTTCCTACCCTCCATCCTTTAATTCTTCCTACCTTCCTTCCTTCCTTCCTTCCTTCCCTTTCCTTCCTTTTGATCTCATATTTCCCTCTATTTTCCAGTTTTAATTTCCTTCCTGCCTTATCTGACAAAATACTAATCATGTTTCATCTTGCTCTCCACCAGAATTGCTTCGTATCCTTCTTGTCCTCCCGAATTTTTATTTTCAGCCAGAAATGTATTAATGTTATTAAAATGGTGGACAGTTACTGACGGACAGACGTAACTTGATAATTAAGGCTGGGACGCTGAATAAAGCATAACACAAAAGGACAGTCTCTCTCTCTCTCTCTCTCTCTCTCTCTCTCTCTCTCTCTCTCTCTCTCTCTCCCAGATTATTACAAGTTGGAGACAGAAGCCTGATCAAAAGGAGGAATGGGAAATTAAAGAAAATACGAAAATAAAGGAAAGACAATGACAGAATATAAGGAGATGACAAAAGACAAACTGCATGAAAACTGAAACTGAAAAACGTACGTGTGTGTGTGTGTGTGTGTGTGTGTGTGTGTGTGTGTGTGTGTGTGTGTGTGTGTGTGTGTGTGTGTGTGTGTGTGTGTGTGTGTGTGTGTGTGTGTGTCAAATATGGTCGTTTAAAGGTCTGTCCACAACGATATTTTCTCTACAGAACTAATATCGTCCGGCACTTGTTGGAAAAAAAAAAAAATTGTAAAGAAAAGGGTTAACAGCCATTAAGAATTACATCAATTATCAAAAAATACGATCACCACAACCACCACCATATCATCATCATCATCGTCATCGTAATCATTATCATCACCCTTTTTCCAACTATTACACAATGGGATGGGTAAGACATAACACCTGGCAGGTAAATCTATCCTTAAAGTGCCTTGGGAAAAAGTCATATAATTATTTCCTTATTTCTCAAACCTATGGAATTCTTAGTTAAACCACACATCCTAAACCACCAACACTAAAATCTTTCAACTGACTAAGCAGCTCGCGAAACAGCATTGAGGTAGAGCCATTCTGTATACCGGAATGATGGATAAGAAGGAATGTAACTCTTATACACCGCGAAATATGCTTCACTCACCTTGTTCTGGCCATCGTCAATGAAGTTTTTGCCTCCTTACTTACCACACAAACTATGTTCCCATTTTCACTTTCCTGGTACCTTTTCAATCTTCGGTCTTTCACGCCTCATTCTCCCTTCAAAATCTTCCACGCCTCATCCTCCCTTCAGAAACTTCCACGGCTCTTCCTACCTTCAAAATCTTCCACATCTCATTCTCCCTTCAAAATATTCCACGTCTCATCCTCCCTTCAAAATCTTCCACACCGCATCCTACCTCCAAAATCTTCCATGCCTCATCCTCCCTTCAAGATCATCCACGCCTCATACTACCTTCAAAATTTTCTACGCCTCATCCTACATTCAGAATCTTCCTCTCCTCATCCTCCCTTCAGAATCTTCCACACCGCATCCTACCTTCAAAATCTTCCACACCGCATCCTACCTTCAAAATCTTCCATGCCTCATCCTCCCTTCAAAATCTTCCTCGCCTCATGCTTTTTCACACCCTGGGCGCGTATGTTCACTTTAGACCAATGTGATTAAACCATCTAAACGCCCATTTCTCAGTCATCTTCCTTTTGATCAAGACTTCATTACAAATCGCTTTTCGCTGATTATTAAATTTTTCCCATGCACCACTCTTCTCTCAACTTCATTTTCACACTCCCCTCTCATTTCAATAACTTTTCATGGTACCAGAACTGTACGAATTCCATGTCTTTATTAGCCATCACTTCACACTTTTAATATTCTTCTTACCAATCGCCATTTTAGTTTCATCCACATTCACCCTGACATCTCAAATTACCAAGACTCACCATCTCACCACTAGTCTTCAAAGGTCACGGTCAGTCAGTATGCAGCACAACACCATCTGCCTCCGTCTATTTATTTATCTATTGCCAGACACTTTAATCCCAGAAGAGGTGGCGAAAAAAACACCTCCAATATCATCCTGTCCTCTGTCATGCTGCCCTTCCTCCAACTCACACCACCCTAGCATCGAAATATTCCATCTTCCTCCTAGACACACCAAATTCGCTACTGGTTCCCTGACTCTTGCTACGATCTCTCCCAAAATCCCATCCAATTAAATATGCACTATACCGTATACTGAACAGAGAACAGACAGCAAAATGTACCGGAGCAAAAATAAAAATGAAAGTAACCCTTGCATACAGGGCTAACAAAACTACAAAGCCAAATATAAAACAGCAGGAACACGAAACACAAAATGCACTGGAGCACCGAACACACAAAAGCGCCAACCCGGAACAAAGGGATGAGGATGAAAGAGTAAAAGTGCACCTGTGTGAAAGTACATGTAGACATATACACATGTTGGCATACATATATTTACATACATAACTTGAGAAATGAGACTGGTAGGAATAGTGCAAACGTTGGTACACATACATAACCAGGCATAAGGTAATATGTACGGCAGCAGCGCCCGCCCACACACACACACACAAACACACACACACACACGGTATTTGTGCAGTTACATGTACTGTACAGAGAAATGTGTCTGGTACAGGAATAACCTTCACAGGTACAATACACAACTTCATACACTCGCCCATAAAAAGAGAGAGAAAAAAAAAGAGCATGTGCCTACCCTGCCAGCCTTCCACCCACACCAACACACACACACACACACACACACACACATTAGGTAGATGAAAACTCTAACACCCATGCCAGGCTTTGTGGAATTTCATAAACCCCGACTGCCGACACGGACAAGGACAATACAGCCACACAGACAACACTGACAGCAGAACCACACACACAAAAGACACACAGACAAACGACAACACAGCCAGATTGAAACAGCCAACAAAAGAGCACATTCATATAGACAACACAGCCAGAGAACACAGCAATACACTACACAGTTACACAGACAACACACCCACACAGACAACACACCCACACAGACACCACACCCACACAGACAACACACCCACACAGACAACACACCCACACAGACAACACACCCACACAGACAACACATCAACACAGACAACACACCCACATAGACAACACACCCACAGACAACACAACATAGACAACACATCAACACAGACAACACACCCACACAGACAACACACCCACACAAACAACACACCCACACACACACAACACACCCACACACACACAACACACACACACACACACAACACACCCACAAAAACAACATAAATACACAGACAACACACCCACACAGAAATCGAATATCAGAAAGTAAAAACAACTCATTACAGAACTGGAGTAAGTCATATATTGCTTCCGAGCCATTCAGTATGATGAAGGGATTTTAACTTGTTCTAGCTGGCGGAAATAAGGCATGAAACGTGTTATCAATAAAAAAAATTTTCATCCCCAGGCGATTTTGTTAATTTCCCGAAACTTTACGAACTCGTGGGAAAATAATAACCCTTCCTTAACCCCTTCAAAACCTATTATCTTGTAAATCTAAATAAAGTCGACTAGAGATGGCAGGAATAAAACTTGAAACGTCCTTGGGATAAATGAGTTAAAGAAAACGTAAACAGAAAAAAAGGGATAACACCTAAACTCCGACCCCTATTTTTTTTCCCATCTCCAAGCGATTTTTATTCACCGTCGGTTAGATTCTTCAAACCGGAGGGTGAAAAATGAGAGACTGGCTAGAAGAGTGCATGTGAGTGGAGGGAAAGGGGGAGGGGAAGGGGGAGACTGAGAAGAGACTAAGGGATGGGTTGGAGAGGTAAGGTTTATGAGATGGGGTGAGTGAGAGAGAACAGCCAGTTAGCAGGAGACAGTGTGAAATGAAGGTGATTATTCTGTGGCCACCTCGTGCGGTATAAAGGTCTTTGGCGACAGATAGATAGATAGACAGATAGATATATAGATAAAACTCTTCACCTCAAGACGTCTGAACTGAATAAAACCGTCTACAGATAGCAAAACTATACCAATAAAGTGTACGTCATATGATTTACTGGGCTAAATAAAAAAAATAAGACTAAATAAAGATGAAAAAATTATAAAGAAAATCACGGACACAAAAGGCAGAGAGGCCAGAGAAAGTAGGAAGCAGTAAATCAGAGCATGCCACAAGCAGCGAATTCACCAGCCACAAATATGAGAAAGTTAGAAGAAGAGAACTGGTCAGTGAATGTCAAGCACAGGACAGTGCTCAAATAAATAAGAGAAAATATCAGACACAAAAGACAGAGAATGTATGAAGGTAGTAAGAGAATTTAAGACAAAGGGACAAAGTACGAAGACAGAAAGAGAATGTACGATAAATATCCTGCCATATATGAAAATGTCCCAAGATACCAGGCGAATATCAGAATACACGTGTCCATTGGCCTCTCATTCCTCTTTCTCAGTGCTGGAGGCAGAGATGCCTGAATGAGACGCACTAGACCAGTGATTCCTAACTAGGGTTCCGCAGACCATCATCAGGGGCTCAACAAGAAATGGTGAAGTAAATATATAAAATAAAATTTAAAAAATGAAGTTAGTTTTAATAAAAGTATCAGGCTCAAAACCAATAAAATAATTCTCTTTCAATCTTACATATATATATATATATATATATATATATATATATATATATATATATATATATATATACTGTAGGTAGGGGTTCCCTGGGATATGAAAAATTGTTTCAGGGGTTCTTGCAAGGTAAAAAGGTTGGGAATCACTGCACTAGACAAAGGTGTACAATATCAACCGAAGATGAATGAGAACATGCACCTTTTACCATTGTCACATTCAAGCGTCCAGAATACAATGATGAAAAAGGGCAGGAGAGGCGAACGGCCTTCAATATTTGGCTGTAAAAGTATCTCAGACAGAAGATGTTGAGATAAAATCAGAAGATCGTATCAGGACAGAAACAGTCTGGCATAGAAAAGTCAGAAAATGCTTGACAAGAATGAGAGTTGGAGAATGCCAGCACAAAAGAGAAAGAATTTCTCTCTCTCTCTCTCTCTCCACAGGCTTCCCCGAAAGGAGGATATATCATGTTAAAACTGACCGACCATCTCGTTTTTGTCTGATGCCTCTGTAATTATATAATCCTTATGTAATTCTACGTAACCTCCCCCCCCCTCTCTCTCTCTAGTTTCCCTCCTCTCCATTGCCTTGTCTTCCTTCCTCGCCTTCCCCTAGGCCATATCTTTCCCTTCTTTCCGTCTTTCTCCCTTCCTCCCCCCTCCTCTCCTTTTCTTCCTTTCCTGTCGTCTCATCTTCTCTGTCTCGAAGTATAAACCTTCCTCCACTCTGATTCTCTCTCTTCCCCCACTTTCGTCACCCTCTCTTCTTCCTTTCTTCCCGCCCCTTTCCCTTCACCTTTTCTG
>NC_136991.1:46454342-46479342 GCF_032717465.1 Coenobita brevimanus
ACTGTACAGTTGCAATAAATTTGGGCCAAGTTGGAGAATAAATGTTTATCTTTGTACTCTCTGATCTATGTCATTCATTTAGCTACTGTTTTACTCTTTCTCATTCACTCTAACCTGTCAATCCATCTGTCTATCTATCAACCTATCAATCTATCCAGCTTTATTCGTCTCTCGCCTGTGTGTTCGTGTGTACAGTCGCGTTCATTGTACTCCACAAATTCTCAGCTGACAAAGATTTCTAACATTTTTCAGCTTAGTTTATGGGCAGATTTTGGTAAACTGGAGGGTTGGTTAGGCTAGTAACCAAGGAGATCCATTCCTATAACAAGGGCTCATCAAATTTCACGCAACCACAAGTAATTATTCAAGGTGTGGGAGTGATCCAGTTCCCTTAGATGAAAACAAACCATCTATAGTTAGGATACATATGTAGTCGGGGTGTCGTTTGGTGTATATTGTTATTTGGATTTGGGGTTATTTCACTTACTACGTGGTTCGTGTGTGTGTGTGTGTGTGTGTGTGTGTGTGTGTGTGTGTGTGTGTGTGTGTGTGTCTCAAATGTCGACCACACTAACTCTCCCGACAATCAATGAAGCGTCGTCTCTCTCTCTCTCTCTCTCTCTCTCTCTCTCTCTCTCTCTCTCTCTCTCTCTCTCTCTCAGCATTCATTCGATGTGAATCAGAGCAGCATTGATGAGCTACGGGCCTAATGGGGTCTGCAAATGCTTTCAAAAATTGTTTCACTCTCCGCCCCGCTGTTCTGTCGCCTATAATTATTGTCCTTCAGGCTTCGCTGCATCTCTCTCTCTCTCTCTCTCTCTCTCTCTCTCTCTCTCTCTCTGCCACGTTATCTGCAAGTCCCCCTTTTTTTGTTTTTGTTTTGAGATTTACCGTTTTTGGTGGACTGGATTTTGTGAGTTTGTACGTAAATTTTCGAGGATGAATGATTACAGTCGCGGCGCACGACTCTGAGGTTGTCATTATCGTACCCTGGCAACCTATTCAAAAGTTCGTCCGATTTCGTATCATATTATACACGAATCATATTATTATGCACGAATATATTATACACGAGTATTATTATACAAGAACATATTATACACGAATCACATGCGTCTCATATTATATACCGGTACGTAATCTGAAGCACTTTTGAATGTTAGGTTGCCAGGGCACGATAATAACAACCTCAGGGTCGCGTGCCGCGACTATAGTTATGTCAATATCAAAAGTCATGCTTCATAATTACCATTACCCTTGCATCATCATCATCATCATCATCATCAGTGGCGAAGTAAGGGGGGGGGCAAAAAAGTTTGGTTGTTAATATAAATACTTAATCATCATCATCATCATCGTTATCACCACCACCACCATCACAATAACAGTCGCAGTATGGGAAGGCAGACGGGGTGCAGTTGTATGAAGCAGTAATAGCAGTAATAATACAAAAGAGGTTAATTCAATGACCCTGTTTAATGGAGACCGTCTTTAACCTCTCCACTACAAGTCTCCCCTAAGCAGCGTAAAATAATGAGGTCGAAATAAAAAATAAATTAAGTCTTCTGTTTAGCAAAATAGTTAACCTCTTCGTGACGTCAGTTATCATTTATTTATTTTTTTAATTAATTAATTCATTCACTCATTCATTTATTTATCTATGTACCGATTATACTACCAAATAAATTCATCAAATTACAAAAGGATACTCATACAAAAGGGCTTAATGAATGTTTTATGTAATTCTTCCATTTCGAGAAGGTGTCTCCTGAGCTCAACAAAATCGCCAGGAGATAAAAATAAAAAATAAAAGGCGACCTCGGAGTGAAGTGACTAGGGGAGGCGCCAAATCCAGAACGAGGCCAACGCGTTTTGCTACGAATATCATTATACTTCCACCAGACCAAGTATAACAGTAAAACGGAAGTATAATTTGCCGATGCGCGAAAATATTTTATCCTCTTTTTTTTGGTCGTGTATTTTGTCCCGTTTCCTGTGGGGATTTAATAAACTTACTCCATTTTTATGCGGGTGAACCAGGGCCATACGAAATGTGTCCTATTACCGTATTTTGCGTCGGAAAATATTATCGTTATATTCGTGACTTTTTTTTTACCATTTTCCCGGCACGTCCACCAGCCATGCCTTGCTCAGCGACGATGGATAAATGCAGGGTGGTCTGAAAATAGCACTACACTGGGAGCTTTTATGCGCTAAGGATACGGCTCAGTCTGTTGGTGTAGGTGTGGGAGTAGGAAGACACTCATAACGCTGACTGAGCCGTTCCCGCAACACACTAGAACTCGCCCTGGGGAAGAGAGGCGTTATATGTGAACCACCCTTAATATTAGGTGGTTATGCTCTAATTACCCCTCGCAGATCCCAATGTGGAGAGGATGGAGAGTGAGAGACTAACGAGGAGTGTATGTGTTAGGTGGAGAGAGGGAGAGGGGAGGAGGACAGGGAGACCGAGGAGGAGATGTAGGGATGGAGTGGAGAGGTAAATGAGAAAGGGTGTGTGTGAGCTTCGGGGGGGGTAACGTAATGGAAGGGGACAGGGCGACATGGAGGCGATTTGTTTGTGGCCACCCCTTACGGGATTAAAGCGTCTGGCTAAAAGCAGATGCAAAGACAGATCTCTATGATCTGCTCAACTGTATAAGTCCTACTAGAGTTATTTCGGCCGTGAAAAGGCTAACTCTCACAGGGTCGTTTTATCTATAATTATATTCCACGCAGCGCAAGACGATTTGATTCAACTGAGGGTTAGTGGTAGGAGGTAGTGTTAACAGTGGTACCATTAACTCCTTCATGGTCAAGACAACTCTAGTATTAAATCCCAGCAACAACCTTTCTCTATCTACCTGCCAATCTAGCTAATCTATCTGTTATCTATCGTTAATTTATTTATTTACTTATTTATTTACTGAGGTTGATTATAGAACCCATGTATGTTTTTTTTCGTTTATTTATTTATTTTTTACTGAGGGTGAGTAGAGGCAACAGAGATTATTAAATTCTCTCTCTCTCTCTCTCTCTCTCTCTCTCTCTCTCTCTCTCTCTCTCTCTCTCTCTCTCTCTCTCTCTCTCTCGTTCACTAGGTACATGTTTCAAATTAACCCGGGACCCAAACAACAACATGTGAAGACTATTATCATTACGACGTCGAAATATTAATAAATTTTACTCTTTCCTCCACCAGACGAGATTGAAAAAAAAAAAAAATAGCAACGAAAGGGTTAATGAGGGCTATATCCAACACATCCACTCAAGTCCTACCATCTCAGCTGAATAAAATCGTCTGAAGCCAGCAACGGTGAAGGAAAAGGAGTCCTCTGAGTGAAGGGGTTAATATTTTGGCCACCCTAAAAAAAAAAAAAAAAAAAAAAAAAAAAAGGCTTCATATTGGTCCCAGCACAAGACAGGCGATTTCAATCAGTTCACAGAAAATCGCAGCAGCCAAGACGTCAACCCCTTCAGCCAGAGGACGTACTTTTTCATTTTTATCTTCCCACTCAGAGACGGTTTTATTCAGCTTAGGATATACTTCTCAATCTGAAGGGGTTACATACAGCCTTTATTAACTAAATTTTTCCACCTGCTGCTCTCCTGTGTTGAAAAAATCGTCTGCTAGTGGCCAGAATAAGCTACAAACAATACGTAGTTGAGATAAAGGGCTTTTGTAGTCAGTTACATGTCCACTACTGTCCCACAAACGGACGTAAGTATACTCCATAAGAATGTCGAAAAATTAACAAACTTTTACATCCTCCTGGGATAGAAATGTTAATCGGTCAGAACGTCGAAACAGGAGTAAAAAAATGAACGAGTAAATAAATATGTAAATTAATAAATCATTATAGTGCTGTCGTAGTAGTGGTAGCGATAATAATAATGTCATATTAATAATAATAATAATAATAATAATAATAAACAGAAAGCACTCAGAGAGCGCATGCCTCCGCCAATGCCGGATGCGGATCTGGATCCGCCCCCAAATTTAATCAATTCTTTCTCGGCCCATGGCCCACTCTTCCACAAATTTTCATTGAAATTCACAGAGAACTTTTGGAGATACTGTGCGGTAGGATCCTGATCCGGATCCGCATCCACCCCAAAATTTAATGAATTCTCTCTTGGGCCATGGCTCACCCTTCCATAAAATTTCGTTGAAATTCACAGGCAACTTTTGGAGATATGGTGTGAACAAACAAACAAAAAATTCCGTATCACAACCAAAATCTAACCTATTGTTCACTGGGCCATACCCTACCCCTCTAAAAAAATTTCAGCATAACCCGTTTATAACTTATTAAGTAATCCTGCTAACAGACTGACGGACAGACAGACAAACCACCCAACGCAGGCAAAACATATATCTCCTGGAGTAGGTATATAACAATAACAAACAGGACAATCCCAGCCAAATCGGGATATATTGTATGCCTACAGTGTGTCGACAGATCTGAATTATTTGCTTCGGCATCCACCAGTCTGCCTATTAATAGATGCATTGTGAGAATCTTCCTCCCCCTCCTCTCTCTCTCTCTCTCTCTCTCTCTCTCTCTCTCTCTCTCTCTCTCTCTCTCTCTCTCCATGGCGTTTTCGAGTTCAAATTAATCGTTCTTCTCCTGTCAATAAAAATACTTAATCCCCCAAAGACCACAGAACGAAGGCCTCTCCCATCATTCTCCACTCTGACCTACTGGCGGTTAACATTTTCCATCTCAACGCGCCTGTTTCCGGATTTCGTCTTTCCATCTTGTTCCGTCTGCCTCGTCCTCTCACTCCATCACTGTCCCCCCCTCCCTTCCCTCTCAGTCTGGTTCGCCATCTGTTATACGTTTTACGAAAGACGTGTTATGTTAGTGACCATTTCTGGGTTTGAAGTCGAGTGTGTGATGCGGATATTTTTTTTTTTTGGGGGGGGGGAAGGGAGTGTGTTTTTTTTTGAGGCAGTGTGATTTTTTTTTTTTTTTTTTTTTGAGGGGGGAGCTGTTGGTCGTATTGCGCAAATAAAAATGAGTGGCTCTGTATCAGTGTTGGAGTGAGGCATGCGAGTGTGCTGTCATAACGCTTGTTCATCACGTAAGAGTGGATGGGGCTGAGAGAGCGAGAGAGAGAGAGAGAGAGAGAGTAAAACTGGTGATGAACAGTGTCGAATGGAATATTTCTTTTCTGGTTCATGCAGATGTTGCTGTGTTGCAGATGCTGCTGCGTTGCTCTCAAGGCTATTTTTACTTTAACTTGGTTCAGATTTTCGTTCTTTTGCAGCTTTTTTTCATGCAATGCAGTGGCAGAAACAGGTAATGCAACAGCTCTACATCCTTTCCATAGCACTTCTTCGTGACTACCATCGTATTCTAGTGTTAATTTATTGTGACAACTCAGCGTTCAAGATGGAGAGATGGAAATTCTAGGCCAAGCTAGGATAAAATTAGTATCATATTGGATGAAATCTTTGTTAGACTAGTTTGATTTTGTGTATGTCTGTAGGCAGCGAGGTCTGAAAGTTTTTATGAAATATGAGTACATCAATGGTTGTTGTAAGAGATGACAGTACGATTTATTGGTAAATGAAAAGAGGAAAGAGATTGTAACTAGTGAAAGGGTTGAAGTACCTGTGTGCGGTAACGAAAGGGAAGTAAATATATGAACAGCGTCGAAATACTGTTGCCTAGGGAAGTAATGTGACTACGGCTACGAAGAAGCTGATGTAGGCTTGAAATCTAAGTAAAACATAAATCCAGTGGCTTCAAGAAGGTGTGTTAGTGCTCATATAAACGTACGGGTGTGTGACGCTGGTGTGGCATTAACATAAACAAATCAAGGGGGAGTTACAGGAATGGGACTTTGAGAACTTAAATGGATTATGTAGATTGGATAAGATGAGAAATATAGGGATTCGTGAGGGATATGGAGTAAAGAAGTCTTGAGAGAAAGATAAAAGATTAAGTGCTTCGATGATGAATATAACCAGGCTGGTGGAAGTACAGGAGTCACTTTAAGGGTGGGATATAGGGATGGCCACCGAGGAGGAGAATGGATGTGGTAAGGAAATATACGACTAAGTGTGGTATGGAAGCAAAGGAAACAAATATACCGGTACTGATGAAGGACAGAAATAAGTAAAAGTGATGGTCAGTCCTTTCTCCCTCCCCCTTTGCCCTTCTCTTTTTCTGATATAACGTTGGGAATCACTGCTAACCATCTTGCCTTCTGAAATGACTTCCTTCTTGATGTTACCACGCTATAGCTTTAAATAACTTTTATCAGTCACTTTGTATAATTCACTTCTGTTGCTTCTTGTTCCTCTAGTGAAATCTCTTAGAGCACACATTAAGTTTCTGTTTATACCAAGTGCCCCTTTGCTTTTAAGATTCCTCCATTCGTTACCTGCTCTTCATGCTGGCATTTCAAATACTATATATAATCATGGCTATGTTGTCATGGTTTGGTTGGGGGGTGGGGGTGCTTTATTGTTTTGCCATCCTTATGTCCGTCTCGCAGATTTAGATATCATAGTCACAGTCTTCTCGGTAACAAACAACCCCAAAAGGATTATTAAGTCGTGCTGTTTGCTTCCTTTTGTACTCTTTTGTACTTCTTTGATGGCTGTCTGCAACTGTTGCCTTTATTTTATCACTATGCCTTAACATTTTTTATTCCTGGTAATATGCCACAGATACTGAAATTAGTCATATATAAGGTACCATACTTTCGGGTAGAGAAAGGCACAAGAACACAATATATAATGGATCATTAGGCTCAGGGCTAGAGCAACCCCAGCACTGTAAACGTGTACAGGGTGATTCATAAGTCTATTACCACTCTTTTGGGAATACTTCTTTGCTTAAACACTAATCCGCACAGTATTAGCTTGACATATTACCAAGAAAACAAAATTAATGCTGATCACATCTAATAATTACAGGTGTTCCATTAATGACTCACTGTATATGAGTTTGCTTACACCTTCGCGCACTCGGTTTTAACAACATGGCCTTATGTCTTTGGCCTGTATTCTCACCGGTCGAGGAAGCCCCGTAACACCTTTTCCTAAGTGATTAATTTTGTTTATTACACCTTACTGTTCTCTTCTGTGCTGTATAAACCCTTCCAATATCGCCATACTCGCATAAATACGCACAAAAGGATGTTAACAAGCCATATCCAAAAATAAATCGCTATGGAAGAGGTGTTAGGGAGCTTCCTGACCCCACGAAAATGCAAGCCTTCGTCGTAACTGCGATGGAATGTCCCTAATCAAGTCATTATTCTGCTCTTAATGACGCTCTATCCGGATATGACTTGTGAGCGTAATTTCGGCCGTGATTAAATAATACTGTGTTTCCAGGTAAATTAATTGCCTTCCGGTGCTGCTGCTATAATTAAGGCGCAGTTATATATAAAGCAGATGTGGATTTGGCCAAGTCAGAACTGAAAACAAAGGTACAACAAATGGTCATGGAGACGCAGCAGTGAAATAAAGTGAGAGAGAAAGAATGATGCGATGACTGATTTAACCACTACATTCTAATAACACATTTTCATTACTTTTATCTGATACTTGCAAACCTGACACATGTTTTGGTTTGATCATGAGACTTTTCAAATAGGAGGATTTCGATACAGCCTTCACAGTCCTTGTCACTCTTTCTCCGTAAGCTGAACGAAATTGTCAGGATGCTACAGACTGAATAAATACAAATGAGGTCCTCCTACTGTATTGTGGTTTTCGATATATATATATATATATATATATATATATATATATATATATATAGATATATATATATATATATATATATATATATATATTTTCGTAGCAGAGAAAATAATACAGCAAGGGTTACATAATGGCACTGCTTTGTTTATGTGAAAGGAATAGGTAACAGAAAGAAAAAAAAAACACTATAAATGAAGCGACTGGAGGAGAGGGCAAACACAGAACAAGTGAGAGGAAGGAGCGGACAGAGAGCTAGATGAAGTAAGAGAAAGAGGCTGGCATCTGTTATCTGTTCTATGAAAATATGAAGACCAAATCCACGGCTACTTTATCATCACATCAATCAGAGGGCGTAGTTTTTACTTTAGCTTAAGAATACCCTTTACTAGTGGAGAGGGTTATGGTCTCCTCCGGTTTAGAAGACTCTCCGATCTAAGTCAAATCACCTGGAGGTAGTGAGAATGAAGTAAAAACCGACGTCATCGTCCTACGAATAACATGCCTTGGCCAGAGCTGCTGCTGCTTTATAAATAACTGCACATTAATTATAACAGCAGCACTGGCAGGCAATAAATAGTCCCAGAAACATTGCATCAATTAATTACAGACCAGATTACGCGCACAAGTCATTCCCGAGCACTGAGTCATTAGGGGCAGAATGATGACATAATTAGGGATATTCCATTTCCTGTTGGTCGAATGGTTAGGGCGCCACGGTTATGCATACAGGTTCGACTAGCAGGGGTACTCGGCGTTGCCCAGGTAAAACCCTATGATCGTGCATACCGCCTATGCCTGGGATCCTGGATGGCCCACTCTCCCTCTGCGAGAAGACGCTCGGGGTACCATTTTACCCATTGAAACTATATTCCTCCTTGGGCCCATTTCCTCAGGGATATATTCCCCCATGGACCTATTCCTACCATGGACCTACTTTCCCACTACGCACCCACCCACCGTCCCTGCCAACCCGCCCCACCCGTCCTGCCCACCCCAACAATCCGTCTACCTATCTGGCCCGTTGCAGCTAACAATGATAAGGCTACAGAAGTAAAAAGCTCTACGATATTTGTCTACCTGATTCCACCATACTGGCGATTTTTCTAAATATCTGTATTCTTGGCCATCAGCGGCGCCAAGTTAGCAACTGTAATGTACTGAAATGTACACACTTAAATCTGTCGTAAAAAGTCACACCTAAAAGAGCTTTTTAGAGAGTTCTATATGAATTCCCCTCGACTTCCACAAAGAACAGGCAGACAAACATTCTCTTTTACATATATACGCAATCCTAAGAAGTGACTGGTTGACTACAGATTATCGACTATGAAATACCACCAAGAAGGTAGGCTGGTCACCAACCCAAACCCCTTCCTCCCAAGACGCGTTTCTTCTTTTATTCTTCCCATCATTAGACAAACTTTTACTTCTGATGAGGGGAATCGTCTTGCAGTGAAGGGATTAATGAAGGCTATATCTAACCCCGCCTGTTTGAGATGTCGCACCAATGCTGAATAAAACTGTTCACAGACAGAAGTTGCATTAGTAACAGTCGCAACTCCAGGCTCATTTGAATGTCAACTAAGTGGATTGCAGGATGAAGCTGCCTTCCTGCTGCAGCTCACAATTCTCCTTTCAGGGGATATGGAGGAAGGTAAGAGACGTTCATATAACCAGTCAGTGGCAAGGTTGTATTGGTACCACGACAGGAAAGCATCCCTCCCCAGCACTTAGGAAGCAACAACAATAAAATGGAAAATATGTCATACGACTGAAAGGGTTAAATGTACTAGACTACAATGAGCCTAGCCTCGGACTCCTACAGCTTGAAAATGGACTGGTCATTAACGTTTTACTAAATTGCTCAAGTGATGCTGGAGAGGGTCGCCTTCATGTGGTGGCATCCCTATAACCTAGCGGGTCAACTTCCTGGTTATACAAACATTCCTCAACACTTCCCTACGCCCCGAAAGGAGGATGCTGTGTGCAGTTGGAGGGCAGTTTGAGCCTGAAGTCCACCTGGTTCACGTTTTAATGGAGGCAGGGGCCACAACAACACTCAGACTTAACGAGCACCGCGTCACTAACCCTCTGATTGGGATGAGTTTCAATGAGGTAAACAAAATCGTCCGTCACACAAAATTCTATAAACAAAGTTCTATATACTAGGTAAAATCGGTCAGATGTGATTTTTCTGTTTTCTTCTTTCTCTCTTTTTTTTTTTTTTTTTTTTTTGTGGGTAGGGGGGGGGATAATTCTGGTACTCGACGACTCCAATCATGGCAAATTCTCCCGTCATTACCCAAAATCATGCTAAGACCGTTTAATTGTGACGATTTCAAGAATATACAGTATTTGGCGACTGCGACCTCTTGCTGATCACAGAAAAAGCTGCTTTAAATAACTCCAAGTGTGCAATTTACAGTCAAGGGATTAAATTTTCTGTCCGATTATTATTATTTTTATATGCTGGCTATCGATCAGACAATTTGGCACCAATTAGAGGATATGTGTAGCGACAGGCTTAATGAAGGCTACTGTATATCCAACCCCTCCTGTTAGAAATGTACCTTAAGGTGAATAAAATCGTCTGTAGGTGTCAAAACTTTAAAATATACATCATCACAGTGAAGTGGTAAAAGGCAAAATGATGACAACATCGGAGACATTCCATTGCAGTAAAAAAAAAAAAAAAAAAAAAAAAAAAATCTGCGCTGAGAGTACATATCAATAATTAACCCTTTCAATTTCAGTGGTATATTAACTATCAATCTATCTACCATCAGACGATGTTATTCACCTTAAGAAAAGACCTCTAGCAGTGAAGTGGCTGATGAATGCTATAGCTAACCCCACCTGTTCGAAAAGCCTCACCTAAGCAAAAGAAAATCGTCTAGTATGAAGCGAATAATATGGGCGAAATCGTGTCTCCTTGTTTAACACCTTTCTTTATTGGTATTTTCTGACTGTCCTTAAAGAAGTGTATGTTGGTAAAGGCTATCTATCTATTGCCAGACGCCATAATCCCGTAAGGGGTGGCCATTTGACTTTGAGTTATTTGTTTTTCGGGGAGGGGCACTAACCCTCCACCAACCCATTTGTTGACATGTAGGGAGCACGTATGGTTTGGGTACATGGTTACCACCCAAAGTTGTAAATGGTTTCTTGGCTTACAGGAAACCATTTGGCTTGTCACTCAATGTAAAGCCACCTGTAAAGGAAAGAAAAGCAATAAGAAGTGGCAGGAAAGCTGGGAGAAACAGGAAGAGAGGAGGGCAGGCACAGAAAAAGAATGATAAAGGCTGAGGAAGAAGTAGGCAGCACTACATCATTTCCATAAATATCTTAAAGTATTTTAATATAACTTTCTTCTATACCTTGGTTTAGTGAGAACGAAAGAAAAATTAATACTGCGTCATCGGGTTTAAGTAATTACAGGTAAAACGTGGACATCAATCAGGTAATTCCACACTAATGATGAGAAGGATGTGCTCTCCCAACTATGATTACCTTGCAATTAAGCTCTTCAGTCCAGTATCGCATTTTCTCCTGTTCTTTCTACCATACGGCGAGTTTATTCAGCTTTATGAGACACCTCTAGTACTGAAGCCATTGGTTTACAATCTTTTTTTTTTTCTTTTTTTTCACAATAAAAAATATCATGTTTTTACGACACATACTCCTTTTTTCTTTAAAATAATAACGTAAAAGGACTCACACACACACACACACACACACACACACACACACACACACACACACACACACACACACACACACGATATATATATCCTTATACATCCTTTGTAAATAATATGGAAATTACATCATTAACACACAAATGTACCTGATTAGTGAGACACATGAGCATGACTGGATTTGCATATGCGCTGTATATTAGGAGGGATATTGGACAAGCATACTCGCATTTCTTTTTCAGCTCTTAACAGTCTTGACCTTTCTTAGGGACGCGTACAGGACTCGTCTCGGCTGTACCAGTGTGCAATACGTGCATGTGTCTCACCGATCCATTTGAGGAAAGCTCGAAACGTAACACAATAAAATCATATTCAGTAATTCGATGCTAGGTGTCCAGTTTTTAGTTTCTCGTGAAGATGGTCCAGCAGCAGTTACAGATGAGGCTGCATACATTAACGAGAACGACAGTCACTCATAATTAGTCACACCAGATAAGGAGCAATAACAATTTACAACACTTTGATTGCACAGACCAACACCTTCAGTAAATTTTTGCGGCACACTAAGGATATAACCGCGGCACACAGTCTGGGAATCACCGACTGAAGCGGTTAGTGGATGGCATATCAAACCCCTTCTGTTCGAACAATCTCTCCCAAGCCGAATAAAATCGTCTGAAGGCAGCAGGAAAATGAAAAGCTCTCCATAAGAATGAGGTGCGCAGCTTCTTAGGAGGACGATGTTTTTCACTTTTAATCAGGCTAATACCTGACATTATCTCTAACTTCTGAAAATTCTTTCCTTGTGGAAATGTTAATGAAGGCTATAATTATTATCAAACGCCTTCACTTCCAAGATTCCCCTCAGGTAAATAAGATCAGGCAATAATAATAATAATAATGAAATATGACACTTCGTTGACGTGGTTACATTCAGAATCACTGACATAATCAGGCCCATTCCATCGCAGTAACAACAAAGACTCAACCTGGCCAACTGGGGCTACACTCCAATCATTAAAACAGTAATATCGCCATCATCAAAATCGCCAGATTATAATTAGCAGAAATGTCAATACACTCGCGAAATTAGCATAGCGCTGACGACTGCAATTTCGGCTGCTCGCGAATATGACTAAAATCTGCAGCACGCGAATACCCGCTGAAAAACATAACACAACTTGTAAATTAGCGTATTTCGGTTATGGATATGTTAGCCTGAAGGTGAACTTGCTGGTCTGTGTGTGTGTGTGTGTGTGTGTGTGTGTGTGTGTGTGTGTGTGTGTGTGTGTGTGTTGTATAAATCCAGTTACAGTACGTGTATGTTCTTTATCTATCTATCTATCTACCTACTGATAAATATACATACAGTTATATACACGACAATTCTGCATATTCTCCATGTGCCCTGATAAATGTTGTGCATGTGTATCGGTAAATATTCCGTGTCAGTGTTTGCCAGTATTGTGTAAATATTCTCAACTAACAAGATTACCCAGCATCGCTCAGGTTAGCCAAACACTGTGCTGCTTTGATTACAAGAGTGTTTAATCAGAACAGATACATATATACCCATGCGTATGTAAACAGCAGTGAGTCCAAATACAAGAATCCTTTGTATTCCAAGATCAAATTTCATCGCTGTGCCCGTGTTGGAAGAAATTTTTCTCATAGTTTTGAAGACTAACATGTGTAGATGTGAATTCAAAAACGTAAAATAGTGTTACGTACCCTACATTCACCTGGGGGTCCTGCGTCGTTATTGTCAGTTTTAATGGCAAATGCGAAAGCACGGCCTATCGATCCTTTTGACTTTTAGGAGTTTTAAACAAGAGGTGTCAGAAGCTACTGATCTGATGACGAAGCATTTGACTAGTGATTGACTTGAGTCCTCAGGTTGGGGCATATCCACCATATAACCTTCCTTCATGCCCTGACTATGCCTCCTCATCATTGGATCTCAGTCGTCATTGCTCGTTACAGACGTGTGGCGCGCCCTCTACATGGTACCGCCAGGATCTTATACCATTACCATTACCCTACCACCCGCAGACCGTTCTTTCATCCGTGGATGCGAGTCATAGTTACTCCCGCCGTTTACCCGCGCTTGGCTGACAGATCTATGAACATGAAGCACATTTAGTAACAAGCTGCACTGTCCTGGAACCTATGTTATATTTTAAAACTTTCAGACCTGTAACTCCATCCCTAATGAGTTACTGATGGAAAACACACACACACACACACACACACACACACACACACACACACACACACACACACACACACACACACACACACACACACAGCTGGAAGACATAGGTTAGTTTTAACAGGAAGTCACAAAAAGAAGTATCTTTGCTCTCACTACGCTTTAAAATCTGAAACATTACGAAAAGGTATAAATTATTGCACTACCGGGTACGTGGCCTCTTTCAGTCGAACGTATTTCCTGTAAAGCCCCTAATAATAAGGCGATTAATTGGATATACAATCGCTCAGACGTACAAGCGGGGACAAACAGGAAGAGAGACATTACCTTAGTCTGTGGATACAAGAACCGGGACATTTCTGGCTGACAAGTTGAAGTGTGGTGGGAGGGACGGTGGACGCTCCTTCCCCTCAATTACCCCTACCTGCTCCCCCCACTGTAACCCGTCTGCCAGAAATAGCCCAGTCTTCTGTACCAAGCACCTCAGGACGTAACAAAACATATCGCTAAATTTCGCCAATGTCCAGATTTATTGAACTTCAGAATAACAACAGCTCCTTAATCTCATGTACTTTATACCCTGTGATTACTGTGCTTTATAATTTCTGATTACCTTAGCTTGCTCTTTGTAGTACCTAGATTACTGAGAGTAAACATCTATAGCCTTATGACAGAGAGAGAGAGAGAGAGAGAGAGAGAGAGAGAGAGAGAGAAGAAGAAGAAGAAGACGGAGAAGAGAAGAGAAGAGAAAACAAAAGAAAGGGAGTGGAGAAAAGCAGACCCCAAAATTGCACCAAACAAGGGCAAACTCTACTCGTGTGCATATGCTTACCAACAGTGCTCAAACTAACTTCCACCCGCTGCGCACATAACCATTAGCGCTGTACCGAGGAACACTGCACGCTGTCTTTACATTTTACTAAATTTTACAAAATGTTCAAGCTCGTTTTATAGTTTGTGGAAATTAAGTATGAGTAAGATTGTGGTCTACAGTGAGCCCTATTACTACTACGACATCTTTGTGTATTCTTGTTACAGCATCACACTATTACATTATCACACACTGCCTCACGCTGATACAATGCACAATGATACATTAAATCACTGTGTCACACCACACACTACCACAGCACATTGCCACATTTCGCACTTCCACAGCCCACACTGCTACACAGAGGACACACTGTTGCGCCACACACTGCCACACTTTCCATTTTTACACCACACACTGCCACACCACACACCCCCGCACTTCCCACCGCCACAGTGGCATACCACACTGTCGCACCACACGCACACACCACACACTGCCACATCTCATATCTCACATTATCACACCACACAGTCACATCACACACTGTCACACTCATATCTCTCACTGTCACACCTCACACTGCTACCACACACATTGGCACACCATCTCACACTGCCAAGACACATGTTACTATACCACACATTACCACAATGCACACTGCCGCAACTCACCGCACACCATACACCGCCACAACTCACACCATACATTGCCACACCACACCATGCCACACCACACACTGCCACACCACTCACGACCACATCACACACTGCCACACCTCACTACCACACCACACTGCCACACCTCCCTCTTCCTATGGCACTGATAATTTTCTATCTCCCATATGCTCTGTTTCCTTCCTCGTATCACTCCCTCGCATTATTTATGATAACTCTTTCAGCAGGAGAAAAATACGACGTGGTATCTATAATTCAGAGAGCTGCACTGAGGACGGGAAGTGTTGCTTGCATTTCACGAGCTTAGCATAACGTAATGTATCGTAACCTAAATGTTTCGTAACGCCATGTACCGTAACGCAATGTTTCGTACAGGTATCGTAACGTCATGTATCGTAACGAAATGTATCGTAACCCAATGCACCGTAACGCAATGTATCATATCCAAATGTATCGTAACCCAGTGTATCATAATGCTGTGTATCGTAACCCAATGCACCGTAACGCAATGTATCATATCCAAATGTATCGTAACTCAATGTATCATAATGCTGTGTATCGTAATCCAATGCACCGTGACGCCATGTATCGTCATGCAATTTCAACCTAACCCACCAACCTACATAAGTTTTATATAATACTTAACCTTATAAAATTTCTCCTAATAAATCATACAATAGGCCATATAAAAAATAAAGCAAATTCTGTGAGGGGTCAATACATCTAGATAAAAGATGTAAAAAGTACTGTTGTTGGAACTACAACTAAGATATTCTGTCACCGAACAGTATTCTATATTAATTCATGCCAATACGACCTTCCATGTATTTTAAAACCATCTTATCCCTATAAAGTGACCTAATAATTCTGTTGGATGCCCGTTATCGATGGAACCAAAATGTGGCAACATAAAAACTAAGCAATGAAATCTATTATTACACACACACACACACACACACACACACACCTCTTTATATATATATATATATATATATATATATATATATATATATATACTGTATTATATGGAGCCTCTGTGGTACAGTAGGAAAGTGTGCGTTTTCGTACACTGAAGAACAAGGGTTCGCGCCCCGCCAAGGTAATAAACTTTGGGAGCGTTCTTCTGGCTACGTACTGCTTGGCGGACATAAGGGGTGCTGTGTTTTTTTTTATTTTTTTATTTTTTTTTTTTTTAAATAACAGAACGGAGGAAGGAAAAACAAATGGAGAAAAAAAAATTATCCATACACCAGATTACTGGTGTCCTCTGTTCACAAAATATCTGTAACAGTTAGACTTGAACAGTTGTAGGTTGAAATTTGGAGGAAAACAACTCTGGGGAAGCGAGTTCCAGAGAGATGCAGTTCGGGGAATGAAAGAATTCTGATAGGCAGAAGTTCTGCAATATGGTTGAGTGACATTCCAGTCATGAGCGCTACCAGATGCCCGTGTAGCACGAGGGAAGGCATGGAGAGGTGGCACCATGGACGCAACTTCGTCTGAGCATTTGCCAAAAAAATATCTGTAAAATAATGCAAGGGAGGCAACATTCCTTCTTACTTGCAGGGAAGGTAGTTTATATGTAATGGCAGGGTTGTTAATGATTCTAACAGCTTTATTCTGAATTTTGTCTAGTTGTCTTAATGCAACCTCTCCACAACCATTCCACAAGGGTGAGCAATATTCAAGCTGAGAGCGCACATGACTCTTATAAATTATAGCTAACTGCTCATCGGCGAAGAAGTTTCTTTGAGGCGGTTTTAGCAAGTGATCTGACATGAGAGGTCCAGCTGAGGGCACTGTTAAGTGAGACACCAAGAATTTCAATACTTTTGGAGATGGGAATATTAGTAGCACTGAAGATAATGTACGAATCTGGCAATATCTGTCTATTAGTAAACTGTATATATTTAGTTTTACTAGCATTAAAAGAGACAAGGTTGTTTTGTCCCCATTCACTGATTGCAGATAGATCTTGATTTATGGAGATGGCTGTACTGAGTTGAGAAGTAGAGATATTAGACTTTGTAAATGGATGTCTGAGTGTGAATGAACTATGTAGTGTTGAGTCATCTGCATATGAGTGAATGGGATTGTGAGTGACAGATAAGAGATCATTAATACGAACCAGAAATAGGGTTGGCGCCAGAACTGATCCCTGCGGCACGCCGGCATTAATTGAGTGGAAATTCGAATATACATCATCTACTTTTACTCTTATTTTTCTGTCACTAAGATAAGAAGAAATCAAAGGAACAAAAGACGTTAGTCCATAGCAAGGGAGTTTGGACAGCAGGGAACGGTGCCATACTCTGTCAAAAGCTTTAGAGATATCAAGAGCTACTGCATGAGTTTCTCCATGTAGATCAATTGATTGATGGATGGTATGAGTTAGGAGATTGAGTATGTCAATGGTGGATCTTTCGTGGTGAAAACCGTATTGTCTATCATTAATTAAGTTGTTGGATTCAAGATGTTTAACAATATGCTTATTAATTAAAGTTTCAAATACCTTACCAAGAGAAGATGTGATAGCTATTGGTCTGTAATTGGAGGGGTCAGACGAATTTCCTTTCTTCGGAACTGGGTGGATATTGGCTTCTTTCCATGAATTTGGGAATAAAGAAGTACGTATGCATAGTCTGAATAATTTAGCTAGGACAGAGGCAAGTGCAGGGGAACACTTTTTCAAAACAATTGGCGGAATTCCATCTGGACCTGGAGCTTTGTTGGTAGGTAAATTGTCTAGGATGGATTTTACAAATCTTGTCTGTATTTTAAGTGGGGCAATTTCTGGGAGAATCAAGTTCCAGTACTGAGACATTCTGGCTGGTATCATCTATGGTAGAGTTTCTTGCAAAGGTACTAGCAAAGATATCTGCTTTCCCACGTGGGTCACTTGTAATATTGCCATCTGAAGATTTTAGTGGGGGAATGGAAGATGACTTGTTAAAGTTATTATTGAAAGAATTAAGAGTTGACCAGAATATTCTATTGTCATTAGGGTTGTTAAGTAGTTTTGATGCTTGCTTTTGAAGAAAGTTTGATTTAGATAGATTTAATACAGCTTTTGCATGATTTCTAGCAATTTTAAATTGGGAGAGTGATTCAGGTGTTTTTGATTTTAAGTAAGAGTTATATGCTAATGACTTTTGGGCTGTTGCTCTGGCACAACTGCCATCAAACCATTTTGGAGAGTTTGATCTTTTAGTGAATTGTTGACTTGGTATGAATAAATCCATACCAGCTAGTATTAAGTCACAAATGTGGGACTGGGTAGAATTGGGATCACTAGAGAAGAAAGACTGCCATGGAACATCAGCAAGATAATTTCTAAATCCATCCCAGTCTGCCCCGTCAAAGTGCCATCGGGTCACCCTGACAGGTTCGGAATGGGGAGGTGTAGAGGGTTAACTAATGAGGCTTTGATGAGATTGTGGTCAGAGGATCCAAGTGGTGACAGTACCTCTATCCTGTATTGATCTGGATTATTTGTCAAGAATAAATCCAAGAGATGGGCATTATGGTCAGGATTATCAGGTATTCTGGTTGGTTGCTTTACCAACTGGGTGAGATTAAACGATTCCGCAAACAGCTCGCCTTCTAGACCAGCCTCGTCAGTCCGGGCAGAATGCAATAACCATTCAACATTGTGTATGTTAAAATCACCCAAAATGGTAATTTCATTGCCAAGGGCAAGGTCAAGGTTACTCAACTGAGTGGATATGGAATCAAATACACTGGGTTCCGAAGAAGCATTGGGGGAACGATAAACTACACAGATATATTTGGTAATGTTTTGGCAATTTAATTTATATAATGAGTAATCAAAACTGGATGAAGTGAAGTTTAAAATAGTATCAACTGCATATTGGGATTTGATATAACAACAGGTGCCGCCCTTGTTTCGAAAGTTTGTAAGGAGATGGTAACCGGGAAAACAAAATGGAGATATATCAGTAGAGGGTGAGATTTTTGGTTCTGTGAGGTAAAGGGCTAAAGGGGATATGGACTGAAGGAAAAAATGAACTGAGTTTAAATTTGTGGATAGGCCGCGGATGTTGGTAAAGAATAAGGCCGCACCGTCACCTCTTCGCCGACGAGCATTCCCGGAAATAGCAACAGTCGCTGCTGGCACAGTCGCTTGATGGCGACCGGGAGGACCCTGTGCCTCCAGGCCTGCCCTGCCGGTGGTGGCAATCCGAGGTACCACCTCATTTGATTGTAAGATTGCAGCGGCCATTACTATAGATGTGAATAGAAGGTGTGATATGTTATGCGCATGTAGTGTGGTGTAGACAGTTGAAGGTAGAGGTATTATGAGAGCATGCTGGCCTACTCTCTGTGTAAATGAATGCACTGAAAATGTTCAGAAAAGGGAGATGGTCAGGATCAAGTCCTGAGGGCTGGTGAAACGGGAGCTCCAGCTCTCCCTATCACCAGCTTGCCATCAACCTCGGGAGTACTGCCCTGTTCGACTGGTGCTACAGTGTCGCATACTATAAAGTATGCTTGCACCCAGTCGGCTTGCTGGGCCGATTACACATGGTTCACAGACTACATACACATCCAAAGCCACTCCAACACTACAATTACACTTACAAGCACTTCTCACACTCCATACAATCTCTACCAGACAGCCTAAGCCACTTGGTAGAGATACATTGGCCGTATCGTCCCAACTTCGGTTGGGATAGGCCGGTCCCGCAGTGGACACTGTAGTATATATATATATATATATATATATATATATATATATATATATATAAAGACATCCGCCAGTCTGCGTGTCTGTCAGTTCATCTTTTATGCAAGGCGAAGCCGAAGAATTCAGACTCTGAACTTCTGCGACTGACCCTCAGCAACGTATAGGGTACTTTGTTTTGGGCTTTGAAAGATCCTTCTGAGCAAGGCTGACATGGCGATGAAGTTTAAGTTTCCGGGGAGCAAGAATATGAACTTTACAGTTTTTTATTCCTAAATGCCCAAGCGTCTATACTGAACACCACCTTAGATCACTGATGGCAGCGTTTGAGGTCACGAGGTCATTTCCAGTTAATAAAAATGCAAATATCTACAGTCCCTGTAACCCCCCCCCCTTTTTTTTTTTTACTGTACCCACTCAATGCAACTGAACGCATTAAAATATTTTTTTTCAGGGCAAGAAACATTTTACAAAAAAGCTTCCGCTTGTTTTTCCCTGGATATTAATTCTACACGAGAACTATATTAATTAATCAGCATTTTTCATTAGCTACAGTTAAGTGCATCGTTTCACAGGCACATCCTAACTCACGTTATTTTACACACACACACACACACACACACACACACACACACACACACACACACACACACACACACACACTCATCAGCGGTCTTACAAATTTTCTCACACTCACACACAATATCGCCGGATCTTCATAAATACTTCTACATCCATAAGCATGACACAACAATACCCGGTACGCTTTTTTCCGCGGCACGCATATCCATCGGCAAAACAGGTGAGATTAGCGTAAGCCATTAGCATACGTGATGGCGAACTGGAGTATCACATTACCAGCAGTGCATTACGGATAAACTCAGGCACTCCGCTCACCCGCATGACATCGGTAATCTGATAGTGTGAAAAATACGTTCGCTATTTTATCCACATGACACAATTACAAGCTTGGGTTACGTAGTTCATACTTTGTGGGCAGAATTTTTCATGATGGCAGTTGAACACGGGTGAGAAATGATGACGGTTCCACTAATGATTAGTAACGATATGCCTAGAACATTAAATAATCCCGGTTTTTCATCATGACTCATTTATGGATGCTGGTATGTTTATTACCTCCGCAAAGTAGGTAATGTTTTACCGCGCGTTGGTTTGTTTGTCTGTCTGTTAGAGGATTACTCAAAAAGTTATGAACGGATATTAATGAAATTTTGTGGATGAGTGGGCCATGGGCCAAGGAATAAATGATTGAAAGTTTGGACGGATCCAGATCCGGCGTACCCCGCACAATATCTCCATAAGCTCTCAACAGATTTTAATGGAATTTTGTGAAACGTGGGCTATGGACCAAGAAAGAATTGATTAAAGTTTGGGACAGATCCGGACCCGGGTCCGGATCCTATATCTGCGGATCCGGATCCGGGTCCTTTTTATTGGCAATGCCACTGGCGGAAGCATACGCTCTCTGAGCGCTTTCTAGTTTTGCTATCGAGATTTTATTATACAGATACGAAAACGGCTGTGAAAGTTGTTGGATGTTTGTTTAGTGGTTAGTAACTTGACATATGTGAAAAATATATTCGCTGTTTTCCTTATGAAGCACTTCTGAATGCAAACCACGTAAATTACGCTATCCAGCTTCTATGCTATCATACTGTCGAATTTTTATTATGATGGAAACGAAATACGTGAACGAAATTATGGATATGAGAGTGAGTGGCTCAGTACTGTGCACAAGGCATTCGCTAATTACTTCCGCCAGGGAGTTTATGTTTTACCCCGCGCTGGTTTGTCTGTTGCTTTGTCTGTCTGTCTGTCTCTCCGTCTGTTTGCAGGAATACTCAATAAGTTATGAACGGATTTTGATGAAACTTTGTTGAAGGGTTGCCCAAGGGCCAAGAAAGAAATTGTTGAATATTGGGCCGGATCCGGAGTATCCTGCACACTATCTCCACAAGGCCTCAATGTATTTCAATGAAATTTGGTGGAAACGTGGGCCATGGGCCAAGAAAGAAATTATTAAATTTTTGGGGGATCAGGATCAGGATCCGCGGTTACGCAAAAAGTTATTAACGAATTTTGATGAAATTTTGTGGAAGGGTGGGCCATGGGTCAAGGAAGACATGATGAAATTTTGGGGTGGATCCAGATCCGGATTATTTCGCAAAATACCTCCACAAGTTCTCAATCAATTCAATGAAATTTTGTGGAAAGGTGAACCACGGACCAAGGAAGAGGTGATTAATTTGGGAGCCAATCCGGATCCAGATCCATGTTCATGGCAATGGCATTGGTGGAGGTACGTGCTCTCGGAGCGCTTTCTAGTTTGCTCATAAAACAACTGTGAATGGAGGTTACGAAATTTATGCACTGGAGGTTAAATTTATATGATGGTGGTTAAGCATGGGTGAGAACTGATGGCTGTTTCAGTAATGGTCGGTAACTTGATATACCTAGAAAAAAATTCACTTCCTGTTTTTTCCTCACGGTGTAATTATGAATGTAAACTAGGTACATTATACGATCGACTTTTTATAATGATGGTGGTGATATACTGTACGTGAGAGATGCTGGGAGTGTGAGAGATTTAGTATACTGATTAGTGGATGATACATTTACCATTTTCCTCATGATAAGGCTATGAATGAGATGCCATGTAATGTTTGCTTTGTGGGAAAACTGAATGCTTTTGAGTTTTTATGATGCTTGCGAAATGTATAAGAACTGATGGATGACTGAATGTGTTGCAAAGCCAGTACTGAGGTGAGTCAAGTGTGTGTGTGTGTGTGTGTGTGTGTGTGTGTGTGTGTGTGTGTGTGTGTGTGTGTGTGTGTGTGTGTGAGAGAGAGAGAGAGAGAGAGAGAGACTGCACTGAAGGGGTTAATGGTAGTAAGACTGAAATTTACCTTTGTCACCTTAACTTGGTCCAGATTTTCTTCCTTTTGAAGCTTATTTCACGTATCTTAGTAGCATAAAAAGCTGTACCTCCCTTCCATAGCACTTCTTCGTTACTAGCATCATATTCTAGTGTTAATCGACAACTTGGCTTTCACGATGATTATCCATAACACTTCTTCGTTACTACCATCATATTCTACTATTAATCTTTAGTTACAACTCAGCATTCAAGGCAGATAGGTGAGAATTTTGGGCCAAGTTAGAGTGGAGTATGGGATGGCTTAAACCATAGTGAGCTATAGCATGTATTATAAACCTGGCTGACTCAGTAAATATTTTGGCAAGGGAGATTATCATTTTCTATTAAACTGACCTTTTTGGGTCGGGCACACTTCCCCCCTCCCCATCTCTCCCCCTCCCCTCTCTCTCTCTAAATTCTTGTATCTATTATATCTACTCCCTGAAACCACATCCTGTGAAGTGTGCTCTTCATGAAGGGAGCTCAAGGTGCTTTGTCCCTACTCAGTAACAACCCTTCCTCCCACAACAACCCTCCCTAGCACACAGTTCGAAGGCGAATATTGTCTTATTATTGGTACTACCAGGCGATTTTATTTTGCATAGATAATTTTTGCACTGTAGGGAGAGATACAGTTTTCATTAACCTCTTCACTGTTCTACCCGTTTTACGCTAACCGGGCCTAAAACTGACATCTCTCCATCTTCAATTCTCAGTTGTAACAATATGCACTAGAATATGATGCTAGTCACGAAGAAGTGCCATGGAAAGGATATAGTGCAGTGGTATCGTCCAACTCTACTTTCAAGCTACGTGAAACAACCTGCAACGGGACGGAAATCTAGGCCAAGTTAGAGTGAAAGGAGTATAGCTGACCTTTCTACGCTGACTAAAATCTCTGAAAGTTGCAAGGATAAAGCGGAGAAACACGCTACGGGACTCAAAGGGTTAAACATTTCGAAACGCTTCGTCCCGTGTTTCAGAACCTATAGCTCAGCCAGGGTAGTGAAAATGTCTAGGCGGCTACAACTGTCCATCATTATTTCACTCCGTCTATCTCTATTCCATTTACCAGGGATTCTACTTTCTACTTCTACAGAAATTCACCTCCCTAAACCCTTCGCTACGCTGACTCCATCTTTTACTGATGCTACAGCCAGACGAGATTACTTAAATTACGAGGAAAACTTTTATTGTCAAAGGGGTTAGTGAAGGACACTGGATACCTGAACCACTGCAGTTATGAAAGTCTCCCTTGCTGAAGAAAATCGTTTGCAGATAGTGAAAATGAATGTGTGAATGAATGAATGAATGAACGAAATGAATGAATGAATGAATGAATGAATAAGAATGTAGAAAAAGAAAAAGTTACCGCAGTCAAGCGGTCAGAATTTGGTATTCATTCATTTATATTATGTTATTTAGTTTTACCCTTCCATTTTCCTTCATATCTCACTTCCTACCTCTCTTCTCTCTCTCTCTCTCTCTCTCTCTCTCTCTCTCTCTCTCTTTCTATCTCTCTCTCTCTCTCTATACTTTCCTTTCTCTTCCTCTCCCTCTCTTTTCCATCCCTCGTTCCCTCACTTAATCTCCCTCTGTCTTTCTCCTCACATTCTCTCCGTTTCCCCTACTCCCCATTTTTCTTTCGCCTTCCTTTCTTCCCAAACACCCCTTCTGCTGTTTCCTCCATTCTATCTATAACCTCTCTCTCTCTCTCTCTCTCTCTCTCTCTCTCTCTCCCGTCTAAGCCCCAAGATTTATAGCTCAGAGATTATAAATATAGATAGAACGGATGAAATTATCTTTTAGTGCCTCTATGGGCTATTTTTTAGATTGATGGTACATTTTGGAAAGGGAGAGAGAGAGAGATGGAGGAGGAGGAGGAGGAAGAGGAGGAGGAGGAGGAGGTTGGGGTTATAAGGTTATACAGACTCAAACCACACAATCTTCTGGACAGAGCTCTCTCTCTCTCTCTCTCTCTCTCTCTCTCTCTCTCTCTCTCTACACCCGCGGTAGCAAAGCAAGAGCGGCTGTTAGGTTCTGATCGGCGCGCGCGCGTGTTAAAATATGTCGATCAGATTTTTATCCACTTTTAACTAAACTTGATGGAATGGTTGAGCGTAGGTCGATGAAGCTTTTTTTTTTTTTTTTTAACATTACGGCAATGATCAAGGTCACAGGGCTAGGTCAAACGCTGACGTACGAAAATTAACTTAAAACAGTTTTTAAT
>NC_136991.1:46484342-46526842 GCF_032717465.1 Coenobita brevimanus
AAAAAAAAAAATGACCGTGACAAACGAGGGCTGCCCTACCCTGTGGAGACCGGATTTCGGGAGAATTAAAAGCTAGCACTAGGGTAGGTCTATCACTATGCAAAGCATCAATTTCCGGAGCGTTCCCGGTTGCCAGAAAACGCGTTCTCTGACAATCACTTCCTCTTCCTCTCCTCCATCCCGAGGAACTACCATGCTTCGCCCACTCTTTGGAGTGGGAGGGTGGGGGGGAGACAAATAGCAGACGCGAGCGAAGACGAACATGGGAGAGAGAGGGTAAGAACAAATAAGGGAGTCAAGAACAGAAACAGGGACAACGAGAGAGAGAGAGAGAGAGAGAGAGAGAGTAAAGCCATTTATCTTTCTGTACAGTATGTGATTGCCGGAGGGAGGAGGAGAGGAGCTTACGGGGTAGGGTGGGTATGACGTGAAGGGAGGAAATGAGGGAAGAGCGGTGTGGTTGGAGGAAGGGAAGGAGGAAAGGGAGATATATGGGGAAGCGGGGAAGTGAGGAAAGGAATGAGGTGGGTAGGGAGGGGAAGAAAGAGATAATGGTGAGAGAGGCACAGAATGAGGGTGGGAGACAGAGATAAGGGTGAAAGAGATAGAGAGGGATGGAGAAAGGGAAAGAGAAACTAGGGAAATGTTGTTTGAACGAAGGAGGTAGGAAGGAACAATGAAGAGAAAGAGGTATGGATGAAAGGAGGGATGGAAGGAAAGAGGGAAGAAATAAAAGAAGCAAGGAAGGAAAGGAAGAGAGAGAGAGAGAGAGAGAGAGAGAGAGAGAGAGAGAGAGAGAGAGAGAGAGAGAGAGAGAGAAAGGGAAAGATGGGAGGAGGATAAATAAATACGAAATGAAGGAGGGAGGGAGGGAGGGGGAAAGAGGGAAGTATGGATGGAAGAATGGAGAGAAAACGATAAGTGCTTAGGACGGTAATGAGAAGTTATAATGAGAATAGTGACGATCGAAGGATGATGATGGTGATAACATTAAGCATAGGAGGGTCTGTAAGGCAGCGATGATGATGATGATGATGATGATGATGATGATGATGATCCTCTGGATGATGATGATGATGATGATGATGATAATGATGATGATGATGATACTCTGGATGATGATGATGATGATGATGATGATGATGATGATGATGATGATGATGATGATGGTGATGATGATGGTGATGATGATGATGATGATGATGACAAGTAATAAAGAGAGTATAGCTGACTGTGATATAAAATGAGGAGATAGAAGTGAGAACAGGGGTGAAGCAAATGAGAAAATGAGGATAGTGGTGATGCAAACGAGAATTAAGGTGAGTAAGTGGCAGTAAAAAGGATAGGGATGAGGATAGTGATGATGAAAATAAGGGCAGTGGTGAATCATGACAGGACACGGCTGAGGATATGGTGAAGCAAGCGAGGATAAGAAAGAGGATAGAAAAGATAAATCTGATGATAGTAATGAGACGAGGAAGAATAAGGCTGAGAATACTGATGATGAAAGTGAAGATACTGGTGAAGCACGCGAGGATAAGAATGAGGATAGTGGATATAAAAATGAGTAAAATGGTGAAGCAAGGAAAAACAGGGCTGAGAATACTGATGATAAAAGTGATGATACTGATGAAGCAAGCGAGGATATGATTGAGGAGAGTGGAGATATTATTGAGGACAGTAATGATGCAAGGAAGAATAAGGCTGAGAATACTGATTAAAGCGATGAAACTGGTGAAGCAAGCGAGGACAAGGCTTATGACGGTGATGATGCAAGGAAGAAAAAGGCTGAGAATACTGATAAAGTGAGGATACTGGTGAAGCAAGCGAGGAGAGGGCAGAAAATAGTGACGATGCAAGAAAGAATAAGGCTGAGAATACTGATGACAGAAATGATGACACTGGTGAAGCAAGCGAGAATAAGGATGAGGATAAGGCGAAGCAGGAGAGGATAACAATGAGGAAGGAGATAAAATTGAGGATAGTAGTGAAGCGAGGAAGAATAAAGAATACTGATACAGAAGTGAGGATTCAGGAGATAAAGTATGGATAATTGTGAAGCAAGGAAGAAAAGGGCTGAGAATGCTGATGATAAAAGTGAGGATACTGGTGAGGCAGGCGAGGATAAGGGTGAGAATAGTGGTCAGGATAGAGTACATTAAGAGCTGAGAATGCTGATGATAAAAGTGAGGATAGTGGTGAGGCACGCGAGGATAAGGGTGAGGATAGCGGTGAGGATAGATTACATTTCCATACACCCCCACAAGACACTGGTGTAACCCAATCTTACCAAAAGGAATATCTTACGAGTCAGTCTGATTTATGTGCATCTTATACGACACTCAGAGGGAGCGAGGGAGGCAGGTAAGGAGCGGTAGGTAGGTTGGTAGGTAGGTAGGTAGGTAGGTAGATAAGGAGAGGGAGGGAGGGAGGAAAGGTGGGTGGGTGGGTGGGAGGTAGGTAGGTAGGTAGGTAAGTAAGGAGAGGGAGAAAGGAAGGAAAATGGGCAGGCAGGTTGGTTGGTCGGTCGGTCGGTAGGCAGGTAGGTAGGTAGTTAGGTAGGAGAGAAGGTTGGTAGGTAAAAAGGGAGGGTTATAGGCAAGTACGTAAGGAAGGACGGAGGGAGAAATCGAAGAATGGAAGGAAGGAGCAAGAAAAAAGGAAAATGTGAAGGAAAAGAAGTAGGTAGGTGGGTAGACACAAAGGCAGAGACAGACAGACAGACAGACAGACAGACAGGCATACTAACTGACTGCATGACTGACTAACTGACTGACAGAAACGAAAGGGTTAAGGAGAAAGAAATACAGGTAGGTACACAAGGCAACAAAGCGACGAACAAGCAGGGAGAAAATCAAATGCTGTTAACATTAAAACTTTGACACGAGAGAGAGAGAGAGAGAGAGAGAGAGAGAGAGAGAGAGAGAGAGAGAGAGAGAGAGAGAGAGAGAGAGAGAATAAATACAAACCTTGCACACTACTTAAAGAAATACAGTACACTGTATAAGAAGTGAAATACCTTAGAAGAAGCTGAGATCGATGTTATAATAACCACTTCTTCTTCTACTTCCTCCTCTTCTTCTACTTCTTCTTTTACATTATCTTTTTTCCCCGTCAGTCTGTGGGAGAAGACACCAAATGTCGTATTAACATAATGCTCAGAATTCAACCTGGACAAGAAGAGCCTAAGAATATTTCAAAGCCATCTCCTACCTACTTCCTCTTCGATATGGCGACGTTCTTTCATATCTTCTTTTTGACACTTTCAGACGCTTATCAGCTCTGGAGAGACTTTTCGACCTAAGGCTGCTAGATACAGCCTTCATTAACTCCATCACTATTAAGGAGCTCTGACAAACTAAATTACATTGCAGAGTAGTTGATAAGGAATTGGTACGGAAGCCTCCCATACCAATTAATACACCAGTCCTGTATGAGACAGCCCTAGCATGTATTCAATATGGACGATGGGTGTTAGCGCCGAAGTGATGACATGTAGAGGTGTATGGTATGTAAGAGGACTACTGGGCCTTGGAAGCAGGCTGTGAATCCTATGCCCAGAGTAGGACACAAAAAAATAAATAAATAAATAAAATAAGGTTCTAAAATGGAACTTATTGTTTTGTTATGTTCTGTACAAACATGCTGCACATACACCTGCGACAGAATCAATCAATCGACTATAATGTTAGCAAATGGGTGCCAGATCCTCCTCATGGGTTCCTCCACACGTAATTCATCCAGTTATTTTAATCCCCTGTCAGTTCCCTAGCCTCATCAATTTTCAAATCTTATTTCCTCATAAACTCCTTTACCATATCCATCCACCTTTCTGGCTTATCACGCCTCCTTCCACCTGCAAACTCGCTAGCATATACTCTTTTCACCACCTCACCTATATCAGTTCTCTCTAAATGGTCAAACTATCTAATTACATTTCCCTCTATCCTGTTATTACCAGACTCCACTATTGTTCATCTTTCACAGGTTACATTATCTCTTATTTTATCCATTGACATTCCACAGCAGTTCCATTATTACTGCCCTTATTCTTGACTTTTCACTCTCATGGCATACCGTACAGTATCACACCCCTACGTTTATATGGGCACTAACACACTTTCTGGCACATTTCAAACAAACATTTATTTCCACTGTCCCACTACATTCATTCTCTACATATACCTAATTAACCTCTGATGCCTTCCCATTTTACACCCTCTTCACATCATTCTTCACCTCTGCCAATGTTATATTTTCATGTACCATATTTCTTCTCTACCCACCACCACCACCAACAGTCATACTTATCTTCTCTCTGCTCTCATCATTCACTTTCATCACCCTTTCAAAACACTCTTTCCATCTATTCCTTATTTCCCCTCTATTTGCGTGTGCTGTTCCATTCCCATTCTTCACATTTTTCCACCTTTCATTTGTCCTTTTTTTGTCTTTCCAAAATAATTGTCTATGGTCAGAGTAGCTTACATTCATTTTCATCACAGGTCATCACCGACACACAGTTACAATAAACAGTACGGTACATTTATCAATAAAGATACGGTAAATAAAAAATAAATGGCTAGCTAATAATACAGGAACCATGAGCTACACCCGTCCATTACAAAAGTCGCTGTATCGCCACGGGTACAAAACCCATCAATTGGACGACACACCATAAAATTTAAATTGGATTTCGACCATATGGGAATTTCAGGGCCTGCGTTCCAACACAACTTATAGAGTGCTACACAGAATTACAAAGATACACAGACAACACAGACCATAAGCATACAAATTACAGTGATGCACAGAATTTAATATGCACAGATAGCACAGACCATGAGCACCCACTTTATAGTGTTACACAGAATTACAAAGATACATAGATAACACAGACCATGAGCGTCTAACTTAAGAATGCTATAAAAAATTACAAAGATACATAGATACCACAGACCAAGAGCAACAGAGTGTTACACAGAATTACAAAAATACACAGAAAGCACAGACCATGAAGATCCATCAATATGATCTGTATATAACCCCTTCAGTACGATTACTTTTTCATTCATGCTGCAATAAGATAATTATAATACGCTCAAATCGGCTCCTTCATAATGACGGGGTTAATTAAGGCTATACCCAACCCCATCAGTCCGGAAATTCTCCCTCCAGTTTAATTAATCGCCTGATGAAAAGACTTAGCAAGCGTCGTTGACAGGACATGCAGGAGCTTCTGTCCTTACTCAGTAACGACCCCTCTTCTCACGACACACCATTCTCCCTTACCTAACAGTACATACTTGCCAACTCTCTCTCTCTCTCTCTCTCTCTCTCTCTCTCTCTCTCTCTCTCTCTCTCTCTCTCTCTCTCTCTCATTTAGTCTCCTTTAGATTTTCGTCCTCTTGCAGTTTATTTCACGAAACTCAGTGGCCAAATATGACAATACTACGGCTGTACATCTTTTCCACGGCATTCTGGACCAGCCTCATGGTGTTAATCTCTTGTTACAGCTCTGCATTTAGGATGGAGCGAGACCAAATTTAGGCCAAGTTAAAGTGAATGGGGTATAGCAAATATCTCACTCGAACCACTTCACTATTTACTGTACAGGGAAATTGGAGAAACAGCGTATGCACAACTGAAATGTCTAAGTGAAGGGTAGGAAGTAGGTAGTACTAAGAATGAAATGGTTGAATGCAGTCTCAAAATAATGACATTCTATAGTTCCCTCATCGTAACCTGGCCCAGATTTTCGTCCTCTTGCAGCTTATTTGCCGCAGCTCCGTGAGAAAAAAGACAGTACTAAGGCTTTACATCCTTTAGTGGCACTTCACTGTGATCTGAGAGAGAGAGAGAGAGAGAGAGAGAGAGAGAGAGAGAGAGAGAGAGAGAGAGAAATAACTGTCCTGAAGAGATTAATGAACTTCTGTATTTTCACCAGTCGTTGCACTGGGTTTAAGAACACTTTCATTCCACCCTGAACCACTGAGAGTACCCTTCCTTCTCATACTTTTACTATTGTGTACTTCTATCTTATATATTCCATATACAAAAATTTTCATGTAACACCCAAAGTCGCCACAGCCAGTAGAAACGTGGCGGCTAACTTTTAATCGTGCTATTGTCTTTTTACCTTAACTTGGCTCAAATTTTTGTTCTTCAACTTTTTTCACGTAGCTCAGTGGTATAAAAAGACAATACTATGTCTATACATCCTCTCTTGTTACAACTCAACATTCAAGATGGCGAGACGGAAACTTTGGGCAAATTCTGAGTAAAATGAGCACACACACACACACACACACACACACACACACACACACACACACACACACACAATTTTTTTTTTTTTTTTTTGGCCAGGAAGATAATAAAAACCATCACTACATTCTAAAAAATATATATATAGCCTTACAGAAGCACACCGTAGTTCGTATGCGACTATTTATCACAGAGGAGTTAGCTCATAAATTTTGAACTAATGGCACTGCCCGGAGAGGAAATTAAACTCATCACTATCTGACACACTTAAATTACGGTCAACGCCTCCACGTACAGATCTAGGATATTTTTAGAGGAATGGACTCTTTCATTCCATATTTCGGTCCTTTCTTCCACTGGTTACGTAAATATTTGTAAATCTATATTGTTGTTTCTTATTACTGGCCATTATCAAGCTTTTTTCATTGGTCTCTTCTTCCTGACGATGTAATTTTTGTTTGATTCCTCCTGCTGTCAAACAATTTTAGTTAGGTTAGGAGAGGTTAGAAGCGAGATTTCGAATTAATGGGGATAGATATAGCATTCATTTACCCAATCACTAATTAGGTAGTCTAAGTAGATGAATAAAATAGTCTGGAAGCTGTAAGAATTGAAAAAAAAATGACAATCATGCTGAAGTGGCCAATTTTTTACTACAGCACATAAATAGAAAGAAGCCACAAAAAGTTTTTCTTTCCAAGAAACCTTAACAAAAGTGAGAGATATATTGAAGATCCATTCATTTCGAGATGTCCACATTGCGTTTTTAAGACAGGAGGTTATAGGCAGAGGGAAATAAAGAACGAAGTACGTAGTTCCAGAGTTGACCACTTGCACACATGAAAGGACTGAGAGTATCAATTAACGCTTGCATTAGAGAACTGGTAAGAAGAGGAGCTGCCCACCTACCGTAATGGCGAGGGATTCAAGTGGACAGTTCGGCAGAAAAATAACCATTGAAATAGCGGCTGTAGGAGGATAAAAGATGCAACTACTGTATGCAGCGAAATGAGAGTCAGGAACAGTAGGGGAACTGATAAGGCGAAAAGTTTTTGCCTCCACCCTGCTTTGAAGAGCTGTATATCATGTGGCCCCATCTCTCTCTCTCTCTAATATATATATATATATATATATATATATATATATATAAAATCTATCTATCTACGTGTCATCTCAATACTCACTGGAAAAATCCTTGCTCTAGGACACTTTAGGATATTAGCTCTTCTCTTTTTTCCCACCTGTCTGTCTGTACATCACTTATTACAAAAAAAAAAAAATGCCGGATGATCTTCTACTAAACACTTAATCTTGATATTGTTACACTGACAAGGGAAGTCCACCCTTTATCCAAAACAGACAAAAGTCGTAGCTAATTAGAGTAAAAGGCAGGAAGAGGAGGAGATGGTCTGTGAGGAAGAGGCCTGAAGAAAAGATGGAGTGCGAGGAAGGAGTAGGAAGGAAAGATGGTGTGAGAAGAACGGGCAGGAAGAAATGACATGAAATTCGTTAACGCTATCTTTTTTATCATGTCATCATCCGGACCTCCTTTCCCACCCTAAGGCAGGGTGAGGAGTAGCACGTTCAGACAGCCTAAGTTTGCCCAATCCAATGGGAAACGCCTCCATTCACTCATCATTAAAGCCCCCGGAATCTTGGCTCCATCTGATAAGCCAAAAATATTCACCACATTCCGTAGCTTCACATAAACGTATCCGATAGAGTCAATCCGGACGCTGTCACGTTAAAAAGGGGTGCCAACGACCTTTTAAAATTCTTGCTATTGCTGGACGAATTTATTTGGCTTCTGAAGAACCTCTCAGGCTGAAGCGACTAGAAACAAAACCAATTAACCGTTTTTCCACGAGGGATGAGTAAAATTGTCTGTTTGGTAGCCAGAATCCGGCGAAAATGTGAACAGGCTAACAGGTCAGAGTGGTGAAAGCTGAAAGAAACCACTGTCCTGCAATGGGATGATACAAGCTGAAGTGGATGATGATGATGATGATGATGATGATGATACAAATAGTGTGATTTTCTCCTCTAATTATATGTTCCTCTGTTCGAGCAAGCATCATGCATGAACAGTTACAAAAGGGTCCAAGAAAGTTCATGTGTCTCCTTTAATGAACTCACTTATCATAAAGAAGCAACGAATATGTGACTGTAAAATATAAGAAAGTTTATCTGTAGTGGAAAGATCTGGCTACGTTTCTTTGCTCTTGTTCGTTCCTTAGTGTTTACTATAATTAAATAGATAGACAGGCAGCAGACAGACAGACAGACAGATAGGATATATACAGCAGATAAACAGATAGACTGATATATAGACAGATAGACCCAGATAGATAGATTGATAGATAGATAGACAGACAGACAGACCCACAGGTTACGCAATGAGAACATTCCAGTAACAAACCAAAATTTCCTTTCAAATAAAATCGAACTGTCTCTGTCCTGAGTCGTCAGATTAGGACAATGAACATGCTGCAAAAGAACCCATGAGAATTTACTCTTCCTTCATTACTGTAGGCGCTTTGCTGCTCTTCCTCAGTGATATGGTTTATAAATTCTCAGTGTTGTATGTTTTTTATTTTTTATATTTCTTTTTTATTTTTTTGCGCACCAATCCAACTATAGCACATTCCCTAACTGTGTCAGACTTGGCTCACTCACCGTTTTAAAGAATAGGATCGAGGCTTTATGGAGATATGCTGTTTTATCTTGGAAAATGAAATGCTGCACCGTGATAGACCTCCAACCGTACCAGGTTTTGGGTACGGTGAGACTCTCCCACGCTGGCGAGGTGGGGACAGCCCTTCCGTATATAATTGTGTCCTTTTTCTTATGATATTGCAGGGGTGGGGGTGTATATCTGATGTGTTCTTTGTCTTTTTTTTACATAATTTGCATCATTAACAAGATGATATTGAGGTGTACCAGAATAATGCGTCGCTAAAGAAGAGGTGTTACGCATGCTCCTCCGCCAACGAGAATGCGGTCCTTTCTTCCTTGCCTCTCATACATGCAGACTGTCACGGGTCGACTGACTGGATGGCTGTCGAGAATATATGGAAAGAGAGGTGGAATCTGCAGCAAGGCGGAATCGGGAGTTTGCTCTTATTTCAGCGGGGAATGTGTGTGTGTGTGTGTGTGTGTGTGTGTGTGTGTGTGTGTGTGTGTGTGTGTGTGTGTGTGTGTGTGTGTGTGTGTGTGTGTGTGTGTGTGTGTGTGTGTGTGTGTGTGTGTGTGTGTGTGTGTGTGTGTGTGTGTGTGTGTGTGTGTGTGTGTGTGTGTGTGTGTGTGTGTGTGTGTGTGTGTGTGTGTGTGTGTGTGTGTGTGTGTGTGTGTGTGTGTGTGTGTGTGTGTGTGTGTGTGTGTGTGTGTGTGTGTGTGTGTGTGTGTGTGTGTGTGTGTGTGTGTGTGTGTGTGTGTGTGTGTGTGTGTGTGTGTGTGTGTGTGTGTGTGTGTGTGTGTGTGTGTGTGTGTGTGTGTGTGTGTGTGTGTGTGTGTGTGTGTGTGTGTGTGTGTGTGTGTGTGTGTGTGTGTGTGTGTGTGTGTGTGTGTGTGTGTGTGCTCGCGCGCGCAGGCATGGGTGCATGCACGTACGTTTGTGCGTGCACTAAATCTCAAACTCAGTGATCTGTTACTGAAATATTTTTGACTGGTAATATTTCTCCGCTTTAATATTTACCCTAGGCAAGTATTTATTACTTGTATGAGTGGACATTTTAGCATCAATAAAGAAAATCCAATACACAACTCAAGGAAATTTATGAACAACAGCCCTGGTCGCGTCGCCCGCATGACTTACTGTGAAAAAGCTTGGGAATAAAGAAGTGGTTGCCGCCCACAACACGACCGCAGTGTCTCCCACCTTTATCTGGCAAGAAATATTACATGCTCGCCTCATAGCCCACCTCACAATGGAATCCCTGGGGCGAATGTATAAAGAATCCTACCTAATTCACAGGATATATATATAAATAAAAACCTAACTCGATGTGGTGGTAGTGGCGTAGTGGAGTGTGGTGCGGTGAGGTGCAGGTGGAGGTACTGACTCTGTTATAGGTGACAAATACCAAACTTACAGCTCGTGTCGTTACGATTTTTTTTTCTTTTTACTCCTCGCTCCAATTACCATGACCACAAAGGACTCAAACCAAATTACAGGAGAAACAAGCCTCTATACACCGCTAATTGCTATCACAGGTTGTTTTGTCTTTTGTATATATTTCATTTTAATACTCACTCTAATTCTGACGTGACTGGTGGGATTATAAAAGAAGACAAATTATTAACAAGGAATATTATACACAACGCATGCTTGGAATAAATACGATCGGTAGCAGAAAATTCTCTAATATTACCCAGCATGTTCACACTTAGGCTATGTCTTTCACTTTCACCTCAAAGATAAGCACACAGAGAGTCTTGTGGGTGTAGGAATATATCTAGCCTTTCTCAGCTTAAGAAGGTTAAATAGGGATGGTATATATAAATTCTCCAGAGCTGAAAGTGTGCCTAAGATTAATTTATTTACGTCTGTCTTCTCCAATAAAACTATCAATACTTAATGATAAAAAGAAAAGTTATTAATAAAGTGGCAAAATACGAAAAAGTAAACGATAGGTGACAGCAGTTATTTTGGAGACTTGGTGCGGTATCCTGCTGCGGTTAGGAAGCTTACTAACACCTCTTCCTCACTAATTTACTCCTGATTCTACTCCGTTACTGTATCCCTGTGTGTTATTCATGCAAACTATGTCGTCATTATAAAATACGAGAAACAAAAATAGAGAATATTAATGGGTAGTAAAGAATATAAATCGCTATGAAGAGGTGCTAGGGAGACTCCTTACCCGACGAGAATTAGGGCCTTGGTTATCGTGAAACTTTACGATTCTTCAAAAATACGGGCATAACAGAGTGTGCTGAAAAGAGTGGTGGAATATTAGGTTAACTTATGACACTGACTGTACCCTTCCCAGCCCTCAGCAGCCTGTAATTTCCGTAATATTTAAGACGGTGGCAGCTTATGTTCTTGGACTCTAAGAGGGCTGTATTCTGAGTGACTATTGGTTCTTCCGCAACACCTCTTGCATAGCTATTTATTCTGCACTTTACACCTCAATAACACCTTGTATAGTCCTGATGGAAACAGTGTCGATATCAGAACGGCATATATAATATACATGAGAATGTTAATGTGTAATAAGCTAAATAAATCGCTTAGAATGAGGTGCTATGAAACAACCTATGCTACTGATAATATACTTTGTACTGGGTGGCGGTTGGGGGGTATTAATGTTACTGGGTGTGGTGAGGAACTGGGAGCTCCACCCAAACCTGCCCTCTAATTATCTCTTCAGTCATAGCAGTGACACCAGCAAAATCCAAGACAGTCCACCAATGACATAAATCACTTGCAGCCCCTGAACTGACGCATACGAGATTCTGCCGAAATGGACAGCACCACCAAAGACAAAACTACTCTTCCCCAACTAAATAAATGAAATAAAAAAACTTATTCATCTGTACAATAATTCACAATATGTCTGCCTCTTTATTTGCCTGTCTGTTTGTGTGTCTGCTTGTCTGTAATGTCGGGCCATAAATCATGGACACCACAGGAACTATGCATGGATACTGCGGGAAAGGCTCAGCCTTCGGCCCCGACCCCTCAAGAAAATATCCTCAGTTTTCCAAGAAAAATGGGTGTAGTGGATGTGATATATAGTGCCTGTTACATGCACTGGGCGTTGATATGGTGCAGCAAGTGGATGAGTATGAACATGTCTTGGGTGGCCACTTAAGAATCTACCTAGCTTGAGAGGTGAAGATTCTTAAGTTGCAAAACAATATTTCAAAGATGTTTCCCGGCCACGACCAATTTGAAAGGTATACTGTAAAATATATTGTGGTTAAACCAACCGTCTGTACTTTGGCTAGCTCAGGCAATGCCTGGTTCCCCTGCTTGTAAATATATACGGGCCAAAGACACAAATCATTCAAAACTCAAAATTCAAAACCTGATCCATACATGTTGTCACCCCAGGCTGAACTGAAAGCGAACCTAGTGGACCACAAACTGAACCTGCCCTTCTCCTGCAGTCCACCAACTTCGTTACGGGGGATAGGGAAGGAGTTGAGGAATGTTTGTATAACGAAGGAGTGACGCTACCCATTATATCAGTGCTACCACGTGAAGGCGTCTCTCTCCAACATCAACCCATACATAACACGGCCAAACAGGACATCACCACTTACAACCTCCAACCCTCAAACCTGGTTCATACATTTCCGAAGTACGACATCGCCACCAAAGCTAACATCACTTACAGGTATAATCCTTTTACCTTAACCTGGCTCAAATTTTCGCCGTTTTGCAGCCTCTTTCAGCAGCTCAAAAAAAAAAAGGATACTGCAACTCAATATCCTTTGCATGACACTTCTTCACAACTTCCATCATATTCTAGAGATATCTTGTTATAATTTAGTGATAAACAAAGACAGAGGCACACAGACATGCAATGCGAGAGAGAGAGAGAGAGAGAGAGAGAGAAAGAGAGAGAGAGAGAGCATTTTTAGGCCAGGTTAGGGTAAAACATATATAACAACTCCCTCAAAACCCAAAAGCCTACCCACTTACAACAGTCAGGCAGGACATCGCCACAAAGGACAATGACTCCGAAATCAACTACAAACAAAGGGAGAGGAGGAAGTGAACTATACAGAGAGCTAAACCCGAAACACTACCCTAAAAAAATGAAAAAAGAAAAAAAGGAAAGAAAAAGGAAATAGGGGAATGAAAAAAGGGGGAAGGAAAAAAGAAAAAGGGAAAGAAAGAGGAAAAAGGAAAGAAAAAAGAAAAACGGAAAGAAAAAAGGGAAAGGAAAAAGGGAAAGACAGAAAAAAGGAAAGAAAGAAAGAAAAGAAAACAGAGAAACTAAAGATAAGAACTGTCACAACAACAGAGAACAGATATTGTGTAACAAGAATCATATATAAATCAGGAAAACAAAACAAAATGCTGAGTAAAACTGTAATAAAAAAGAAAGATAAAAGGAAAGGAGAAACAGAGGATACAGTAAGTACAGACGAAAATATACACAAAAACATTACCGAGAACACAACAAAACATTAATAACAATAATAATAATAATTGTAATAATGATAATAATAATAATAATAATAATAATAATAATGATAATAATAATTAACAGTTGTAGTAGCAGTAGCAGTAATAGTAACTGTAATAAAAATAATAATTAAAAAATATGATAATAATAATAAGGAGAAGACATATTTTAACAATCACAATGCTGATAATGATAATAAAAGAAAAGGACGTACCGGTAAATAATAATAATAATAATAATAATAATAACTAATAATAATAATATGTATCTACTACTACTAATAATAAAACACGTATCTAAACAACGAAAAAACGCCAAAGCAATTAAATTACAGAAAAAGACAAGGAAATGAAGTCAGTCTGAGGCGAAAGGTCAATCTAAGCCAAGATAATAAAAATGTGTGTGAGAGAGAGAGAGAGAGAGAGAGAGAGAGAGAGAGAGAGAGAGAGAGAATGTCTAAGGCTCCTATGATGCACTCAGCTGAATAAAATCGTGTTATGTAGTTCTAATCACTAAGTAAAAAAAAAAAAAAAAAAACGAATATAATGAAAAGGAAAAGATGAACGAAGACAGAAATCAGTAAAAGTATAAAAAAAAGGGGAGGAAACGGTAAACGAAAACCAAACAGAAAATAATGAAACGATAAGCGAAAACGAGAGAGAGATAAAAACAAGAAGTGGTGCCAAGGCACAGCAAACCTGTCCCCGGCAGTCATTTTAGTGCTGACGTATAAACACAACAGGATAGCTAATAAAAGATGCCACATACCAAATCTGAAGTAAATCAGGTGAAAATTGGCGATTTTATGCCCATTTGAAATTTTAGGCCCGACCCACCTGACACTGACCCCCCTACCGCTAACTGGGGTGTAGCCCCCCTGATGTAGTACGGCATGTTATCGGATGAAGATTTGAAAGATGCACTTTCAGGTTTTGGTTTCATGCCGATACGACGAATTTGAAATGAGTTACGGCGAAAAAACGATTTTATAACTTTTTTTTTTTTTTTTCTTAAGGGCCTACAACCTGGGCCTTGGTCCAATTTGGCCCAAAATCTATTCATGTGATCAGAGGTCATAGTCCATCATCCCTGTAATTCTAGTCAAAATCCCACCAGTAGTTTTCGCGTGAAGTTCTTAACAGATAGACAGACAGACAAACCGAGTGAAAACAATACCCATCCCCGAGCCCCTCCGGGACGGAGACGGGTAATAATAACACGAGGAAAAAGGCTATTGGAAAAATGGCACATCAGCAGCAATAATGAAAAAAATAATACATACAGAACCGAAAAATAGAGAAAAATAGCAATAGAAAGAAAGGGTATGTAAACTAATGCAAAAGAAAATAATAATAAAAACAAGACCAAGGGCACCCATGATAGCCGCACCCACCCTAACCGAGTAATAGTAACCATTAGCCCAGAACATCCTAAAGAGTTTTTATTATTTTTTAACACACCTCTCAAGACACACACCACATGAGCACCACACGAATCTCAAACACACCACAGAAAAACCCATGACGCACACCAGACACACCACAAGTTCCCCAAATCCTCAACACCCCCACCCCCAATAATGTGACGCTCATAAAACTCTCTGGCTTCAAATTGCCAGACTTCGTTCTTCAAAAATTACAGTAAGCGAGCGAGTGAGTGAGTGAGTGTGTGCGTAAGTAAATGAAGGAGTGAGTTAGTGAGTGTGTGAGTAAGTAAATGAATGAGTGAGTCAAAGTGTGAGTGCGTGAGTAAGTGAATGAATGACTTGAGTGTGTGAGCGAATGAATGAATGAATGAATGAGTGAGTGAGTGAGTGAGTGAGTGACACAGCTAGGGACACACTAGATTTGGCCGTCCCTCTGGGTACGGCAACAAAGTAATGGTATAAAAGAAATCTAAACGCAAAAGGAAAAAAAAACATTAATGGAAATGGAAACAAGGAATGGAGGCAGAGAAAGCACTATGGAAGCAAACGATAAACAGAAAGGAGAAAAGCTATAAAACAGAAAAAGAGCAGACAGGAAGGATCAAGAAAGAAAAATATGAGATAATCCCGGCCCATCCCGTGCAAAAATATATACAGTGGGGCAGAAAAAAAGGAATAAGACACTAAAAATAAAGCAGGGGAGGAGAGGGAATAAGAGGTAAAGGGGAATGAGAATTAGAAAGGTAAAGAAAACCGAACTGAAAGGAAAAGAGGAGTAAGTGGGGAGGAAAGGATGAACTGAAGAGAGCGAAAAATAAAGAAAGGAATGACAGGAGAAACTAATAAAAGAAGATTAAAGCGAGATAAAACTAGAGGGAGGAATATATGATAAAAAGGACATAAAATCAGATGGGATGCAAAGGAAAAACGAGAGAAAACCATGTGAAAATAAATGACAAAATAAAGTACAAAAAAAAAAAGAAATATGAAATACTAAAGATAAAAGTAGAGAGAATAAAAGAGAAAAAGAGATAATATAGATAATTACATAAAGAGAATGTAAGAGAAAAAATAGTACTGGAAGGAAGAGAAGGGAGATCAAGGAAATATATAAGAAATAAATGTGTATGAGATTAGATAAACACTGATAAGACATGATAAAAAAAAAAAAAGAGGAAAGATGGAAATGGAAAAAAATAACTGAGAAAAGAAGCTGCAATAAATGAGATTATTTAGTAAATGGAAAAAAAGACAAATGAAGAAACGAAAAGAAAGGAAGAAATACTTATGGAGAAAGAGGCATAAATAACACACACACACACACACACACACACACACACACACACACACACACACACACACACACACACACACAGAATTATGGAAAGGGAGAAAAAAAATGCTTGACGAAATGATAACTAAGAGAATCAGAGACGTAAGAGATAAAAATGAAGAAAAGGAAGCTTGAAATAAAAAATGAATGAGGAAAATAAAAAAGAGGAACGAGAGAGAAGAGATAAAAAGAGATTACCGAGATGGAAAAGAACAATGTAAGATAATAAAAATGTGAGAGAGAGAGAGAGAGAGAGAGAGAGAGAGAGAGAGAGAGAGAGAGAGAGAGAGAGAGAGAGAGAGATAAAAGGAGAAATGCGTCCACACGGAATGACAAACAGAGATGAAGGAGGGAAGGGACGAAAAAGACAAAAAAGAAAGCACAGAAAAAAAATATATATAAAAATGGGAATATTGGACGGAACAATTGAAGTCTTATATATCAAAATTCAACGATACACACACACACACACACACACACACACACACACACACACACACACACACACACACACACACGACAGAGAGAGAGAGTGAGAGGAACTCCTCCACATTTACAAAACTATTGTGATCCTCAGTTTTCTTTCTTACGTCTTTTCCTGTTGGGGAAGACTAAAATTGCGACGATTAGGAGAATTTCAGACAGCGTTCCTTCAATAATGCATCCCTGTGGTTATGCACGTCTCACCACAACTGAATAAAATCGTCTGTCTTTACCAATAATGAAGAAAAAGACGTCGCAATACCCTGACACTAATTGGATTTCTCTCATCTGTACAAAATCGTCTGTCGTGATATATCTAAATGGGACAATGTCAATAAAACTGAGGTATAATGCTATAGTTTTTTCACTTCAACTTGGCCCAGGTTTTCATTCTCGTGTTGTCGATTCCGCGATGCTCTGTGGCAGAAAAAGGATGCTCCAGCTCTACATTCTTTTCAGTCAGTCAGTCAGTAATAACAGTCATTCAGTAGCTTCAAAGTCAGTAACACCAATTAGTCTGTTAATAATCCCAAACAGTAACGCCAGTCAGTAAGTACTCCCAGTCAGTAACACCAGTCAGTCAGTCAGTAATCTCAGTCAGTAATACCAGACGGTCAGTCAGTAACACCTGTCAGTTAGTCAGTAATTCCAGTCAGTAATACCAGTCAGTCAGTCAGTAACGCCAGTAAATCAGTCGACAATCCCAGTCAGTCACTCAGTAATACCAGTCTGTCAGTCAGTAACACCAGTCAATCAGTCAGTAATCCTGGTCAGTAATACTAGTCAGTCAGTCAGTAACACCTGTCAATCAGTTTGTAATCCCAGTCATCAACACCACTCACGCAATCAGTAACAGCAGTCAGTAGCACCAGTCAAAAATTCCGATCAGTGAAATCAGTCAATCAGCCAGTCAATAAAAATCCCAGTATCACAGCAAACCAGTCAGTAGTACCAGTCCTTAAGTAACGCCAGTCAGTCAGTAGCGCCAGTCATTCAGTAACGCCTGTCAGTGAGCGATTGAGTCCTTCAGTAAAAGCGTGAGAAGGGTCCATGTGTCCAGTTGTCCAAGATAAAACTGGAAGAGCCGAGGTGTTGTGAGTTATTGAGAGGGACGCGAACTCTCTCTCTCTCCTCTCTCTCTTTCTCTCTCTCTCTCTCTCTCTCTCTCTCTCTCTCTCTCTCTCTCTCTCTCTCTCCAACTACTACTATTAATCCTCCTCCTCCTCCCCTACTACTACTACTACTATTACTACTACTACTTCTTCGATCTATACTACGTTCACTTCAACCTGACCCTAATTTTTGCCATTTAGCTGCTTGTTACGCGTAGTTTAGCGGCAGAATAAAACAATACATCGGTTCTACATCCTTTCCACAGCACTTCTACATGACTAGCATCTTAATGTAGTGTTAATCTCTTGTTACAACTCAACCATTCACGATGGAAAGAGGGTAGTTTTGGGCAATGTTAAAGAGAATAGAGTGCTACCATACTTACTACCACAATCGCTACTACCACCATCTCTGTGACTAGCATCATCTTTACTACCACCCCACTCAGTTATTACCACCCCAACTACCACCATCATTCCAACTACCACCATCAGTATCACAACCAACCACCACACTAACTACCACCATCCCTCCAGCCACCATCATCATTCTAACTACCACCATCCCTCCAGCTACCACCATCATTCTAACTACCACCATCCCTCCAGCTACCACCATCATCATTCTAACTACCACCATCCCTCCAGCTACCACCATCATTCTAACTACCAACATCCCTCGACCTACCACCATTTATCTGGCTTCACCTACGACGAAAACTACCGCCATCCTTTTACCTACAACCGCAAAACACACACACACACACACACACACACACACACACACACACCTGCATAAAAAATATATTAACTGGCAAAATACATCAAGGACACACACACACACACACACACACACACACACACACACACACATACACACACACACACACACACACACACACTCACAAAGTTAGAAATGAGGACACACACAGGTAACGACCTGAACTTTGACCCTGGGAGTACAATTAGCTCAGTTAATTATTTGTCTCCTCACCGTGGATAAAGGATGCTAGTCGGCTGAGAGTAATCAGTTTTTGTGTATCTATCTGTGTCTGTCTTTATCTATTTACCTATCTATCTACCGATCTAGTGCGCTGTATTTATCTATCTGTCTATTTTCTAGTGTTTATTTCTTTATCTCGGTCAATCTGATAGATGTTATCAGTCCAACGAACCATCCATCTCTCCATCCATCTAATCATCTGTCTCTCTGACTACCCACCTATCTATCTAGCTGTTTATCTATCCATCAATCAACATACCCCATACACCTTAATCTCCCAAAGAGTCGACACAAATAAACAGCCTCCCCTTCGTTCCTGTCCTCTGTCATTAATCTGCCCCCTCTCCAGCTCTCTCTCATGTCTCCCCATCCCATCCCTCCATCTCATCCTTGATCTACCCCTCCTCTCACCACCACCTCACTCACCTACACTCTTCTAGTTTGTCTCATTCTAAGCTCGCGAAACAATTGTTAAGGAGTACGAAAATAAAATCAAAATGCCGGGATCGCAGGAAAGGGGTAAAACTATAATGACTAAAATGGTACAGTTGGGCTTTGACAGTGGGACGCGGGGAGGTGAAAATATGGTCCATTTTTTGAGCTACGGTACAGAATAAATAATAAACGATAAAATGGGATAAGTAAGATCAGTAAACTCTAACTGTGCGCCAAAATATATCTTGATGTCTCCCTGGTGCACAAAAAACCATATCTATTATCTTGAGTGACGAGACGGAAGAAAAATAAGATTAAAAAGTGAAAAGCTTGATCAGTAAAGTCTAACACTGCGCCAGATATACTGATGTCTCCTTGGTAAACAGAAAGCCCTATTAGCACAGGCGATTTTAAGCATTTACTCATGTTCTGAGATTGTAGTGCCCGGAAGTGATTATGAGTTGTATCTAGTTTATATGACCAAAAGTTCGGTTAAGTGAGAGAGAGTGGCCGAGGCATAGCTGTTTCCATGCGGATGTTATCAGAACATAGATTAATTACCTAGTTGCTAAGTCACTTTTTTTTTTCCTACTGTAATTCACTAGTATTAAGTCTATAATATAAAATATCGAGTCGACGGGAACATGGGCCTTTGATCACATAATCCAGCATAATGTACGCGTGGGCAAAGTGATGTAAAGCACGATAATTTTCATCATTTTTCGATGTAAGGATATAAAGTGAGATGTGATGTTGAGTAATTATTGTAACTAGAGAATGTTCTTTTTTTTTGAGTAATCGATTGTAAGGGGAAGGACATCACACTGAGTCTATCTCGAGTCTGTAATAATTAAAATCTTAAATTGCGTACGCCGTCATCCCCCCCTCCCCTTGGCATCACGCAGTTTGGCGTGTCTCACTCGCTCACCGGCCGTGATAGATGGCAGCTGGTCGGTACTGTCGTCATCATCCTCCCCCCCCCCCCTCCAAGGAATTCTGGAGTGTAACGGTGACGCCATTAGCTTTTGGAGAAGCGAGTCCTGTGTTCCCGCTCACCTCTCTTACATTTTTGAGCTGAATAGTGAGGTATTTCCCATTTTTTTGTGTGTACTGTGGTTTATATTATTATTTAGTAACTAGAATACGAAATGCTACAGAGTTCTGTCTGAGCCTCGGATAAATGTGTGATTTTTGTGTGCCAAGTATCAGGTGCCCAGAGACTGTGAATTATTTATTATTGTGTTGAAATGACTTGGTAATTCAATACTTATTGGGGCTATGTTGTGAGTAAATGTTCACGTAGTTACTTTGTGAGGCACAATGATAATGATGCAGTGATGATTTTCATGGTTAGAGTTAGTTATTTATGCTTACTGTGTATGTTATAGTACTTTTATGTTATCTCTACAATAAGTATTATTTGAGCAGACCTATGTGTCTGTAGTGCCATGTGTTATTCTATTATTACTTGAGATGCCGAGTGTTGTAACTCATGTTTCTTTATTGTGAAACCTTCCTGATCATGTGAAAGGATTACTTGCATTGGGAAGAATAGTTATTCATTATTCATATTAACTTCTAGCGGGTCCCAGTGTCGAGGTCGAAGTACCTGAGTGAGTCAAAGTCCAAGTGTGGAGGTCTAAGTACCAGTGAGTCCAAGTCCAGGCGTGGAGGTCGTGTCATAAAAAGTCCCAGTGAATCAAGGTCCCAGTGTGGAAGTTAAGGTCGGGAGTGGCAGAGGACTGGACCAGAGAAATTTGTGCTCAGAGGGACGATTATGAAGAAACACATTGGACTGGGACAGAGGAGCTAAGTTTTTTGAGCATTTGATATTAGGACCATATAGAGATATATTTCTCGAACAATGTGCCAACTGATTCATGTTTAATCTGTAAAGCAAGTAACTGGGGAAGACTTCTACTTTTTGGTCTTGTTAATACACATTCCCTCCCACTCGAACTTTATTGTTTGTATAATCCTTGAGAACTGGTGGTATAGAGCTTACCTAGTAGTTTATTAACGTGTAACTTAGAAGCATTCTGGGAAACTGCGAAGGTTGGGCTTGGGTTGGCCTAGTTGGAGACTGGCCTCGTCATTTTGGCATGCTACCAGTCTTAACTTGGCCACCTGAAATGTAATAAAACGCAGCCCAAGAAGCCGCTAATGGGAGAGAGTCTTCATCAATCTCAGTTCCCGACCGTTCCAGCACACAGTGGTCATCAATAGTGACTTGTTTTCTGCCCCTTTTGACCATGTAAAAGTCTGGATCGCAGAGGTGACAGTACAAGATGACATTCATTCATTCACAAATATTCGCCATTACAAAATCGAAGTTGACTGCCTGATAGGTATATTTGAACTGGCATGTTTCCGAACATTGAAAAAGTTAAAGATATTAGGTAGTCATGCTGGTAAATTGAGTACATGGGTATCCTCATCTTAATATAGCTATAGGTGTAGTGGTTGGCAGTTGTCTAAAAATTAAATAGCACACGAGAAAAGTTGCGAACGACTTTTCTGTCCCTTCACTACCATGTCCTCCCTAAGCTATTTAACATGTATTATCTGTATTCTTTTATATATCTGGGCATATTTGTTAGGGAATTGAGGTGTATACGAGACTGAATGTAAGTTGGAAGTGTACGTGGCCAGATTCGCTGATGCTGTTTCTATCCTACAGTGCAGTTTACAGAGTTGGCTTTTTTTTTCTCTCTCTCTCTCTCTCTCTCTCTCTCTCTCTCTCTCTCTCTCTCACGGCCGCCTGTACGTGGATAGCAGGTAGTCTACGGGCATAGCAGTTAGTCTTCTGAGGGAAACATGGATTGTACTACTAGATAATAAAGTAGAAGAGATCAGGAACCCCGTTTGTTAGCTCCTTCGACATCCAAAGGGGTCAGGAACAGCTGTCTTAAATTCTCTACGATTGGGAGGAGTAAAACGAAATATCATCGCAGTGAAGAGGATGGTGGATGAAAATAAAGTGAGCGTATGGATGAGCACTACACACACACACACACACACACACACACACACATACACAAAATAATGATAAACACAGGGAAACATAACAAAGGATAAAACCAGCGAGCAGAGCGGTAAATATTGAGAGAAAATAACGAGGGACAATGACACCGGAGAGACAAGGAAAATTTGGATAAACAAAGACAAGGAAAAAAATTAAAAACGAGTAAAAAGGGATGAAAAAAACATTGAATATACGATTAAAAGGAAAATAACTATGAACAGAAGAAAAGTAATAAATGGATAAAGGAAAATGGATGATAAAATGAAAAAAAAAAAATAGAAAGAGTGGTATAAATTTCCTCGATGCAAATACAGGTGAAATATGAGGTATTTTAATGACTGAGATTCAGCCACAGTAAAATACACACACACACACACACACACACACACACACACACACACACACACACACACACAGGGACAATAATGGTAACAGACAGGTACACACTTCTGCATTTAAACTTACACACACACACACACACACACACACACACACACACACACACACACACACACACACACATCAGCGGGAAGAGGCCAGAAAAACACATAACCCAGTTCGCCTGAGTTCACCTGGAGAAATAAAGTCTTGCAAATGTATCTCCTGTCCCCACAAACTCTGCAAAAATTCTTTAAAAAATAATTTGTGTTTTATGCTTCAGAGGAGTTAGTGTGCTTGGATACTACTATTACTACTACTACAACTACTACTTCTACTACTACTGTTACTACTACAACTACCACGAATAATACTAATAATAATAATAATAATAATAATAAAGAACTCATGATGAAATACTGAAGCGCTGATATTAAAACAACAGTAAGAATGATAATGCTATTGGTTACGTAAATAACTTTAAGAATAATGATAAATATAAACGCAAAAGTAAAGACTGACAATTATAATAATGACAAGAATAAAGATCAGCGTGATATATATTTACCCTGCATCATTTATTCATTTTCTGCACCCTTATTCATTTCAAACCCCCCCATTGTTACCATGCATCGTTTATTCATTTCCCTACTCCCCTTTTCATTTTCTACCTTCACCGTTACCCTGCATGTTTATTCATTTCCTGCTCCTTATTCATTTACTACCCCCACCACCCTGCATCGTTTATTCATTTCCAGCTTCCTTTTTCATTTCCTACCCCCACTGTTACCCTGCATCGTTCATTCATTTCCTGCTCCCCTATTCATTTCCCACCCTCACTGTTACCCTGTATCGTTTATTCATATTCTGCTTCCTTATTCATTTCCTACCCCCACTGCTACCCTGCACCGTTTATTCATTTCCTGCACCCTTATTCATTTCCTACACCCATCATCCTCACCTCCACACCAGCAGACTGAGCCGTTCCCACAATATACTACTAAGTGAATTTGTTGTGGGGCGCTATTAACGGACTACCCAATACAGAAATACGTCATCGGACTGAAGGGATTCAATGGGGGTATTGGCTGTATATTCCATTTACTCTAACTTGGCCAAAATTACCATCTCGTCAGCCTGAATGCAGAGTTGTAAGAATAGATTTACACTAACACATGATTCTAGTCACGAAGAAGTGCTGTGGAAGGGATACAGAGCAGTTCCATTCTAGTCACGAAGAAGTGCTGTGGAAAGAATGCAGAGCCGTTCCATTCTAGTCATGAAGAAGTGCCGTGGAATGGAAGTAGAGCCGTAACGTTGTCTTTTCCTGCTACTGAGCTAGATGAAGTAAACTGCAAAAAGGACGAAAATCTGGGCCAAGATGAAACGAGTAGAGTTAGCATTATGTCCATGGGTTAACCGGGTCAAAATAGATTAGGGCCGCCGGGTTAAGCGAAAGAGAGAAGTGTGTGTGTTTTAATGAGGCTGCCGTGATAACCCCAAGGCCATTACTCCAAGCCTAGTGTGTGCTTTACCTCGTTAGCATAAACTGGGATTGCTGTTCACTGCCTGTTCAGCGTTAACTTATTCCACGCCTCTTTGTTACACTACTTTGCTTGCTTTACTTGCAGGTATGTAGAAAGTAATAAAGTCTAAAATTTCTGAACAAAATAATGAACTTTGATATTTTTGTTTTTACCTGTTCAAAGTAACCTTATTCTTTTCACATTATTGCCTCCATTTCTTCTTTAACCTGGAGGTCTGTAGACAAAGAAATGGTTAATATTTTGTTACAGTTTCCTCATAAGTTTATTTCTCGCCACCTTGTTTCTCTTCATTTCTTCTTTTAATTTGCAGAAGAATAAATGTATGTAGTGAGATTTCTTTCACCCCTTGTGTGTGTGTGTGTGTGTGTGTGTGTGTGTGTGTGTGTGTGTGTGTGTGTGTGTGTGTGTGTGTGTGTGTGTGTGTGTGTGTGTGTGTGTGTGTGTGTGTGTGTGTGTGTGTGTGTGTGTGTGTGTGTGTGTGTGTGTGTGTCCAGGACTCATCTACCCTCACCATCTCACCTTAACGCACTTAAAAACGAAACTTTACTGCAACCCCGCCCTCACTTCTGTTATGATTCACATGTAATATAAGCAAATGAGAACATAAACCAAGGAGAACACTTCATACTTTACTTCGATTAACATCACAGGATTTTACTATGGTGCAGAGGATCAATATAACTATGCGACTCAAATTGGTGATCACACAAACCTTCATTTCTCTCCTTATCCTCCCAAAGGAAGAGGGTAGAGTTAGAGATTAACTTTAGCCTGCAGTCCACCAGGTTCACGTTCAGATACGACTTGGGTTCCAAATACTACTACTACTACTACTACAACTCAACGAAATTATTACCTCGCCCAGGACGGAGTTCTGCGAGGTACTGCTTTTGGACGCGCGTTTCTTTGTTTGTTTGTTAGAAACGTTACGGAAAAACGGCTGAGTGAAATTTTATGAAACTTTCCTGATATGTGGGCACTGGTTTCAAAAGAAAGTGATTAAATGTTGGGGGTAATCGAGTGACCCTAAAAGGTCAAAATCAAGGTCACCGATTTTCAGAGAGCTATATCTTGAAACCGGTTGAAGATAGAGAATTTATTATTATCAGCATACAGGAGTTTCCACATCGACTTTCATTTGGCACCAAGACCTTTGACCTTGAGCGACCCTGAAAGGTCAAACTCAAGGTCAAGAATATTCAGATGGCTTTAACTCGAAACTAGCTGCAGATAGATATTTACTTTTATCATATAGGAAGTCATATATGGGCTTTTAATTAGTACCATGACCTATGACCTTCAGTGACCATGAAAGGTCAAACTCAAGGTCTCGGATATTCAGGGGACTATAACTTGAAACTGGTTGAAGATAGAGATATTTACTATTATCAAGATATAGGAAGTCTCATAATTATGTGCTTTCATTTGGCACCATGACCTTTGACCTTGAGTGGTCGGGCGAGATTTGTTTTGTCTACCACCACTTATTTAACTAGTAATGAAGAAGCTAAGACATTCTACACCTAACCCATCCAGTTCTAGAAAATTCTCCTAGGTTATGAGAAGCCATCTGAGGACAGCAAAAGAAATACGGAAAAAAAAGTAAAAAATAATAACAATGCTATAAATTAAATGAAGTAAATGCTCTGGGAAAATAGTACCAAGGCAGGTAGCATGAGGGGTGGCGGTAAATTTAGTCAACCTGTTAACGTGCTGCGGCAGAAAGACTGCTGGGATTCAGGGAACGGACTGACAGTCAGCTCGTTCAATATATTACCACTACTACTACTACTACTACTACCACCACTACTACTACTACTACTACTTCTATTAATAATAATAATAATAATAATTATTATTATTATTATTACTATTATTATTATTATTATTGTTGTTGTTGCAGTAATCACAAAACATTGATATTTTAAAGGAAGGATGATTTAAAAACTGGAATTTAAAAAAATATGTACAAACAATGCCGACTGATAACATTAAAGAGTTGATATTTGAAAATTTTAAAAAGTTAATTAACAGAAGAGGATATTACGAGCGATTTCTTAATACAGTTCAAAACAGAATTGCACGGCGTTTTTCAGATTGCAATACAACAGTGCGTGGCTTCTACTGAATGAGTCAAATGTAATCACTATAAGGAGATGATGAGATGAGTAAGAAGAGGAAGCTTAAATGGCACGAATAAAAAGGGATGATTAAGTGAGAGATTAGTAAAGACGCGATTAAGACGATGTGATTAATAAGAAGCTAATAGATCTGATTCAAAGTTGGCAAAATTCATTAAAAAGGAAAGTAAAAAGGGCAAATGAGGGGAAAATGAAAATGAGGTGATTAAAGAGATGGCTCAAGAGAGGATTTTAAGAAGTAATAATTAAATAGTTGATTAAGATGCTTTATAATAACCTAATAATAAAAGGATGATTAAAGAGGTGATCAAAATAGGTGATTAAAAACAGACGAATAAGTAATTAATAAGAAGTAATTAAGAGATGTAATTAAACTGATTTAGGTGATTTAAAAAGTTATTAATATCAGTAGTTGCTGTAGCCCCAGGTTCATCGGAAATGTGAACTCAATGGACTGCAGGATGAAATTACCCTCCTTCTACAGGCCGCCATCTTCCTTTTGGGGGATAGGGAGAGAATGACGGACGTTTATATCACCGGTCAGTGGAGCCACCCAGCTATATAGGTGCCATCACGTGAAGGGGCCCATCTACATCACAATATGGAAGAAGGAATAAATAACAATAATTCTACAAAGCGACAATAAATAACGAGCAGTGATTGCGGACGACAACGCTAATACAGATATAAATTTAATCGCTTCAGGCCGAGGACTTTTTTCAATTTTCTTCTGACTGCTACCATACAATTCTACTCAGTTTGGAAGAACAATCTGTCAGTAAAGAGGCCCAATTACGGTTATAAAAGTCAAGTCCAAAAATTTCCCCATGATCATATCACTGTCTAAGGCATGCTGCTGACGAAATATTAAAACGTCCTCGTAGTGAAATGGTTAAAGGTCCAAAGATTAAGAAGAGTTGGTATAAAAAATATGATCCACGGTTTACAAAATCACTGATACTAGAGTTTAATTATGAAACATTTTATGACAATCTGAAAAATGCGGCCAGAATTAAAAAACAAAAAATGCATGTTAAAAATTTCTGCAGTATGACGAAGAATAAATTGCAGTATAAAAAAAAAATGCTTTAATATACGTAACTGAAAAATGTGAGGATTGTAAAGATGGCTAAAAAAAAAAAAAAATGCGAAATATGACTATGAAACATATTATTCCCGAGTTCAATGACCCATTTTTATTTCTTGCTCTCTTCAGGCGAATTTATTAGGCTAGGGAAATAAATTTTCGACGCGAATGGATTTGATACACCCTTCCTTAATAATTTATTAAGTTCCTTAATACCCTTTCTGTTATAAGCTGTGTCCCCTAAGTTCAACAAAACTGCCTGAAAGTACCACGACTTACACACAAAACACGTCGTCTGGTTGAAGGGGATCATACAGGAAAGGTTGAAAAGCGCGAAAGTCTAGGAACAGCTGCGGTAAAGCAACTCCTTCATTCATGGTTGAGTAGATAAGAAACACACACACACACACACACACACACACACACACACACACACACACACACACACACACACACACACACAGAAAGAACCAAAAACCTCATCACTACAGACGAGGGTCAATCATTAATTCATTGCTTTTAAAACATCGAAGAGAAACAAGGATAAATAAGGAGGACTCTTAAGGGTGCATCATCCACGGCTCATACATGATCTAAGGGCCGAACACTTGACCTTGCCATGTAACTTTGATCTTCGACCGATTGTTAAATACCCCATGCTTGGCTGACTCTCAACCCTTCCACAAAGTTTGGTCCATATCGGATCATAACAGACTGAATTGACTTTCCCCATTCTAGTCTGCTAATACATTCAAACTAAGAGTATTGATATTCTCTCTCTCTCTCTCTCTCTCTCTCTCTCTCTCTCTCTCTCTCTGTAGCTGAGGGTGTGCCCACCATCCAATCATTCAATCAATGCAGTGCTATCTTTAGGTGACTCTTTACTGAGTGACGGGTAATACTATTTCTTGTTACCCAGGTAGCCAAACTACGCTAAGTGGTAACAATGAGACCAAATAGATGCTCTGGTGGTTCAGCAGGTTAAGGTACTCCAGGTTGAAGCGGACCATTCAGATTTATATTCAAGGCATGGTTTGAATTTATTACTCATGCAATAGAACTTACGAACGATTTCATTGGTCATCCTCGCCTTACATGTTGGGCCTCAATACCCTATCTCTGGACACAGATTTCCGTTCTGTATACCATCTGTACACTACACGCTGGTGGTAGGTGGTGGCGACCATTAGCTACTCACTTTCTGCAATGCTGCCTACTTCTTCCTTAACTTCTGTCATCCTGTTTCTGTCTGCCCTCCTCTCTTCTTACATCTTCCTATCCTTCCTGTCATATTTTACTATAACTCTTTCCATTTCATGTCGCTCTACACCGAATGACAAGCCTAATTTTTCCAGCAATCTGCAACAAAGGAAACCATTCACATAGCTGGGTGGCAACCATATAATCAGATAACGGGGTGATACGGAGCCTGCTATGGCGTCCTTACTAACTGGGTGGACAGACGCAAATTCAGCATCTATCCAGGAACCAAATTTTCACGTTTTTACTAGCGCCTCGCTGTTGCAGGGCGCTGTCAAGTCCAGAGAATATCGGTTCACCAAATGCGACAACCCTGCTGGGGCGGTTGCTTGCCGACCGGGACTCATCAACAACAACAACAACAACACTACGCGCTAAGCTTTATATTCCCAGAATGATAATATTTCATTTATTACTTATTCTTTTATTCTGACTTAACCAATCCTAACAAATTAACCTACCTGACTCACAAACTAACCTACCTTTATACTGAGGAAACCTAACCCAACCTACACTTCTCTGGATACGAAAAAGTGCAAAAATGGTACACAAAACGGGAATCAGCTCCCAGGCCCTTACATACAGTCGACACCAAAAGCCTAGTCGCCTCTCCTCGCCCCTCCACAGGCTTCAAAAATCACTCTGGTAAATATGCAGCAAATGACACTGATGACACTGTTCTGAAGCAACACAAAATCAGCATCCGTTGCTGAGAATTCCCCACAGACAGCTTCAAATACCACGGAAAGAGAAGCAGGAAAGGCGACAGAATTTTTGATGCCGATTGTAAACTCGCGATCCAAAGAAAGTATCCAGGCCTTGTCGATGCCGTGGCAAGGAAATCAAGAATGGTCTGGTGTTCGGATATAACTCTTAAACCCCCTCCTTTCCTCCTCTCTCTCAAACCCTTCCTAACTACAACCACTTTCCTTGATTTCTTTGATCAAGAGGTAGCTCACTCCTTTGCTTCGCGGTATGAAGTACACATCTGTCTTTCCAACACCACACACACACACACACACACACACACACACACACACACACACACACACACACACACACACACACACACACACACACACACACACGAATGTCATAAAATTAGGGAAGAGGACAGGCCATTACGAGATTGACTCAATCCTTTTAAAAAATAACACCCGCTGCATCTTCGAGAGCGTGGGTGTAATTAATGTAATTCAGTAAGTAAAAATATCTGTGTAACGGGGTGAGGCGTGTTCTGCCCTAAGATTAATAAAACTAACAGCCAGCAGCAAGAATTAAAGAACTTCATGGACTTACACTTTGAAGAGTGTCTGTAAATCGGTATGTCTTCATATGCTTTACGTCTTCCTGTCCGGGAGAGTCGTATTTTCCCTTCAACTAAATAAAGTCATCTGGCAGTAACAATATTGCAATACCATTTAGTATGAAATGACAATTCAGGCTGATGTGAACTGATAATTCGGAAACTGTCTGCCTCCCTTTCGTTCTGTTTATTTTATCTGCTTCTCTGTCTTTCACGTCTTCATCTACAGAAAGTTTATTCTCACTTATGCGGAATAAAATCGCCTGTTTTTAGCAGAGGTGAAACAGCAATCACTGTGAATTAATGAGTGAGAGACTGTCTGTCTTTCCCCTTGTCCGTCTGCCCAACTGCCTATCACATTTTCCTCTACAAGAAGGGTCTGTTATCACTAAATCTGAATAATGTCATCTGGTGAAATCAAGGATATAATATAATACGTCAACGTGAATCGAAAATCCAAAATCTGTCCCTCTATTTGTCTGTCTGTCTGTCTTATTTAGGAGGCGATTTCTTTCCGAAGATGCATTTAATCGTTTGCCCTTAGCAAGAATAGAATAACAATTATTCGTAATCTCAGATGGCGTGTATCTCTGTCTTTCCTTTTCCTTGCGGGAAGAACTTATTTTCATCCTGGCTTTCTAAATGTGTTTGCTGATTTTAAAAATAACAGCACTGACGAATCTATCCAATGCATATGTCTGCCTTGCCGTCAGTTTTGTCTATTTCTCTGTGTGTGTGAGAGAGAGAGAGAGAGAGAGAGAGAGAGAGAGAGAGAGAGAGAGAGAATGGGTAATGCGAAAAAACGGCTCATTCAGTACTCTGTTGGCGCTCCTATTGTTGGTGTTGTTGTTCCGGTAGTGCAATTTTCTTTATCAGTGGCTTAATAGTGGTGACTGTTGTTGTTGCTGCTGCTGCTGCTGTTGTTGTTGATGTTGTTGTTGTTGGTGGTGGTGGTGGTGGAAATGGTGGTGGTGGAAATGGTGGTGGTGGTGGTGGCAGTTGTGTTTATGTTGTTGTTGTTGTTGTTTACCTGGAGTCGTCAGTAAGGTGGAGTGTCCCTGAGGGTGAGTTACTGTCAAGAAGAGGTGGGCGTGAGTCCATGGAGGGCGAGGAGCTGAGGATATAAGGAGGAGGAGGAGGAGAAAAAGGGAGAGAAACAGGGAGAGGAGAAGGTGGAGGAGTAAGAGAAAATGGTGGAGAAGGAAAGAGAGGACGAATAGCAGGTGGAGGAAGAGAAGTACGAGAAAATGGTGGAGGAGGAGAAGGAGGAGTGGAAGATGGGGAGGAGGAGGTGGACGAGTAAAAATAAAAACGGGGATGAGGAGAAGGTGGAGTAAGAGAAAACGGTGGAGGAGGAGGAGGAGTAAAATTAGAACCGGGATGGAGGAGGAGGAGGAGGAGGAGGAGCAGGAGGAGATGGACTTTGAGAAAATGAAGGAAGAGGGGAAGGAGGAGTCGAAGAGGATGATTAGAATAGGATTGGGATGAGGATGAGGAGGAGGAGGAGGAGGAAAAAATGAGCTGAAGAAGAGTGAAGAGCTGTCTTTTGGTAACAACAAAAAACAGAAATCAAAATTGTAAATGTGCTCATGGAGGCAAATTTCTAATCCCCTCGAATGGAGAGGTCTTTCCAAAGCTAAATAAAATCGTCTGGTGGCTGCAAGAATGAATCAATTAGGGCGCCATCCTAGTGTTAAGGGTTAAAAAAAAAATGGGGGAAGGGGGAGAGGCAGCCAAAACTTTACAATAACCGAGTAAGGTCGTGCAAGGGCAGTTAGGGTTATACTTTCGTTAAGAGAGAGTATGAACTTCTACAAGACCCAGGGACATATAATAAAAACCCCGCCATTTACATCATTACTCCAGTCCTCAATGAGACAGTCTTAGTATGTATTCAATATGGACAATGGGTATTAGCGCCAAAATAAGGATAGTGAAGGTTAGTGCCATGTAGAAAAACAGCAGGGTTTCAGGGAACGCATTATCACACATGTACCCAATGTTCCACACACACACACACACACACACACACACACATAAACTTGTCTCTTAGGAGATTAAATTTACTAAACATATGACCCAACTGCCCCCTTAATAACCGCAGTTTCTGGGGTCTAAGGAATAGTTGCGCTCAATCATTTCTTTTTTATATGGCAGAGGTTCCAGATTAAAGGAGAGAGATTCCAAGCCTAGAATTCTAAACCACATGACAGAATCAAATCAGGTACTGACACTTCCAAGACACTAAACGAAATACTGACTGCAACTGTACGCCACCTGACTGTATTCTCCTTTTTTCCATACAAAGGGAAAGAAACCAAGGCTGAGAGTCTAGCAAATCTGCCTCTTCCAAAGAATACTGAATAAAGAAGAAGTCAAATTCAAGATCATTTCCATTCTATGAGCATGAATACACTGCGTTTAAAATCAGTGAGGGTCATAGGCAGTGAGAAAGAATGGCGAAGATAGTTCCAGAGCTGACCCGTTGCAAACATGAAAAACAGAGCACAGGCACGGTCGTACTGACAGGGGCTCTGACCTAATAAAGACAGATTCGAGTTTATTTTAACACATTAAGGCTCGTCAGTATTTCCTCACTGTGCAAGGAAGGTTGACGTTGTGGCAAAAGTTATAACCAAAAAAAAAGTGGGCGGGGGGGGGGGAGTTTGGTCTTCTGGGGCACTGGGTAGGTCAAGAGAGGGAGACAGGAGAACGAGACGGTAAGATAAGGCGAGAGAGTATGTAAGGGGCGGAAATACGTGCGTCAGAGGAAAAGGGATGGTTCCAGAGCAAAAACGGAAAGACGGGAGTGCCTTCCGTCGAGGTCACCCCTTACAGGAGACGGCATCAGGCAAAGGACATGTGGATAGATAGGCAGACTGTGATCATAAATTTACAGGGTGTGGGATAGTGTGTGGGTGTATGGGTATGTGTAGGTGGGCGGGTGCGTGGGTGTGTGGGTATGTGTAAGTGGGCGGGTGTGTGGGTGTGTGGGTATGTGTAGGTGGGCGGGTGCGAGGGTGTGTGGCTATGTGTAGGAGGACGGGGGAGTGGGTGTGTGGGCATTTGTTGGTGGACGGGTGCGTGGGTATGTGTAGGTGGGCAGGGCAGGGCAGGGAGGCCTTAATTCCTCTGTTAGGAGTAATAAAATAAAGCAAATGATAAAGAGAACCCTAAAATAAAGATAAGGCCAGGGAAGTAGTAGGCATTATGGCAGAGAAAATGAGGAAGAAATGGAATATGTGTGTGTGTGTGTGTGTGTGTGTGTGTGTGTGTGTGTGTGTGTGTGTGTGTGTGTGTGTGTGTGTGTGTGTGTGTGTGTGTGTGTGTGTGTGTGTGTGAGAGAGAGAGAGAGAGAGAGAAAATAAAGAGAGAGAGCAAGGCCACCTCCTCGTCAGTAAGCCATAAAGGTGTCACAAACCCCGGCAGCCTGAGTTATGAACCCCCGCCTGATAATGTAGATACCCCCCCGTCTCTCTCTCTCTCTCTCTCTCTCTCTCTCTCTCTCTCTCTCTCTCTCTCTCTCTCTGTATAATCTAACTCTAATCAGTCGCCTCTTTCTCCCTCTCTTAGCATTATCTCTCCCTCCCTCCTTTTTTCGTTTTTCATATCACTACCAGCTGTTTCCTTTTCTACATTCTGTGTGTGTGTGTGTGTGTGTGTGTGTGTGTGTGTGTGTGTGTGTGTGTGTGTGTGTGTGTGTGTGTGTGTGTGTGTGTGTGTGTGTGTGTGTGTGTGTGTGTGTGTATCAGCAACTCTCTCTCTCTCTCTCTCTCTCTCTCCAACCAGAAGCGGAGGACGTTCCCAACTACCAACTGGGGAACTGACCTACTCTCTGGAACTTATATAATTAAAGTACGCCTGAGAGAGAGAGAGAGAGAGAGAGAGAGAGAGAGAGAGAGAGACTGGACACACACTGCAATGGATTTAATAATTTTATTCGACTGATAATCTGAAACGCACTGAACCGACTGGCTGACACACATAGATATGAAAACACACACACACACACACACACACAGGTAGACAGATACACAAGCAGATTGACAGACGGACAAACAGAGATGTACCCACCCACCTTTCCACCAACCTACACACACACACACACACACACACACACACACACTGTACGATGCAATTTTACAAGGCCAGAATTACGATCAATATAGAACGCCAAGGAAATTTACGAACCACGCTAGAGGCGGGAGTCACTAAACGGGGAAAATATTTACACAGGGTAGTCTGTAAATAGCGCTCCAGTGGAAATTCACGTGACATTACCTTGTGTGTGGCGGGGACGGCTCAGTCGGCTGGTGTGGGCGTGGGTGTGGCAGTGTGAGTAGGAAACGTATATAGGCTGCAGGGTAGAGACTGGAGACATTGAGCCGTCCCCACTACACACAAAATATCACTTGGTGTGGTGGAAGTGGAGCGCTATATACGGACCACCCTGCACTGCCTTAACCCTCTCAGTATGATGACGACTTTATCCTATCGCTTTGAATCAGGGAACCGAAGTTTTATTCCATTCTTTCCAGTTCTAGATTTATTTAGCTTAGGACAGACTGTTAGATCTCAGAAGTGTTACAGACAGCCTTCACTAACCCCTTCACTATCAATGGTCTGTCCTAAGCTGAATAAAATCGTCTGGTGGGAGCATAAATAAAATATAGATGTCACTGGAGAGAAGGGGTTAATTTTTCACTGGAGAGAAGGGGTTAATTTTACTATCTCCAGACGATTTTATTCGAATTGGAAATGACCTCTTGTACTGAAGGGGTTAATGGAGGCTATAATCTAACCCTCTGTCTATCAATGGTCTCTCCTAAACTTGATATTGTAATGGTAGTAGGAATAAACGAGAAAAGTACATCATGTATTAGACGCATTAACAGAGAATCGGAATTACAATGCAAGTTAGTAGATATCGTAAGAAAAAGAAATCACATTAACCTCTTCCACACGAGGACGTAATTTGTTCCATTCTAAGTCCTAACTTTTTTTCTTTTTTTTCAGATTAGAGACCTTTTCAACTTGCGAGGTTAGAACATTCACTAATTCCTTCATCACTAGGGGACCCAAGAGATTTTGTAACTTCTCTTCATCAGCGATTTCCTTTACATCCGCACTGAAACAAGGGTTCTGTGCATGAGATGGCCTGCAGAAGCGGTTCTTTGCCTGTGGTTAATGGGTATGCTCGGCCAGACAGACCGAGGTTACACAATAACAATAACACCAGCAGCAGCAGCAGCACCAAATACAACAGCAACATCATCCTGAGTGTTCCTGAGGCAAGTAATATCGATATCGGATATACTGTGTGTGTGTGTGTGTGTGTGTGTGTGTGTGTGTGTGTGTGTGTGTGTGTGTGTGTGTGTGTGTGTGTGTGTGTGCCAATATTAAGATGTAACAGGCAGCATAATGAATTGTCAAGAAAATATGTTACAGAATCTCCAAACCTACCTAAAATAAGCCCACTATCTCGGAATAATAATAATAATAATAATAATAATAATAATACCAAATCCCTCCGAGAAATCTACTTGTAAATCTTACAAATTTTTAAGTGTCACTGATTCTGGCTTCTCTCGTTTATGACGCATTACAAAAAAAAAAATCTTAATTATTGTTACTGGTTCTGGTTTCTGGTAACGACATATTACAGAAACCTTACCAAAAATGTACATATAATTAATTCTGGCTTCTCTGACTGACGACGTTACAAAACTATTACGAAAAAACATATATATGACAAGGATAGTTATTTTAGGCCTCTTTACTTATATCTTATTTAGTTACATGTATAACTTAAGCACTTTTTACTAACGACAGGTCTTAAGGGAAATGTACGAAAATTTTACCCTGGCTACCCAAAGGCATCTTCATTTTACCTTTCGTATTTCAAGGCAATTTTATTCATCTTAGTTCATCTTAAGAGTAACTAAGAGTAGTAGTCCCACAGTTTCTCACTGGGACTTGATTCAACTCAAGATTCATGATGGAAAGATGCCAATTTTAGGCCAAGTTAAATAAAAAAGAGTACCGGTACCGTATTGAAAAATTTAAGGACATTAATGTTGCAAGCGATAACAGCTAGAAGAGCCGAGCCGTTTATTGCCGGACCCTTGGGGGCTCTTGGTCTAAAAGGAACAAAAAGGGTCTAAGACAACCCTAAAGACACAATATTTTTTAATCTGATTTCGTATCCATAAAGACTCTTGAGATATATAATAATGCTCAACGTAAGACTCCTGGTGAATGACACTAATCCCTGGAAAACACTGCCTAGGATCCAGTAAGACACCAGGGAAGATTGCTGGAACCGCCCCGAGTGTTCCAGAAGTTCCCTTTTTGGCTACAACGAGTGACTCCACGTTACAGTGAGCGGTTCCGAGTGGTTACAGTGAGTGGTTGTAGTGGTAGCGGCACTAATGGTGATAAACGTAGTGGTGGTAGTAATTCTGGTAGTACTGGCGATAATGGTAGTAACAACAGGCTTTTATAGTGATAGCGACAGTGCTAAACGTAGTGGCGATGGTAACTGTGGTGGTGTTAAATGTGGTATTAGTGATAGCTGACTGTGATACCGGTGCTGTTAACTGTCGTACTGTCAATTGTGGTACTGGTGTTGTCAGCTGGGGTAGTAGTGATGTTGATTATGGTAGCAGTAGTGTAATTAATTTGTAGTATATGATGGTGATATGATGTTAGTAGCTATGGTGATAATGGTAGTGGTGTTGCTAGTTGTGGTCATGGTGGTGAAGTGTAGTAGTGGGTGTTCATTGTGGTAGTGGTGGTGATAACTGTAACAGCAGTAGTGTTAATTGTGGTAGCAGTGGTGGTGATAAATGTGGTAGTAGTGGTGTTAATTGTGGTAGCAGTGGTGGTGATAAATGTGGTAGTAGTGGTGTTAATAGTGGTGGTACTGATAACTATGACAGTGGTAATTATTACGGTAGGGGTAGTGTTAATTGTGGTAGTGGTGGTTTTAATTATAGTAGCAGTGGCGTTACTTGTGGTAGTGGTGGTGATAATTGTGGTAGTGGTGGTGATAACTGTGGTAGTAGTGGTGTTAATGGTACCTGCACTGTTAATAATATCGGCAAAGATGGTGATAACTGAAACCAGAGATAACAAGAGTATATAGTTATGGTGGTGATAATGGTGGTAGTGGCGGTGGTAATGCTGGTAGTGATGATGGTAATGGTTGTTGTGATGGTAGCAGCAAGAGTCGTTATCAGTAAATTGCCATCTTGTCAAGGCTAATGGCCGAATTTGGTGAACCTACAAAATGCCGATCTAAATGACCCCGAAAACATCTGTCTGGGGATGGTGGTAGTTGTGGTGATTGTGGTAGAAGTCGTGGTGGTGGTGGTTACGGTCGTGAGAGTGATGGTGACACTGGTGAGATTATTGTTGTTGATATGGTAATGTATGTGGAATTTACGACTGGGGTGGGAGTGGTTGTGGTGGCTGTTGTTGTGGTAGTGATTGTGGTTGTTGTGTTGATTGCGGTAGTGGTGAAAGTGGTTGTGGTGGTAGTATCTGTGGTTGCTGTTGGTGGTTGATGTGACTGGGGTTGTGATGAATCGTGGTAGGAGTGGTTGTGGTGGTGATTTTGGTGCGTGGTGATGACTGGTATAGTGATGGTAGCTGTTACTCTATCAGATGTGGTTGTTGTGGTGATTGTGGCACGGTAGACGTTGTGGCAAATGTGGTGCGAGTGATGATGGTGGTAATGATGGGAGGTGATGCGCTGATTAGAGCAGTGATGATGTAGGCTGTGGTGATAGTTGTAATGAGGCACTTGTGATGATGGTGAAAATGAAAGGTAATGACAGTGATGAAAATGGTACTTGTGATGATGATGATGATCATGATGATGTGGTGATGATGATGGCAATGAAAGACAGCAAGAATGACGATGGCGATGATGGTAACATAATGCAGCTGCTGTTGATGATGACAATGATAATAACGATAAATTAGTGGTTTTAATGACAGAATTACTGGCGTCATTATTAATCAACACTTTTGTCAAAACGATGGTATGGGAATGGTGATAAAATAAAAACAAATTAAAAAAAGAAAAAAGGGATATTGTTTAACCATACCGGTGGCACAGGAAGAGATATGAAACAGAAGTGGTAGGAATTGTGGTAATGTTTGTAGTGGTGGTGGTGGTGGTAGGTACAAACATTTCACCTTCTTTATGGTGCAAAAACTTAACCAATATTTGTTCTTTTGTCTCACCTACCAAAACAAACAGCTATCAGAAATTGCGCGATTTTGGTGATGGTGGTAGAGGTGGTAGGGGTGGTGGTGCGGGGAAGTATGGTTGCAGTTGTGGTTGCAATGCTAGTGTTGGTAGTGGTTGTGGTGGTGATGATGGTAGTTTGGGGTACTGGTGGTGAAGGGAAGTATCGTAGCATCTGTGGTTGTTGTGGTAGTGCTGGTAGTGGTAATGGTGGTTGTGGTACTCGTGGTAGAGGGATTTTTGCTGGTAGTTGTGGTTGCTGCAGTAGTGTTGGTAGTGGTTGTGGCTGGGGAGGTAAGTATGATGGTAGGTGTGGTTTCTATGGTAGTGCTAGTCGTATAGTGGTAGTGGTGATAGGGGAGGTAAGTTTAGTGGTAGTTGTGGTTTCTGTGGTGGTGACAGTAGTGGTAGCGATGGTTAAGGAAGCTATACTGGTAACTGTGGCTGTTGTGGTAGGGGTGGCAGGTAAATACGGTGTTAACAGTGGTAGCAGTGGTAGTGGTGGGGAAGGAGCTATGATGGCAGTCCTGATTTTGGGAGTCATGGTAAAGGTGGTAGTAGTAGTGGAAATTGTTGTGGTTGTGGCAATTGTGGTAGTAGTAGTGGTGATGGACGCAAGAATGGTAGTAACTGTGGTTGTTCTGGTAGAGGTAGTTGTGGTAGTTGTGGGGCGAGGAAGATATTGTGATAGCTGTGGTAGTGGTGATAACGATGGGAGGAAGTTGAGGAAGTTTTGGTGGTTACTATGGTTGGTGTGGTAGTGGTGGTAGGTGTGGTGGGAGAAGAAATCTTTGTGGTAAATGTGGTGGTGGTGACAGTCGTGAGGGTGAAAGTTACGATAAGATATGTGGTTGTTGTGGTAGTGATGGCAGCTGTGGTAGTTATGGTGGTAGCTGTGGCGTAACTGTGGTGGTATGGATGTCATGGTGAGAAATGTGGCTGTTGTGGTAACTAAAGCACATAATGGTAACAACAATCATGGTAATGGTAACGAAAATGGTGCTGGTAACTGATAATGGCTACAAGCACTAATGGTATCTAAAATCATGGTAATGGTGATGATAATGGTGGTGGTGGTGGTAATGGGTGGTGAATTGGAGTTACTGATGGTAATGACAAAAAAAAAAAAAAAAGTATACCCAATTCCCTGTGCCACCTTCTTACGACCTTCATCTTAGGAATTCTCTCTCGTCTTGAAGGACTTAATGAAGACTATATCCAAATCCTAATGCTCTTGATCTCCAGGGGATTAAATAAAATCGTCAGGAAGTGGCAGAAAACAAACAAAAAGGACGTCATTGGAGAGAGAGAGAGAGAGAGAGAGAGAGAGAGAGAGAGAGAGAGAGAGAGAGAGAGAGGACGCCTAACCCCTTCCATATGGTGACGTACTTATATTCATGAAGTTATTAACCAAGTTAGGGATGACGCGTTGTGGTTATAAGTTAATGAAGGCTTTATGTAACACCCCAGTACGAATAAGCTTTACTACGCTGAATAAAATCGTCCGTAAGTACCACAACAAGGTGTGTAATTCAGAAAACAATCGTACTGAAGGAGGTAAACACTACGAACAGTAAGTCATAAGCCGTCAATACTCAACAACACAACACACACAGAATACCCTTTGAATGGTCTCTTTGCTCGTCCCTGATGCTTCTGGGGACATTAAAGAGGAGAATAACAACAACACAGACGCACGCAAAAGACACACTAAGAAGACACACTCAAAAGACACTCAGAAGACACACTCAAAAGACACACACCCATTTCTAAGCCTATACTCCTGGTGCCAAGCCTGGAGTAAGCCTAGTCCTTGGGTTGGGTTGGGTTTGTGTTTCGTTCGAGTGGGGGTGACGTAGAGTGATGGGTATAAAGACACAACAGGCTGCATGGTATAGTTAATGTTTCTGAAACTCGATAATTAACAACTACAAAATATTGACTTAAACAATTTTCTTTATTCAGACGGAATGTGATGATGATGATGATGACAGAGGTGGATCTAAGTTAAACAGATGCCTTGAAACCTAGTGCGTCCGGGAGTGTTAGGCTACAGTAAGTGGATTTAGGGCAAACTATGGTATTAATTTGCATTTGCTGTGAGCCTACTGGTTTCATAGGCCATATCCTCGCTAACACTTTTTCCTAAGCGATTTTGCTTGTTACACCTTACCGTCTAATTCTGTCATAAAAAGCCTTCAGAATTCAAATCCTTCAAAATCGCTAAAAAGTGTTAGGGAACTTCCTTAACTGGTGAGAATACAGGATATAGTTGCAGTATTCTCTCTAACTAGCAGTCTTGAATGGACCACTAGGTCTGTTATTGTCTGACTTCCTTTGTACTCCTTTCCTATGTACTGCCTCCTTTTATACCAAGACTACATCAGCCGTCTCAGTTCGAGAAATTGTCAAGCTGAGCAAATTCATAAGACAGTAATAAACCCGTTTTCATTTGGCAGCATGAAGAACAGACTACAATACGTCATCGTCGTGAAGTGGTTAACCCAAAGAACTACAGGAGGTCCTCTGTATCTTATCCTCGATGCCTCCGAGAGACTTGTTGCATTTCGAGAGAGCTTCCAAAGTGGGTCAGACATCGTGAGTGGGTCAGACATCGTAAAGAAGTCATTTCAAAATTGAGTAAATTAATCTAAAGAGACAAAGAATTACATTTAAAATGCGCTGCAGTTCAAGGTTCATGAAAGTGAACCCAATGGACTACAGGTTAAAACTGCCCTATTCTCGCAGTCAGCCATCGTCGTTTGGGAGGAGAGGGAAGGGTCTGAGGAATGCTAAGCAGGTAGCCCCACTACCCGGTCATATGTGTCACCACGTGAAGGCGCCCCTCTACTGTGACTCAAGCATGTGCATCAAGAGCACCCAAAGGATTAGCCAAAACAACATTAAAACCCCCCCGTCCATTTTTTTTCTTTTTAGGGGGGAGAGGGGCTATCACCAATCGATTTTACTCAACTTAGGACAGACCTCTAGTAGTGACGGTGTTAATGAAGGCTATATCTAACGCCTGCAGTTTAGTATGTCTCACTCTAATGTTGGATAAAAATGTCTGGTGATAAATATGATAGATTAAACACGTCATTGCAGTGAACAGACTACCGGTATCTGATTCTAGAATTTCTCTCAGCTGAAAAAAACCGTCTGGAATTAGAGTGAACGAGGCAATTTAGTTCGCTGACAGCAGCCAATGGTTGAAATTCATTGAAAAAAAAAACAGCGAATGTCAAAAAATTATGAGGTCAAACGAGTCGTACAATTTACAGCCATCAAAAAGAGTCTCGTTATTCCCGCGGTGCTTTACACTTAACAACCATGGACGATGATATGCGAAATAGTGCGTGCCCTGTTTTAATTATCATAAAGCATTTTATATACCGCCGTTCATTAACCCCCTTATCATCGGGACAACTCCAGTAATCTAATCCAACACACGCCAAACGATATTATTACTCTGAGAGTCAGTCTAGAAGTTTGAGAGTTAATACTGATACCACTAATTCTTTCTTACTCTCGGTCAACTTTAGTATTCTCAGTCAAGAGCGAATCATAGAAGCCTGAGAGTGTTCATGAAAAATATTAAGTTATCAGCATGAAATTTCAGGTGCTCATAACTACCTGACGTACAGTGCCTTATGAGAAAAATCAGTCAATTCCAGTTTCATCAGACTTACGAGTAACAATGGAGTGTCTGCCAACTGTTCACAGCTTCATAAGAGATCCATAACGTTAACCCAATCCCTCTCAAAACGTACTTTTTTATTAAATCCTTTCAGTCCAACAACACTTTCCATTTCGTTCTTGCTACCTTCAAACCATTATGTTTAGGTTAGGAGAGCTTTATGAACTGCAGGAATTAGAGATAACCTTCATTATCCCTTCACCAATACAGGTCAGTCCTAACTTGTACAAAAAAGAAAATGAAAAAAAGAAATAAACTGGTGGTAGCAAGGAAAAAGTATGAAAATATGCCATCGGATTGTAGGTGCTCCTCGCCACCACCACATAGTTATATTTAATTTATGAAGGAACTCTAGTAGTAAAAAAAAAAAAGTTAATGATGGCTGTATCTAACCTGACCAATTCGAGAAAAAACGTGGAGTTGGAAAGAAGCATGTTAAGTACTTTACCACAAGGAACATACACCGTAAGTACCTATAAAGTATTTGCCTCTAGATACTTTACAGGTGAAAAAAATACGAGTCCGATGAAAACACCTATGATTTTAGCTTCACCATTAACTGAACATCTGTAGTGTCGTCTGTACTCCCATATATCTCGAT
>NC_136991.1:46536842-46549342 GCF_032717465.1 Coenobita brevimanus
GACAAGTTAAACATTTCACTCCGGCGACGCATTTTCTATTTTTATCTCTCAACCATCAGACGATTTTATGCAGCAGTTTTATTCATCTCGAGTAATGAAGGAATTCATTGACCCTACTGTATAGTACCTAACATCCCTAGTCGAAAAATCTCTCCGAAGTTGAATAAAATCGCCTGGAGGTAGGAGGAATAAAATTAATAAGAACAAGCCACCGGAATGCAAGGTTAAACTTTTCAATCCAGTGACGTATTTTTCATCTCATTCTCGCCACCTTCATACAAAACATATAACTTAAAAATGACCTTTAGTACTGAAGATACTAATTTAGGAAAGACTTCTAATACTCAAGAAGTTAATGAAGATTTTATCCACCCGTATAGTATAAAAAATTGCTCCATAAGTGAACGCCAAAAACTGGGGGCTTCCCTAAACCCTCGTCCACTAAGTTTTGATAATACGAACCTTGAAAACTATAAAAACTACATTTTCAAAATAATAAACCATCTACTGGTAAAGTGGCGACCGTAACCAAGACTGCATCCTTCTCACTTCCAAAGTAAAAAAGCAAAAAATACACACAACTTCTTAACTCCTTCAATCAGGTGACTTATTGTATATTTCGTTCTCGCCATCCCCAGACGATTTTACTGAACTTAAATACGCACAACTACTTAACTCATTCAATCAGGCGACTTATATATTTTGTTCTCTATATCCAGACGATTTTATTAAACTTAAGATAGATTTTTCTAAAGGGAGGGAATAAATATAGTTTCCATTACCTCTTTCTGTAGTTATCATAGGTTAGTTCTTACTTGACGACGATCTCTAACCCCTTTCACCTTGCTTGATGGTCAGATGTAGTTAGACTGGTGCATACATTAAATTAGTAACCAAGGAGATTCGTTTCTACGTCATAGTTAAGCTCACTGAATCTCACACAGCCACGACTTAGAATTCAAGTTATTTTAGTGGTCCAGTTCCGTCAAATGAAAACACACCGACTACAGACGAGGTCTACTAAAATGAATATATTAATCTGATAGTGGCAATAATACACAACCAAAATACACCATCCCTTTGTCAATTTAGTTTCATCTGAGGGAACTAGGTCACTTCTATAGCTTGGAAATGAAGTTGTGGTTGCATGAAAATCGACGAACCTTGGCCGTGACGCAGGAATGAGTCTCCTTGGTAACTATTCAAATATACCTTCCAGTCTGCCTAACACTGGCCACCAACTCAGCTGAAAGGGGTCAGGGATCTGTGCCATATGAAAACACACCAACTACAGGGAAACATATGAAAACACACCAGCTATAGGGAAACATATGAAAACACACCAGCTATAGGGAAACATATGAAAACACACCAGCTATAGGGAAACATATGAAAACACACCAGCTATAGGGAAACATATGAAAACACACCAGCTATAGGGAAACATATGAAAACACACCAACTACAGGGAAACATATGAAAACACACCAGCTATAGGGAAACATATGAAAACACACCAGCTATAGGGAAACATATGAAAACACACCAGCTATAGGGAAACATGAAAACACACCAGCTATAGGGAAACATATGAAAACACACCAGCTATAAGGAAATATATGAAAACACACCAGCTATAGGGAAACATGAAAACACACCAGCTATAGGGAAACATATGAAAACACACCAGCTATAGGGAAACATGAAAACACACCAGCTATAGGGAAACATATGAAAACACACTAGCTATAAGGAAATATATGAAAACACACCAGCTATAGGGAAACATGAAAACACACCAGCTATAGGGAAACATATGAAAACACACCAGCTATAGGGAAACATATGAAAACACACCAGCTATAGGGAAACATGAAAACACACCAGCTATAGGGAAACAATTAAAGCATCATGTCATCCTCCAAACCCATCGGATCTATTATTGTTCAATCACCCAGGCTGCTACACGGGTCAGTATTTATAAAGCATTCAAGCCAATTAATAGGATGTGCATAGATCCGAAACATTTGACTATTTTCACATATAGTTTTGTTTTTCGAAGTCTGTCACTTTAACATTCACTCTGATCTGATTATGCACTGGAGGAGGAGAAGGAGGAGGAGGACCCGGTTCAACTGGAACCTTAACCCGGTGGACTGCAGGTTTGAGCCGCCTTTCTGCAGTCCACCATCTCTCTTTAAGGAACTGGAAGGGAGCTGAAAGACGTTTACATAACCGAGAGGAGGAGTCGCCCAGCTATACCGGTACCACCACGTGAAGGCGTCCCTCTCCAGCACCGGACTTAAGAGAGTTTACAAATAGCCTTAGCAGACCTCAGAAATTCTCAAGTGACTATCAATAACACTTTTTGACCCGTTCCCGACACCGACCCCGCCCCACCACCACCACCGCCACCTCCTCAACGCACTCGAAATAAAAACTAAGAGTGAGGCTTGGGACAAATTTACAGGGCAGTTGGCAATTTACACGGCCCCCTCGCCCCCGGGTCTGTAAATAGGACGGGATTTACACGGGGTGGTGGTGGTGGTGCCGTGGTGGGTTTTACAAGGGAAGGAGAGTGGGGATCTGGTTTCTGTTGCTGAGCGCCCTCTTACTCTTGTTTTTCTGCCTGTCTGCCGCTCTGTCTGCCGCCTGTCTGTCTCTCTGCCATGCTGTATCTGTAGTCTGCCTGTCTGTTGCCGTCTGTCGTTTTCTTGTTTGTGTCCGTCTGTCTGTCTCTGTCGTTATCTCTGGCCTCTGTCTGTCACTTTCTTTGTCTATCTGTTTCTGTCTGTCTCTGTCAGTATGTATGCACGTCTGTCTCTACCTATCTATCTCTGCCCATCTCTGTCAATCTATCTACGTAGCCATTTATGTATCTATCTGTTTGTGTCCGTATCTCAGGATGTCTGTTTGCCTGTCAGTCAGTTATGAGTCTGTCTGTGTCTGTGTTTATCTGTCTGTCTGTCTGTCTCTCTCTCTCTCTCTCTCTCTCTCTCTCTCTCTCTCTCTCTCTCTCTCAAACAAGTGTATCCTGGAAAGCATTAAAGCAAGATATCATATTACCAACGCTGACAACACCATTACACTAGGTCACAGTGCTCGGTGATGGAGGGACGCGTAAACACTGTAACACATGCAACAAACATACTTTCAATGCTGATTAAGAGAACGAGTGTCAATCTCATTTTAACAGAAATTAAAATGACGTCTTCTGTCACAGCAAATACGTGTAATTAAATAAGGGAAAAAATGCTAGACCTATTAAAAAACAACAACAACAACAACAAAGAGCACTCAGAGAGTACAACACCCGCGTCGTACTATTGGTCTGAAGTTCCTGTAACCTTAACCTCCAATCATCTGTTCTAAAAACGAATTACTTTATTCTTGCCTGACCTTGAAACCTTCCACTAACTCAGGTCCATGTCGGATGAAAACTAAACAGACCTTGCAATGGGCTCCACCTTTGATCTGCTGTTTTTAAAATCGAATATCTTCATAACTGGCTAACCCTCAGTCTTTCCACCATGGGTGATAAAAAAGAAAAAAAAACTAAATCGAATATTTATTTTTGCCTATGTTTTCGACTAATGATACATTTGTTTAAAACATCGATTTTTTAATTTTTGTTTTATTCTGAAACCTCCCACATACTTTGGCATAATTCGGATCAATGGTGTTTAAACTGATCTTGCCATGTGACCGCAATTTTTGACTATTTTTCTTAAAAAACAACAAGTCGCTGGCTGACCCTCAATCCTTCCACTTAGTTGGCTAAAATCACACAGACACACACACGTGTTGAAACTGACCTTGCCTAGTGACCCTAACCACTAACCTTTTTTTTTTTTTTTTTTTTTTTAATCGAATCCCTTCATTCTGGCCTTACCTTTTGCCATTCCACCAAGTTTGGTCTCAATCGGATAAAATCATTAAAGCTGACCAGGCCATGTGACCCTGACATTTGACGTTTCCCTGTAGCGTTGCCTTTTGACTGATAGTTCTAAAAATTGTTCGTATTTGGACTGACTAGCTGGTAGGCGATAAGAAGCGCTTGAGTGCTGATGCTTGTGCCTGTGAGGTGGAGTCAGGATTCTGGGGGCTTAAACAGTGAATAAATGAGAGTGTGCACCATGTAGGCGGGCAGACTTTTGGTTAGTTTCTCCGTCTACCCGTTTTTTTCTTACCCTCTGGTACCTGCCTCTATCCTTCCGTTGGTGGGAAAAGAAATCTGACGACGACGACGACGACGACGACGATGATGATGATGATGATGATATGACGGCTGACGCTGATTGATGACGATGATGAAGATTACGGATGACGGATGATGACGACGACGATGACGACGATGATGATGATGGAGCAAAAAATTATGGTACTGCTTGGCTGTGTTCTGACTAATCTGTGCTCTCTCAAGCCACCATACTGTTGCACATGGCTATACTTCACCACGCGGCTTCAACGTAACAGACATGCAATCTCAATTAACGTTCGGCCAGTGCATATTTCAGTCTATAATGGTGTACTGTTAGTCTCAGCAGGACGTGTGCAAAAAACTAAATTCGTCGACTAACCTCTGCAAGCATTGTAACGTGCAGTCCATAATTCTTGCTTCTCCTTCCACATTTATTTCTCCCTCTATATTTCTTATTTCTCCTCCATATTTCTTATTTCTCCTTCATACTTCTTATTTCTCCTTCCTTATTACTTATTTTTCCTTCGATATTTCTTATTTCTCCTTCCATATTTCTTATTTCTCCTTCCATACTTCTTATTTCTCCTTCCATACTTCTTACTTCTCCTTCTATTATTATTTCTTACATTATTTCTCCTTCCACACTTCTTATTTCTCCATCTTTATATCTTATTTTTCCTTCCACACTTCTTATTTTTCCTTCTACATTTCTTATTTTTCCTTCCATATTTCCCATTTCTCCTTCCACATTTCTTATTTCTCCTTCCATACATATTTTTCCTTCCACATTACTTATTTTTCCTTCCACATTTCTTATTTCTCCGTCAACATTTCTTATTTCTCCTTCCGTATTTCTCATTTCTCCTTCCATATTTTTTCTTCCGTTTTCCTTATTTCTCCATCCTTATTTCTTATTTCTCCAAATTTATTTCTAATTTCTCCTCCCATATTTCTTATTTCTCCTTCTACATTTTTCATTTTTCCATCCTTATTTCCTATATCTCTATCCTTTTTTCTTATTTCCCCTTCCTTCTCTTACTCTTTTGTTGTGTGCATCACGTTGCTATCACATAAATATACGTCAATATGTACGGTAACACCTTCCACTGCCACATCCGGCAAAGAAGTGTCGGCGAACTTTTGCTCATAACTGTACCTTCAAAATAATGGTTCTCGTGGCCAGTGACTGAAATTATGACTAATGATTTTCAAGTGCTGTTCCTAATAGTTATCATCATCATCATCATCATCATCATCACTTAAAAATTAAATGGCGAAGGGGACACCAACCTCCTGATTTTTTTATGCCAGTTCCTGAAACACGCTATTATTATTGTTTAGTCCCAGCTTCTTTGTCATGTGAACCCTGTGGACTGCAGACTGTAGATGCCATTCTCCTGCTGTCCACCATCCTCCTTTCGGGTGATAAGGGGGAGTTGAGGGAAATTTGTAAAAGTGGAGCCGCCTGGTTATAAAGGTGCTACCAGGTGAAGGCGTCCGTCTCCAGCACCCTTGACGCACCTTTAAAAAAATAATAAATAAATACAAATAAAAAAATACTACAAAAGTGTTTGGTTTTTCTATCATACATGACTCCACTCTGTAAGATGGGATGCAGGCTAATAAAAACCTAATAACCACAAATGTTCCATAAATGTCCAGCCAAATTCAAGGGTCTGTCTTCCCCCTTACCGACTTCAAGTTTTCAGAATAATGCTGTAACTCTCATATTCCTGTCCATCTCCTCTTCCTCCTGGCTCATCTAAACTTTCAGATTCACCTAAATTTTGCCTCGCTTACAACCTCATGAGATCAGTTTAATTTTCATCCCTTATCACCAGCATCATCATAACCTCATCATTATCTCGTATAACACTCCATTTCACTGCAGTCTCATTTTTCTAGCGTCATCCCTACCTCACCTTCACTTTAACATCTTTTTACCTGATCCTACAATTTTATATTCACCTTCACTTTAACATCTTATTTTTTACCTAAACCTACACTTTCATATTATATCACTATCATTTTCACCTCACGGTCACATCACTTTCATCACCTTACATTTCTATCACCTCACAATCCACGACATCATTTTGTTACATAATCTTCATCATATCATCCTCCAGTCGTCTCTCACTGCATTTCCTCATTTCACACTCCCTCTCCCAGTCATCTCCTTAAAGTCATCCATACTATTCCTCATATAACCACCTTGAGACTGGAGAGGGACACCTTCACGCAGTGGCATCTATATAACCAGGTGGCTCCACGGCCCAGTCATACAACGTTACTCAACTCTCCCTGTCGCCTGAAGGGATGATGGTGACCTGCAGGGAAGGATAACTTCAGCCTGCAGTCCAATGGGTTCACGTCCAGATGAGGTCACTGCCATATCACTAACAATAACCAAACTCACTCTTACCAGGACCTATACTTCCATAATCTCAGATTCATTTTCATCTCACCATCACCTCCCCATTTTAGGTTTGCCACATCAGCTTTATTATTATCTCATCTTCTCGCCTCGCCCAGCGTCATTATTTTCTCATATCACACCATATGTTACTCTCATCTCCCTGTTGCCTTCACTACCTGATCTTCACCTTGTCGGCCCACTCTAACTTCATTACACGATTGCGGTTATAAAAAATGACCAAACCACTGTTGGTCTAGTCCCGTCCTTTCTACACGTCTGTCACAATGAGGATGGAAGGAGGGATGGGGTGGCAGTGTGTGTGTGGTTGGTATGTGTAAGACGTGGTGGCGGTAACGTGATAAACAGGAGTTTAGTCTAGTAGAATGATAGAACAAAAGTTTCCCTTAGTCAGGACAAAGATTATTACCTGTTGACATATAATACTCATGTACCATGTTTTGTACTCACGATGTCATATAAGCGGCTTTAGCAAAGGAGGCCCTGAACTGGGAAACAATGGACTGCCTAGTTTTGGACGCTATCAGAAAACAATTTGACCTATGACATTTTTAGAATAAAAATTAATGACCTGTTCCTCTGATGGTCCTCGATCCCTATGCAAAATCTGGTGTAATTTCATCCAACAGCTGTTATACAATCTTATTAAAAAAAAACAGTCACAACTGACTAAGCACAAATCCGCTCGCTTTCGCACGCGGCGGGGAAACAATGTCATCGTGGTGAAGACTCATCACAGTGGAGAGATTAACTTTTTCAGGCCGAGGAGATCTTTTTCGTTTTAGTCTTGCTACCCTATGATAATTTTTTTCAGCTCAGGACAGGTTGTCTAGCTTGAAGGGTAAGATACAGCTTAATTAATTCCTCTAATAACAGGGTGCTCTCCTAAGCTGTACAGTCTAACATTATTTAGTGTGTGTGTGTGTGTGTGTGTGTGTGTGTGTGTGTGTGTGTGTGTGTGTGTGTGTGTGTGTGTGTGTGTGTGTGTGTGTGAAAGAGAGAGAGAGAGAGAGAGAGAAATTAACAACTGAATTTGACCTCTTACGGCTAGATTACAGGACACTCCGCACCTCATCCTGTGGGTGGGCAGCGTCAATACAATCATTATAGCGTCCAACGAGGGAGGTATAATCCCAGTGACACTCCTTCCATAAAAATTATTTTCTTGTGTGCATAATATTCCAGTTCTGTACAAATGTCACATCGTTATATTTACGGAATAAAAAATTGTTTAAGTACATTGATAAACTATTTCGATTAACTTACATAATAATGTAAACATGTAACTACGACTATTTTGGACTTGCAAATCCTTTATGCACTACCAAGTTTTTTTAAATAATGCCATTCTCTAAAATATATTTCTCCTGTGACGTTAGCAATGTTAAAACCGTATCTCTTAAATAAGTTAGTGGTTCACATTCGAATATATGGTGATGAAGGAAGTGCTTGTTGGGTTTGTTGCATACTTTTACATTTCTAGCTTCATCATCCACCTGCCAGCCTTGTCGTCATGGGCAATGATAACCGTGAAACTTATCCTTACCAATACTGAGTCCGCCCACCTACTGATCTCCTTTCTCCCACTGTTATGTATGTTAGATCGTCATTGTCACTGTGTTATAATAATGTACAGATCTGCTGATATCATGTTCCATTACTCGAATTTCATTCATTTATTTTGTCCGAATGTCTTTAATATGTCTTTTCATTATTTTGTCTTAATGACAGTCCGAGGTCACAATCATAATTGTCCTGTCTGCTCCGCCAGTGACCTGGATGCCAACGTGTGAAGGGACACAGGCACTCTGGACCCTCATATTGTCCCCCCTCAGCTTCCACAGTCCAAGCCTTACTCTGTGAACAAGGTCAGAATTGGTGGGGTATGCACTTGACAGGGCACAAAGAGCTGCCATGCTGTCAGTAAAGATAGTGGCATTCATTTTTCCGACTCCACTCTGCCAGAGTCCATTCACTATTCATGAGCTCTGCCTGAGTGGAGGAAGCCTAGTCCTGCAGCCTGACTAGTGCCTCACTCGTACGGACAAACCTTCCCTCACTCATGACAGAAACTGCTGCCCAGTCTGTCCTGTGTCAGTGTTAAGTGAATCGTCACAGAATATCTGTACAAGGTTTTCATTCGTCATACTCTCAGCGACCCTCAAGAAATGATCTTTTAGCTGGTATGGTAGAGATCGTTCTTCTTGACTGATAATTCAGTGATGGCAATATCTAGGGTGATCTGCCACGGTGGAAAGGGTTTGCCCCAGTGGCAGTATGTCAGGCTGTGATCCAATACCAGGTAGTGAGTCAAATCACTGAGGGCAGTGACTCAAAGTCATATCACCTGAATTCCTAGTAATTTAAGTAGTTTAGTCTTACCTGTAGTGTTAGGACTGGAGAGAGAGAGAGAGAGAGAGAGAGAGAGAGAGAGAGAGAGAGAGAGAGAGAGAGAGAAATTTTCATTAAGGACTATAATTCTTTCACCTTCACTTGGCCTAAATTTCCGTCATTTTGCTGCTTATTTCATGCAGCTCTGTGGCGGAAAAAGACAATGCTACAGCACTTCATCGTGGCTAGCATTATAATCTAGTCTCAATATATTGCTACAACTCAGCTTTCAGGATAGAGATGGTAATTTCTGGCCAAGTTAAAGTAAAAGGAGCATAGCAAATTTACGCCCTACCGACCAAGCCACCCCCCCCCCTCAAAAAAAAAAGGTGGTCCGTAAACAGCGCTCCATTAAAAACCTAACTAGTAATAATCATGTGCTCTGGGGAAGGCTCAGTCTCCTGGTGTGGGCCTGTTGCAGTGGATGTAGGAAATGAACAGATGATGCAGGATAGTGATAACATTGAGTCCCCGCGCCACACAAGAAATCGCCCAGAGAGGTGGAAGGGAAGCGATATATATACTGTATATGGACCACTTTGTTTATGGCTATGACAAACAAGACGCAAAACACGATCAAGGCACGAAAAAAAACAAAACAGGAAAAAGGCAGAGAAACAGACAATTCCCAGAGGCAGAGAGATACAGAAGACACTAGAGGGGCACTCATTGGAGCTTCTCTCTCCGACAAGAGCAACGCAATTTCCAAACCATTCTTCATAATGGATTAGGTTTTCTCATCACTGATTAGGGTTTCGCAAAAGGTGTTTGCCGGGTCCAGAATCTATAATACGATCCGGATAAGTCCTAAAGGTTAATCGAATGTTCCCTGGGACATGGGCTATCTACCCATCTAATTTGGTCCAAATCTCTCTTTCAGTTTTTCAGTAATCCTACTAACAGACAAACAAACTAACAAACATCGGTCCCAAAAGTTAATCGAATATTCCCTGGGACATGGGCTATCTACCCACCAAATTTGGTCCAAATCTCAGTTTTTAAGTAATCCTGCTAACTGACAATCAACCAAACAAACAAACAAACAGGAGTGAAAACATACTCTCCTTGTAGGAGAGAACAAGAGAAGACAGAGACGCGACGGAGTACAAAATAATACAGACAAATGGCATAAAAGGGCCTAGTGGATGAGCATAAGCGATGAGGAGGTGGAAGGTGCTTGGGGAGATGAGGATTAGGGTGGGGAAAAAGGGGGAGTTATGTAGGTGTTTATGGGGACGTGGGAAGGGATTAGGGAGGAGGAGGGAGGGAGGGAGGGAGAAGGGATGGGGTTAGTGGAGGAGCAGGGGAAAAAGTTAGGTGTGGCGTTGGGAAGGATGTGAGGGAAGGAGTTAGGGGAGGGAAGGGAGAAGGAGTTACAGATGGGGTTGAGAGGAAAGGGAGAGGATGTTATGAGAACGGAAGGAGAGGGGGAGGGGGGACGGGATTATAGGAGGGAGAAGGGGTTAGTGGTTAGGGGAGGGGGAGAGAAGAGGCTGGGGGAGGGAAGGAAGAATGGATTAAGGGAGGGGGAATGGATTACGACTGATGGAAAGAGAGACGGAGGGAGGGGAGGAGAATGGAATAAGGAAGGAGGGATTGAGGGAAGGAGTGGGAGAAGAGTGGGATAAGGGAAGGACTGAGGGAAGGAGTGGAAGGAGAGTGGGATAAGGAAGGAGGGACTGAGGGAAGGAGTGAGAGGAGAGTGGGATAAGGGAGGGACTGTGGGAAGGAGTGGGAGGAGAGTGGGATAAGGAAGGAGGGACTGAGGGAAGGAGTGAGAGGAGAGTGGGATAAGGGAGGGACTGAGGGAAGGAGTGGGAGGAGAGTGGGATAAGGGAGGGACTGAGGGAAGGAGTGGGAGGAGAGTGGGATAAGGAAGGAGGGACTGAGGGAAGGAGTGGGAGGAGAGTGGGATAAGGAAGGAGGGACTGAGGGAAGGAGTGGGAGGAGAATGGGATAAGGAAGGAGGGACTGAGGGAAGGAGTGAGGAGGGTTAATAAGGAAGGATGGAAGTGTGAGGTGGGTGTGATGAAAGTGAAAGGGAGGGGCAGAATGTGGGGTGAGAAAGGCTGGATGATGCGGAGGGGAATGGGGAAGACGGCGTTAGGTGGGGGTTGGCAGAAGAGGTGATGCAAGAAAGTTCAATGGGCAGGAGTTAGTTATTTTCTTTTTTCAATGTACCCAAGACTGATAGGGAATCGGCAGTCCGATCCCTAAACCCCAGTACTCCTACGCATCAGGATATAACATCACATACCCTCTAATGTCACTAATACGGAATAAGTGAAATAAGCTATAGTTCCGTCTCATTTAGGTGTGGTAAGAAGAATTTAGCATGGATATCCAGCGATGTCGGTGGTTGCCTCTTTTACTGTAGGCTATCCAGTTCCTCGTGCCTTCTCCTTCAACACGTAAGGAGTCTCTCACTTGCTCGTGTAGCACTACAGACTGGATGTTCCTCAGTGTCTGTTGTTGTTGTCTCAAATTCATCTGAACGTGAGCTCGGTGGACTACAGGCTGAAGTTTCTCTTTTACAATCTACCATCCTCCTTTTGGGGATTCGGGGAGTAGCTTGAAGGTCCTTTGTATAACCTGGCGTTGTATTAGTGTCACCGCGTGAAGCCTTCCTTCTCCACTGGGATCCGAAAAACACCTTTTGACCTTTTTCGACTGTTCTTGCTAATTTAAGAATACGGCGAAAGCAAAGATCCCGTCTGCTCACTCACTTAATCTACATTCTTTTCATTTACAGCACGCAGTTATCCTCATCTCATACCTCGCCCACACCTTTGATCACCTGACAGAATATTACGGTTTTATACTAACTTCATCTGACCCTCACCCACACCACACCTTTGTCTCATGCACTGCTGATTTACTTGTCTGTCTCCATGCTGACTTCAATTTCACCGCAGCAATAAATGACCTACAGCCGTTTTCACACCATCTTCATTCACAACATTTTCACACGCACCGTCACCTTAGTATTCCATCAGTTTCACTCCACATTCTCTGTTTCATTTTCTTACCTTCATATTACTTCAATTTCACCTTCACCCTCACCTTAACCCTCACCTTCACCTTCGTCCTCACGTTCACCTTTACCCTTCGCCTCACCTTCAACCTCACCTTCACCTGATCACGGGGACTTCCTGTGGTTAATGTAATTCCCGGCAAGTTGTTCTGGTGAGATAGTGCGTGCGTGCGTGAGAGAGAGAGAGAGAGAGAGAGAGAGAGAGAGAGAGAGAGAGAGAGAGAGAGAGAGAGAGAGAGAGAGAGAGAGAGAGAGAGAGAGAGAGAGAGAGAGAGAGAGAGAGAGAAATACGTATTTATCTGCACGTATGAATGAATGGGTATTTACTCATATGAGGAAGTGGACAATATCTGTTTGCTTAAAAACTAATATTCCTGTGTTTGACCGGGGCTGTGAACGCTGTACTGTTGTGTCTATTTGCACGTGTTTAAGTGTAT